>NC_088176.1:19460500-19767000 GCF_028769735.1 Zonotrichia leucophrys gambelii
GGTTTGGCTCTCTTCCAGACCTTGAAATTGTCTGTGCATATCCCAACCCTTGGGGGACAATTGAGGGCTCTGGTTGTCCATGAGTGACACTGCTGGAAATATGCAATGATAACATTCAGGGTAGAGAATTAAACATCATTACATACTTGGTTTTCAGGGATGAAAGAGGGGGGAATGACTTGAAAAACAGACATACATGTGTATTAGGTGATCCCTCAGGTAGAGGCAGGACATGTAGAGCTTCTGTCTGATCATGTCAGCTCCCCTTCATCGGCAGGAGAGCAGGTGACAGAGTTGCAGTTCCTTTCTCTTGCAGGGTGGCAAACTCAATGTGTGAAGCTGCACAAGTGACAACAACTGTGACTTGACCAGCACTGAATGAAGGTGGAGGAGCCCCTGCTCCTTTCAGGGATATAGACATATGCTAAATATCATCTATGCATTAGACTCATAGGATTTGGGTGACTCCAAATGCAGTTCATAAATCCTCTCCTTTTGATGGCAGAGGGATGCAGTTGCTGTGCTGCATACACAGCACAACAGATAAAGAGGTGTCCTTTCTGTTTTGTTGGTTTTTTGGTTTTTTTTTAAAGGAACCTCAGTGCTGTCTCCAGTGACTGCCACTGTAGACTTTCAGTGAGTTTGCTTTCCTTCACTGTAGCCAGGGGAACGGTGAGGTAAGAGCAGCCCTCCTGTGCTCTTCTTGGACTGAAACAAGATTTCCAGCTCTATTAGCTCAAATTAGAAGGAGGGAAGGAGGTTTTGGTGCTGAAATGGGGAAAACAGTAGGAAGGATAAGAAGAAGTTAGGGACAGAAGATAAACAGGTTGTCTTCAGCTGTCACATGCTTTGGTTTGCATACAGCTCCCTGGTTTTGCTCAAAAATTCCCTATCTTGGTGCTGACTGCAGCTGTGCCCCAGACTTTGGAGCTGTGATGTGGTAAGATGAATTTGTCTGCTTTCACATCTGCCAGGTACAACATAAAGTAGAATTGTAGGATGTGGGTAAAACTGTAGTAAGGCAGGAAAGGAAGAGCAAATTATATGTGTGTCATGCAGATTTTCTTTCAGCATTGTTGGACTGAAGGAGCCCTGGGATCTGTCTTTCCAAGCTAATTTTTAATTCTGCATCCCCTCCATGTTATAGCCAGATGTCCTCTATGGGAGGGATTTATCTGAGCATTTGACTAATACCATGGCTGTGAACTGGATATTTCTTGTGTGTGCTGTGCAGAGATGGTTGTATCTGAATTACTGAAAGTAGCTCATAAGTAGCCTTTCAGTCCCTCTCCCATTTGAAGCTGAGATATTTCATTACTCTGGCCTGACCCATCACCTAAAGCCAAGTGTTGGTGGGGCTCTGGGAGAGGCGAGCTGGGAAAAGGAGAGCTGAGCCACACTATAAATGCATTCTGTTCAGGCCCCTTCTGCACTCCTCAGGGGAGGGAAACTGAAGATGCAGCTGTGGTTTCAGGCATTCCTCTCTCACTGCTGCTGGGTTAGTGAGGGAGCTCAGTAACCAACAATCACTGCAAGACTCTCACCCTATTGAGGAAAAAAGGAGCAGCACTAAGATGGCTTTACTGTTGGATGCAGGTAAACAATTGGATGCAGTCATGTCTTTCAAGCCTCTTACAGGCCAACAGCAATGCACCTGCTTAGCCACCAAAGTGTGTTCCACACAGGTTGGATTCATCTAGTTGCTTTCAGCCTCTTACATTTCACTGTATGCAGTCCCTGTATCTGTCTTTTGTGCTGGTGAGCATGTGGTGTGTGTTAATTCCACCCAGGATGAGAAATGCACTGAAACTGAAGTTCAGAAGAGACCAGAGAAGAAACAGTGTGCATGCAGATTGCTGGTTATTTAAGAATATGCTTGGGAGGGAAAGTGTAAAGGGAAATATGAAGTGTTTCTGATGCATATTAGAGTTCAAGGACTGAATAGATAATAAAATTGCTTGTAAAAACTTAAGTGGCCTGGCCAATTGTAGGGGCATCAACCAATCCACCAAAGTCAGGTGCCAGCTGGCAGGCCTGGGGACAGTGTTTGTTCTTTGTACAGCATGCCTTGCAAACCCTGCTGCAGCAGATGGCTCTGGTTGGCCATGGTGCTGACTGAGAGACTTAAGTACTGAATAAACTGAAGATGCTGAAGCCTCCTCTCTCTGTCTCCCAAGGGTAAGCTACTCTATTTTGGACTGAGATGCAATGACTAGAAAGAAACATATGGTGTTATCAAAACTGTCTAGGATTTTTTTTTTTTATCTCTATGTGTGTGTGTAATGCAAGCATGGCTTTTGCATGGGTTTTGGCAAGTGTCTCTACGGAGACCTCACTTCTACTGAAACAGTGCATGCACTATCTCCTGCATCTCTGGAAAAGGCTTCAGATAAATACACCTTTGAAATACGTGCAGGGAAGGTAGACTGAATGTGTGAAACCACAAGAGGAAAAGCTTTTAGCATAGGTATGATGGTAACAGGGAAATCTGCTTTCTGCATAATTTCTACAAAGCAAGGATGACATGTAACAGCACAGAGTTCCTGCCTTCTGCTCGTATCATTTATTGTCTGTCTGCTTATTTGTTGGCTCTCTTTGAGAAGATGGCATAGCCCCTCCCCCCCTTTTTTTTGAGAGAATATGTAAGATAACTTCTGAAATTTTTTAACTGTAATTAATTTTAAAGTTGTCTGATGAATCAGTGTTCAATGACATGAGCTTTTTGCATTGATGGCTTGGTTTGGCTTGGTTTTTCTTACTGTGGACTTGTAGTTTGAGGTAGGTTTGTGGGTTTCATCTTGCACTGACAGAAACCTTACCCTGAACAAGATCCAGGTGTGGCTGTGCTGCCTCAGCGCCTGCCCTGGGCCCTGCGGCTCCGTGTGCTGCTGGTGCGAGGGCTGTAGAGAATGGGGCTGTGGATTTCACTGCTGAGCTTCGAAAAGACCTCTGAGAGCGTCGAGTCCAACCTCGGCCTGAACATCACCGTATCTACTTGACCATGTCCGGTCCTTCCTTAAACACCCAACACCCCCAGGCCAGGTGACTCCACCACCTCCCTGGGCAGCCCCTTCCAAGATCTGCTCAGCCATTCCGTGCAGAAATTGCGCCTAGTGTCCGAGCTTGGGGCCCTTTCCCTTGTCCTGTCACTGGCTCCCCGGGAGAAGAGACGGACCCCGCCTCGCTGGAGCCGCCTTTCAGGCACTCGCAGAGAGTGATAAGGGTCTCCCCTAAGCCTCCTCTTCTCCAGGCTCAAACACCGCAGCTCCCTCAGATGCTGCTCCCAACACTTACGCTCTAGAGGGTTCTTGTACACTGCCCTGTGTCCCGCCCTTCCCAAAGACCTTTCCATTACTTTATCGATCAAAACGAAATATCAATTACAATTTCATCCCGTAAGAATGGCGCTCCCTCGGGCCGCGCTCGGTGCCCGGCCCGCGGGGCGCGGCCGCCCTGTGCATGCCCGCGCTCCCTGCCGGGCTCCGCCCGCCCCGCGGGGCTCCCGTAGCGCTCCCGTAGCGCCCCCGCGGTTCCGGCGGCCGGGCGGGTGACGTGGCGGGCGGGGCGGAAGTGGCGTCGGCGGCGGGCGCGGGCCGGTGCCGCGGCGGGGCCTGCTGGGGACGCCGAGGCCCGAGATGGCGGCGCCCGGGCTGCTCCTGCTGCTCCTGCCGCTCCTGCCGCTGCGCGCCCGTGCCGACGAGCACGAGCACACGGTGAGGCGGCGCCGGCTTCCCGGGAGTGGCGCTCGGGCCGGGCCCCCGTGGCGCGGCAGCGCGGGGAGCGCGGCTCGGTGGGCGGGAGGGACGGGGAGCCGCGGGCCGCGGCCTCGGGGGGAGCGGGCGGCCGCCGCCCCGCGGGGCTCCCGCCGCGCCCGCTGCGCTGCTCGGGCTGTTCGGCCGCGCCGGGCGGAGCCGGGCCCCGCGATCCTGTTCGGCGCTCGGGGAACGCCGGGGCGCTCGGGGCAGGGCCGGCGGGTTCTCTGATCCGGTTTGCACATCCTTGTGCGGCCGGGCGGGGTGTCCCACCTTTTCCTGGAGCAGATAAACGGCCCGGCAGGTACCGTGCATGCTTTGTTTGGAGAGCGCTGTTTGCTCTGCCCTCCTCCCGGGAGGATGTTTGCTCTGGCTTCAGAGCTCAGTCCGAGCCGGAGCGGTTCTGACAGCCCTGCGGGACAGGGGCTGACAGCTCCCCTCGGGAAAAGGCAGGATAGCGTGGGAATCGGCTGGGGAGTGAGAGCAGGACGGGGACACTGCCACGGACCCGCAAGGAAAATGGGTGCAGAAAATACTACTGATCTGAGAGCTCACGCATTGGCATGAGGATAGTTTTTCTCAAGGGCTCGCAATATTATCCAAAAAGAATCTCTAGGAAAAAAGTACTAGTGCTTCATCAGTTTCTGATTTTACATCAGAGTATTGTTTCCCGTGGCTTTCAGTGTGAGAGAATGGAGGTTTGTGTGATGAGCTAAGATGTGATTTTGGAACAAGACTTTCCTAGAAATCATCTCTTCTGCAAGTGGAGTGTATTAGAATGTGGCTGTGATTAAACACTGGCTCTCTCTGACTGTCAGGACATTTTTTGCTCTTGAGCAGCCTGGCTGGTAAAACGCTTGCCGAGTTTCTTAACATAGTTTTCTTAAGGTGAGGTTGGTAAAGCTTACCAAGTGTTCTTAATGAAACAGATAAATAGTGTTGATAGCTTTTGTATAAGGGGTCATTAATTAGTTGCCTCATTCCGTTTATTTTTGAGGACTTTAAAACTGATTAGGATTGTGTTTGTTTTTTGAAAGGGAAAGGACTTCATTGGTTCTTCAGTTGATGACAGAAAAGTTAATCTAATATTCAGTACTTTCAAGAAACAGATATTCTTTGAACTAGTTTAGGTGCCAGTTTTCTTGCTCAACATATGCTTTACAGTGAGGCTTCTGCTGAGGTGAGATGGTTTTCAGCATTGCACTGTGTTTATTTTAAGGGCTGGTTGACTTGAGGGATTATTCATTATTAAATTAATATTGGTAGTCTTCTAGGGGAAAAAAATAAAGCTGTCACTGAATTTATTTGAGTTTGAACTCTCTCTTCAGAAGTGATTGTTTTAGATCTTCTGTGATGGTTTTAGATCTTCTGAATGATTACCTAAACAATTACCCATGGAGATCACAAATTCCTTTTGAAGGCTTGTCATTTTTTTCATTTAAACTACTCAACTCTGAGGGATTGTAAGTCTATTTTGGTTCAGTATTCTTGTTCACATAGTGTCCAGTTTATTAACTGGGTAAGTTATGTGATAGGTTAGGAATAGTTGGTGTAGAAAGACAGGTATCTTTTTTTGGAAGGCTATCTCCTTACTTGGGTATTTTGATATTTTAATCTTGTGTGTGGGAGATTGGAGTGGAAGCATTAATAGCATGAATGAAGCATGGCCAGGGTTTTGTAGTAGTGTACTGGTGTTAAGATAAAGAACCTGAAGGAAATATTCCTTAAATACTGCATTTTAATGAATTTCACTTTTAAATATGATTGCAGCTGGGAGATTAATTTTCTTATAATCAAAGTGCTTTACTACATTTTGAAGGCTCTGCTCACTTTTGGAGAAGTGGAAGGGAAATTCAGGATTTGATAAGCTCAAACTAAATTTTCACTGACTTAAAGGCTCGAGACCTGTTGGTAGGCATACACATCCTTGTCCTTCCATTTCCTCGGTGTGCAGCTCCCTGGGGGAAGGTGTGCTGGTGCACGCTGACACAGCTGAGCAGGGTGTTGTCAGGGCTCAGCATGCTGGACATACACAAGTGCTGTCTTAAACTTTTAAAGCTGCTGTAACATGGAATTGTGTGCACTGTGTGCTGTAATATGTATTACACGTGTCCTTTATTTTAAGGTTGTGGACTTCTAAGCAAATACTATAAAAGGTAATTGTGAGAGGACTCTGCATGAAACTCTAGGTTTGTGCTATTGTTTCTGGAGATGTTAGGTATGGATTGTGTCATTGAATCAACAGCTTATATCCTTTATCTTAAATTTCAGTTAGTCTTTAGAAATCACATTTGCTTTTCTTTGGAGGAAGAATAGTTTAAATACAATTATAAGATAAAGAGATGGTTATTTAAAATGAGTAGTAAGTGAAGAGAAATTTTTGCCACAGTATTTAAAATCTCCATTGTCTAAAGACAGTACAGCAGCATAACTTCAGACCATGACAGAACAGTTTATCAGGAACTAACTGAAAACTTGTCTGGTGATTCTTTAACTTATTTTCATGCTTCAGAGCATGTAATGTACTTGCTCACTGCCTGTATTATAACAATTGCAACATTTTTTGACAATTGTCCTTTTATTTGTGGAAGCGATAGTATCAATGGGGTGCTGGTGGCCTTATCACAATGTACACTGATCCTGCAGAAACAGGGCTGGGGGCTCCTGCCTGCCCTTTGCTTTCACATCTTCTGTTGCCAGACTTGTTGAAATTGATGATGTAATAGACAAACCATAAAACATTCTGAAATATCCTGTGGTTTTTGTTGCAGGAGAATGGTCTAGAGAGTAGGTAGCATTTTAATTTTAATGTTGCTTCAGTTTAATTATCTGTGCTCTCTAAGAATGGAAATACATGAAAAACATTGAAAATAAACAAAACCGTATAATATAAGCCTATATTACATAGCAAAATTCCTAATTTAATATGGTTGAGAAAAGCGTTTTTGCTTGATTTATACCCTGATCAAATACATTAAAACCCTGAGAATGTAAGGCTTATTTAAAATGAGTATGTAAAATTAGGAACTTTGTATAGTATCTGAAAATTGTCTGTTAGAGAAACACTGTGGAAAACATTTCAGTTCATGTAAAATACTTATTTGCATGTGAAGTTGAGTGCAGATGAGCGGCCTGATTCCTCTTTGAAGTTGTGTTTCCATTTTGAAGAGGTGAAATAAATGTCATGGAAGCGGGACGTGGTGTGCCTGAGCAATCTTGTGCATCGAGGAAGTGTAACAGTAAAAGTACTGCATGTACAGAAGTTCAGCCTGTGCCACTGGTACAGTTCTAGACACATCTTGATGAGGCCTAAAATTCAGAGAGAAATAAAGAAGTGTTACTGGAAATAGCCTGCTTTGTCCAAAGGCGAGCCTGAGGCTGAAACCCACAGTTTAATAGGGTGTGGATGTGAGCTGCAAACATTGAGAATTATCACAGTGCTCAATAGATGGGATATCTGTAAGATACTGGGGACTGCAAGCCTGGGATATTATTTGCCAGGTGAGTCTTGCTTGCTGCCTCCTGTATTTCTTATCTTGCTTCTACATCTTTGCTTTGCCAGTAACAAATAATGTTGGTTCTTTTTTTCCCCCTGCAAGATGTGCATTGTGGGGCATGCCATTCCAGACTTCTATTCGAGGAAAGGAGTAAAATCACATATTTTCTGAAAGAAACTGTCTTGATTTGAATTTATTTTGCTGAATCATCACATGTTTGGCAGATGTAAAGCTCTTTTTGTCTCCCATCACTTTTTTCCAAAATGTTTTCCTGGTTTAAAGAAGAATATCAGCAACAGTCTCATTTCTATTTCTGCAACCTTTTGTAACTGACTTCATCTAGCCTTAATTATTTTTTAGAATAAATAGTCTCTTTTTAGGGTTAGCATGCTAATTTCTACAGTTGAGCAAAGAGAACATAAAGTTGCTTTCCATACCACGAGTGCCCTGTTGGGTAACAGGAAAGAAAGATGCATGTACTGAAGGCAGTATTGCTATACTTGAATAGTTTCTAAATTGTATAGATCTATGGAAATTGTCTATATTAAGCCTCAAAGTGGTGCACCCCCCCAGTTTTTCACTAGTTGTATTACACAGAAGATGTGCACTCCTGGCCATGTCAGACTACACAGGGTTCCTGCCACTGTAGTGCTCTGGAGGGAGCTAGAGTGGACCCATCAATACAGGCAATGAGGAAGAACTGTGGGTGGGTTGGATGTGATTTTAGCTTGCACAGGCACACCCCTGCAGCCCAGTGCTCTGAGCAGGCACTGTGACCATATTGTGCTGCTTTGGAGCAGATGTCCTCAGCTGGGGTGAGGGTTGTAGTTGATATGTAGTTGCGTTTGAGGTGCAGATTGGTTCTCCACCACCTGGTTGGCAATTACAGAAAGAAGTTTCTGAAGGTTTGTCCCCTTAGCTTAACAGCTATATGGTAGGTAACTTGTGTCTATTCTGAGACTTTTCAGGCTGCATCTATAAATATATCATTATATATTCCAGATAGCTACAGAAATTACCGAGCTGATATTAAGCATAGTGCAGAAAAATATGTGAAGCTTACAGACATTTTTTTCATAAATTACAGTAAGTGAAACATAAATAAAATTGTGTTCTGTAGCCTTCTCTCACGTGTGGAAGTGCTGAACTGTGTGAGTTGTGGCACTGTGACCAAGTTGTTAAATGTTTGTGTCTGTGAATATAATTGGGATCTCTGAGCTATGTGCAGTGTATTATCCCTTCATATGAACCAAAACCAGAAGAGATTGCTGAGATATACCAGAGTACAGATTGCATCTTATTTGTTGACCTTCTTTGCCTTGTCATTTACTATGTTCATCTTGGCTTACTTTATGTTCTCTCTCTCATAGTGGGACCTTTTTGCTGAAAGGTGTGTTATATGTAAGCCTTCTCACAACTTAGCAGCCCTCCTAAAGAGGTGACAGGACAGTATCCTACAAAATACTCTAGTGCTTTGTCTTGCCTAAATAAGTTTTCCTTTGTGTTGGCATTGTTATTTATTGTGGACTTTTTGATATTATGAAGGTCCTAATGAAACAGAACAGAAAAGAAACCAGACAGAAAGCCCACCATCAAACTGCCACACTTGAACTCTTTAATAGCACTGTGTTCTTGCCAACATCTTACCCTAGCACTAGGCTAAGAATGCAAGGATGTGTCAGAGAAATGTATTTAAATGTGAAAGCTCGTCCTTATAATTGACAATGAGCAAAACCCAACAAATGGAGAGAGAAGAAAATGTCCTTCCGTTTCTGCTAGGCACCACCCCCAAATTTAAGCTGAAGGTGCTTAAGTTGTTTTACTTACTACAATGCCCTTAATTTGAGGGAGTCACTGGGAGCACCTGATGGATGGCAGATGGCTGTGCCTAAGGACTGTGTGAGTGAGGTGTACCCTGGGCTGGCTGAGGTGTTGTGTTTCTTTATGTAGCAATCCTGAAAAGATTTATCTGGTGCTGTTCTGGGGTGGTTGTGGGAAAGGAGGAAGTAATAAATGCAGACTGAGTTCTTTGCATCTATTAGATGTGGCCCCTTTTCTCTCTAGAGTAGGTTGATGGCATCTTGGAGTCATTGTGGGAAAAACATGTAGGCCCTGAAGAGGGGCTAAGCCACATGCAGATAAGAGACAAGCAAAAACCAGATTTGTTATTGCAGATGTTGTGATTACTATTTAGTTACATTGGTAGATGAGAAAACATAGCAAGATTTTGCATATTATGTTCTAAATCTGTTGGTTTCTGCCTCATCTGTCATGAGTTCCAAAAATGTGGAGGTGCCAGCTCAGTGTGAAGCATGTCAGAAAGGAACAGCTGAGGAAAGCAGTGGTCAGTGCTTTCTTTATTCAGGCTGTCAGTGATGAACTGACAGACCCAAGGATGTTGTCATATTCTATTACTGAAGGTTAAGCAGAGACATAGGTCAGCTCACGTGTAAACTGTTGGTGTAAGTAGTGCTAAAGTGGGCTCTTGACAAGTAAAGACCATTTTGAGAAAGGGCTGGAAATATGTTCTGCAGCTGTTAGAGGAAGAAACAGAAGACATGATAGAAATAACAGGCTAGGAAGAGAGATGGACCAGCTTGTGCCGTGCTCTCTTGGCAGGAGCTAGAGGCGGATTCCAAGTGCAGACTCCACTGTCTGTTTCTGCAGCTGAGGGGATTGGAACTGGGATTTTGCTTTCTGTCTCTTATTTTTCCCAACTTTGGACAACTATGCTGCACTGGTATGTCCTTTCTGATTGCTGACAGAGAGGAGGAATGTCAACTTTCTCATGCTTTCTCTTGTTTACTTTTTATTTGATGCTTCTTTGACATTCTTTAGCTGTCAGAACTGCTCTGAAGTGTGTGCTCTGCAAAGGGGCAAGTTTGTGAAACCAGTAAGTGTTTGGTCTCTGCTGCAGCTCAGAATGAAATTATTAAGATATTTTAAGTTTCTTGTTGGAAATCACTCACACAGGAGGGTGGAATGACCTTTGTACATCTTTGTAAACAAAAAAAGATGAGCCTTTAATTGAGATGGTGTGTTAGTTTAAAGGGATGAAATTATTTTCCGAAGCAAGTTTATTTAAGTCCTTGAGTTTAACTTTTAAACACTTCATCTGGATTTTTTTTAAAATTTCTGCACTGACCTGTTGGTATGGCTCTGGTTGTTCAGAATAAATGGAGTTGAACAACCTTTGTTCATTTGTTAAAAAGGGAGATACAAAACTGTGTTCATTATTTCAGCTGTGCACTATATAATAGTTACGTCTAATTAACATTTTGCTTTCTTTTCTTCTCCAAGGTATTCTGTGTCTGTGTTTTGGTCTTATAACAGTACTTTTTACTTCTGTACCTAAAAAAAATTCAAGACCTGTATAGCAATTTGCTTTTATGTGTATATAATTATAAATAGGGTTTTTTCCTGCCTTAGAAGTTACATTGCTGTCCCTGTCCCTCTGCTTCTGTTGAAATTATAGGTTAAGTAGTGTTGTGTGAGGGACTTTGTGTAGTAATCAGCAAATCTGATACCTCATCCAGATGCATACAGATATAATGCAAATTACTATTTCAGATCATTTAATTTTCCTGGATTTGTCCAGTATTTGAATATTGATAGATTAATGACTTCTAAGTACCTCTTTTTGTTGTTCAGAAGTAATAAGGGCTTGGAAAAAAATATTGGCTCCTAGACAAGGAATATCTTTTTCTGGCTAACAGTAGCTGTGGAAAGTGAAGAGTAAACGTTCCCAGAGAGAATTTCATGGCAGCCACCAGACTTCTTGCTGTTCTGTTTTTTCACTGTGGGAATGTTGGAAATGCATCAAAATACAGTTCTTCTGTCTGACTTTGGCTCTTGGCTGCTATAGGTACACAACAGTTTAATTTTAGTGCTTCCTGTGAGGCATTGTGCTCTTCTGGGAATTTTGAATGCAGTTTATACCCTTTCTAAAAAGAAAAGGAGCTGCATTTTAGGAAAATACAAAATACCTGGCAGTGTGGGTAGATTGTCTGACTACTTTGCTAAAGTCTTGTTTAGCAAGACATTAATTTGGTGTTTCCTTTATTTCAGTTGAGGTAAGCAGAGTTTTGCTTTTAACTGATCTGTGTTTTTACAAAATTAGTCAAAGCTTATTTATTTTCCAAACTTCTGCTTGCTGCATCTTCTACATCTTTCTTAAATCCCCCTCGTCTGATACTTCGCTGCTATGCTGTAAGAAACTGTATGATCAACTTGGCTTTTTTTCTCCCTATGAAAGCAGGCTGAAATTTTATCCTGGAGTCCCTGTCGTGCAAAAGACAAAAATGCTCAGCTGTCTTTAAATGTAGCTGTTGCCTGTGATTGAGCAATCCTGCCCTGCTAGTTGATATGAATAAGAGCTTCTTGAACGTTTTTATTCTGCTGAGCTTCTCATCTAACTCAATAACTTTGTTTTTCAGTACCAAGATAAAGAGGAAGTTGTTCTGTGGATGAATACTGTAGGACCCTACCACAATCGCCAAGAAACGTACAAATACTTCTCTCTCCCTTTCTGTGTGGGATCAAAAAAAAGCATTGGCCATTACCATGAAACCCTAGGGGAAGCACTTCAAGGAGTTGAGCTGGAATTTAGTGGGCTTGACATCAAATTTAAAGGTAAGTAATTCAAAGTGCATTCAGTCACTTAAAAAAATACACAAACTCTTCAAACTTGATCTTTTAATGAGAAGAACTGAAATTTTCTTGCTGCTAGCAGCTGAGGGTATGTTGTATGGTTGATTGGTGCTACCACTGGCTTTTGAGTTTGCACTTCCATCTCTGTGCTCTTGAAGGAAAATGCTTGCAGCAGATATTGCTTCTGAAGTAACTGATATCATTTTACAAAGTAAAACTAAGTTTTCTGCATATGAATGTTTGATAATTTACTGGAATTAATATCCTGGAATTACCAGTTCTGAAGATGTAGTTTTTTCCTGTGATGATGAATACTTGTAGACTTACTGCAATTGCAAAGGAGTAGCAAGGGCTCAGTATCTCAGAGTTCCACCTCAACACAAAGTTGATGATTGTATCCTTCTGATTACTGTCTAGTTTAGAATAACTTTGACAAATACCTTTGTAGCGCTGTCCCTAACTCATGCCAGTCAGGCTGGAGCAGGATGAAGCTGGTTTGTTGGTTTTTTTTTTCCTGTTGTTCTCTGTCTTCACCATCTTTCCATACTGTTCCAGAGAAGACATTTAACTGCTTTAGCAAATATATTTCTTGGTATTAAGGCCTGAGTCTTCTATTGCATAATTTCTCTCTGTGTGTCCTTTCAGATGTCTGTAGCTAGTAGTTGCAGAACTTCAAATAGTAATAGATTCTTTTTGCCTCTTGAATTTTAACATTTATTAATTTAATTCCATTTATGTTTCTGTGTATCTTTTTTCCAGAACATTGCATTTCATCACTTGGGCTTAACTGGATGGAGAAATTAAGCATAGTATCTCTTGTCTGAGCATTTACAGTCAGATGGGATTTAGTTTCTGTAAGCTGTAAATTTTTATCCAGAACTGGACATCTGTAAAATAAAAGAGCTAATGATGTTTTTGCTAGCAGTAGGATAAGTTGAATAAAAGATTTTTACAAAGTTTGTTAATATCTTAAATTCTTCATAATTTTAAAATTTGCATAGAGGATAGCACTGCCACACTAAAGGAGTTCAGAGTTGAATTTTTTCTTTTAAGAAAGAAAGAGTACCTGTACAAACACTGGGAAACACTCTTACTACTGGTTTGTTACACTTGTAGCATGGTGAAAATTTTACTCAGTGTGGCAGAAATAATTTTCTTGTCAAACCTCATAGAATGTCCTCAGAAACACAAAATGGAAAGGACAGTGAAGGCAACTGGCAGCAATTCAATAATTGGTGAAGATTAATAAAGTTTATTCATTTTTTAGAGGCTTAGAAGTTGTCATAAACCCAGTACAATTTGTATCCAATTTATGTATTGTAAAATTTGGATTTCATAGACCAGTCTCTACTGTTTAGCATTTGTATAATTAATTCCTTTCCAGTTAGATTGTTAAATTGTGATGGTAGCTCAGTTTTTTGGTGACGTTTTAGTGGTAGACCTTGTTCTGTGCAGAAAGGGTGTTCACTTTTATTTTTTCCCCTTGTAACTTGGTTGTATCAGTGAAATTGAAAAAATGTTTTTGTAATGGATAAGTTTTATTTCAGTGTGATTGATATTGGCTTCAGCTCTGCATCAGTGTTCCAGGAGTTGCTGCAATTAAATTGAAACAGGGCTGTTGGTGTTTTTGGGGTGATTTGGTTTTTTGGTTGGTTTTTGTTTTCCTTTTTCTTTCTTTTTGTAAGCAGATAGAGGCTTGGTTGGTACCAATAGATTCATGTGTTCTTAAGTAAAAGATACAGCTTGAAGGAGTGTTGAGTATCTAAAATCTGCAGCTGAAATAATTAAGATAATAAGTTATCAACTTGCACAGATTTTCTTCATGAATATGTGAATCATATCTAAGTTCTGAGTTTACAGGCATCTGTGCTTTTCTTTATGTGCCTTTGGCATTATGGCAAGATTAACAGTTGCAGACATTTCTTTCTCTTTAAAGTATTGCATGAGTTTACAAAATTAGATTTTGTACTCTTAGGTTTTTATTCTCTAAAGTTAGTAAAAGGGAAATAAAATTGTTCTAATAAATTAGCTTCTGCAATGAAAAATAATTCCCTTCTCAACATTGTTTGACTGGGCAGCAGTGGCAGGTAAGTGTGAAGCTGCATGTTGTTCATCATATTCAAAGAATTGTTTAGGCTACAGCTGTTATTAGCTGAAGTACTAAACTGTGTAAGTAAAACTGGCATTTGAATCAGTAGGCATTGCCTGTATTTTTTGAACTAGAATAAAAACATGATTTTGCAGAAATGTGCCCTTCTGAGGGTGAAGGTTTCCACTTGCACTCGCATGGTGGTGACTGGTGGGGCGAATCTGCAGTGTATTCAAGCCTCCATGAAATAGTGTTTCTTGTTGTATTAAGTGTGGCGTATGAAAGGATACATGCAGTCATACAAGATAGTTGGATTTTCCTTTTGTTACAATATGAACAATGTTCTTACATCACAGGTCTCAAATCTGTCTAAATACCTGTGTGAAGGAAGAAATTAAATAGTAACATACACTCATATTGTAATATAACTTTTAAGTTTTCAGTTGGCTTAATTATCTTGTCAAGCTAAATCTAGGATAATAATGCTTTTTAATTAATATGTCAAGTTCTTTACTCAAGTGTTTGAGTGACATCCTCTGTTACACCTGAGACCTAATAAATTATTAAATGGATTGAACATTGGTATCATGGTAACTTCAGTTTGAAAATTTATTTTTGATATTACCATACTGTGCTGTTAGAGAAGATGAATGTAAAGAGGAAAAGGATGATTTAACAAAATTGCATTTTGTACTTCTTCAGAAATGTAAAAGAATGGCTGCTAACAGTATAACTTAGGAATTGTAGATGGGGAAGAATAACTTCCTGGGTGAAAGAGGTGGATTTATTTTATTCCCAAACACAGCCTCTTGTGCGTCCTTTGCATTATTCCTGTTTTTGTCGTCTCTCCTTTTTTTCTCTGTCTTTACTTTGATTGCTTTGTTTCTTCCTTAGAGTAGTTTCTTCAAAACTGCTGAGAACTTTAAAAAGTTTTAGGTTTTTTTACAAACATTATTCCTAGTCAGTGAAGCCGATTATACTAAACCAGAGATAATGTTGTAAACAGTTTTAGGTATTTCTTAATAATTTCATATCTCTTGTTAAAGTTAGAGAGATCTCATTATCTGTTCAGGTGAATCTGTCATCAGCTTTTTTACCTTAATCTAGTGTGAGTGAAGCAGCAAAAGGATACTGTGAAACCTTTCCCTGCCACGTGTGTGGGAAGCCTCTGCATGCAGAAGTGTAGATTTCTGAACACAATCATGCATTTGCTTTAATGCTTCCTTTTAAAATGTCCTTTATTGTTATCTACTTGAGGATACCCAAGAGGGCTTGGAGACTTCAGCTCTGTCCATTCCTACCTTTGATTTGCCTTCACTTTGAGCCAGCTCATTAATAAATCTTCAACTGTGCTTCAATTTTTTTGCAGATGATGTGATGCAGACCACTTACTGTGAAGTTGACTTGGACAAGGGAAGAAGAGATGCATTTGTGTATGCTATCAAAAATCACTATTGGTACCAGATGTATATTGATGACTTGCCAATATGGGGTGAGTGATACTGTGCATTAATGATTGGATTACACCTACACAAGCCCTGTACTAGTGGGTTTCATGGAGTCATTTAATGACTAAGCTTTGTTACAAGAATTTCACAAGAAATGCAAGTCTAATTCACAAGAATTTGAAGTAAAGTAGTAGAGGACATAATCTTAAGCTGCACCATGGAAGAGTTAGGTTGAACATTAGGAAGCATTTCTTCACAGAAATGGTGATTAGACTTTGGAATGGGCTGCCCAGGGAGGTGTTGGAGTCACCATCCCTGGAGGTGTGTAAGGAAAGACTGGATGTGGCACTCGGTGCCATGGTCTAGTTGACAAGGTGGTGTTGGGTCGTAGGTTGGACTCAGTGGCCTTTTCCAACCTAATCAATTCTGTGTGAAATAAGTTGATGGCTTATTTCAGTGAAAGAACAGTAGGATGGCTGTACTAGTGAAATACAAAAACAGTGAAAAGCTGTTTTGTTTCTAAAGACCTGATTTAATAACAGTAAGTTCTTAGGTTTAAATTTGTTCAGATGTTCAAGTAGGTGGTAATTAGGTAGGTTACTTGTAAGGGCCATGTTATTCTGATCATTAATAACAAGCTTATTTGAGAGTTGAAACTTCATTTTGCTACTTTTTTTTATTACTCATGCAAAAACTGTTTGGTTTAATTTTATGGTAATTTAGTGGCTGTTAACAGTGTTGCTTTGTTGTCTGTGTTTATATGGAGTTTTATTTTACTCACTCTTTTACAGTTCTCAGAATTTCTCTTGCTGAGTATTATTTACCTGGGTTTAGAAGTGCTTGTGTCTTGAATAAAAATGTGTGTATCTTTATTGCCATTGTCTCCTAAGGTCTCTGTGTTTTGTTGCTCCCTCATAACCTGTGATCACATACCTAGTAAGGAATGCTCTGCAGTTTGAACTTTGCACTGATAGCAATCAACTAAACTCTCCAAGGCCTGATCTCCCTGTTGTAGATATATAAACTGGAAGGAAATGCAAAGCAGCCATAAGCTCTTTGTTGCCTGCATTCCATGAGGGAGGTAAACCTGCCCAAACCAAACCAAGTCCCCCAGCACCTGCAGTAACGCAGTTCCAGTCATGCAAGAAAAGTTCTTTGATAGCTTGTGTGAATAAGGCTATCCATCATTAATTCATTTTGACAAAGGCTGCTTTTTTTTAGCTCTTTCTTATTTTAATATGTTTTAGAAAATATCTGTTAGATGAACATGGCAGAAATATTAACACTTCATTTATTTATTATTTATCTGGTTGTCAGGAAGGTCTGGGTTTGTTTTAATGTGTCTGTTTTTAAGAGATACTGTTATAATGCCTGAAGAGAAGTACTTAAGTATTGATTTTGTTCTTTTCAGCTGATTGGTTTATTGTGTGTAATGGCTCTGTAGCCAGGCTTGGAGTAGACCTGAGTTATTCTGTGTGACCTTTACTGTACTGCTTGTGCAATTGCTGGTAGGCTTTTTAAAAGCATGCATGAGTGACAGTTGTTGCTACAATATTTTTATGGCTTTGGCCTTTCAGCAAAAGACCAGTGAATTATTTTTCTAGACTAGTGGCAGGTATGTAGGGTTTGAATTGCCCAGGTATGATGGATGCTAAGCTGACTTCTTTGGAATCCTGTGTGGCTAACAAGTCTTGGAGGCTTTCTTTTTTGGAATTTATTTTTCTGGTCATGTTTTGTCATCCAAAATGCCAAAAAACAAACATACCTACTAAATCTACATATGACAAATGTTATGCTCTCAGCTAAAAAATCTGGTTTCCTGTGATTGAGTGTTTTTAATGTTTCCCAGTAGTATGCTTTTTATGCACAAGAAGTCAACTAGAAAACACGTAGAATATAGGTATTATCTTTCTAAGATATTAAGAAGCTTCTTTTGATAGTTTGGAACCAGGATCTCAAGCTGTGCTACATAATGGGGACTGCAGGATCATAAGTACAGGTAATATTATGTAAGGATATAATCTGACATCAGGTGTGAAGGCAAGTGGTGCTGACAGTTTTGGTCTGTGTCTCCTGCAGGTTAGGTGAAAGTAGCAGGACTGCAGGTTGGTCAATATTAGCCTGACTTATATACAAAAAATTAAAATGAGTTCTTGGTGGGGAGCTGAGAAAGGAGTGGATGCACCTGAACTAATTAGAAGAGTTTATCTGCAAGTCTGAATTAGTATTTTAGACCTTTGTTTTCCCAGTACAGTGGAGAAAACTGGGAATATAGTTTATCTGCAATAATTTTGGTTTTCCTGGGTCTCTGTTCAGCAACAGAAATGTTTTGGGCTCTGAGTGCTGCTTAAAACTTAAAGCACTGAGACTTGCTGGTAACTGAGCAGTTTTTATTTTAAGTATTTCTGTTATAAATATGGCATGAATGATGCTGTACACACGCCTCTGCCAGCCTGTGGTGCCTTTGAGTGTGTTGTGCAGACTTGTCTAGTACCACATAATGTGGTGGCAGGTAGAGACACTGAAGAAAGCAAATATCTTTTGCTTGATTGTTGTTTCAGAGCTGTAAGTATTTCTAAATAGTTACTAAATTTCAGTAATTATAATGAAGGAAACTGTTAGGACTGTTTAAGATACTTGGGTATGGAAGTAAGATCTGAAGTAGTTATGATGGCATCTCTGAAATAGTCTGAATACTGAGAAGGGTTTTTTGGTTTCATGGGGATAATGTCCAGAGCTGGTTACCCTCAGCTTGCATTAAAAATAGCTTGTGCTGAATGACTTGTTGTTACTGTGTGAAGGCTCTCATCTTGATCCACTTTATTTGAATTACCTATCTTGAGAACCTCACTGGCCAGCATGTATTGAATATACTGTATGATCCAGTATCCAGGTTTTTTTCATTGTTGCTTTGCATCTTGTAGCTGGATTAAACCAAAATTTTGTTCCCTGAATGTAGATAGCTGGAATCCTTTTTTAGTGCTGCCAAAATAAAGTTCTCTGTGAAGAGTGTAAAAGAAAAGGATTCAGATGGTGCTAATGTTTGCTGAGAATTCTAGGCAACTTCTCTTTAATTCTATTCTTAAAGCAGACCTTTCACTTCCCTGGGCTCCACCAGATGCATTCCTGGCACTCCTCCTGTCTCCTGGCAAACTTTAGTTAAGTTCATCCTTTATGTTCTTTATGATTTCCACCTTGCTAAGGCTTACTGCTACCAGACATATGCACAAACACTAATTCTTAAAATTCACCCTGGAAGTCCTCAAGCCCTGTAAGGACTGCTCTATTTTCAGTAGAGACTAGGCATAAATTAACCTTTCTTAACTGCTGATAACTGAAGGTAATGACATCAAACTGCTGTTTGAGGGCTCTGTAAGGTTTACACTGTTTTCTAATCTGAAAAAGGCAACAAGATCTTTCTAAGTGCATTCAGAAAAAATTATTCCATTTTATATTTTTTCCTGAATTGCTGTCCCACAGTGGAGAGAGAGACTAGGCTTGATTGTTTCAGGACATTCCCTAGCTATGTGAAGCACTGTGTTAGTTCATTCCTTCAGTGAGTGATTAATCAGAATGTTCTTTAAGTAGTTTGGAGGTCTATATTGTCATGGTTCTGGATGCTACCATGGGAACAGATGGCATGGCAGGTGCCAGGCTATATGGTGGAGGCACAAACTGGCACATGTTTTGTGTAGATGGCATATACAAGGCAATCCTGACAGATGAGCATAGTGAAAAACTTGACAGAAATACCACCTTGAAAATTAAAAAACACAGGTGATGCACAAAAGCCCTTCCTTCATATCCCTGGTGCTTTGTGATAGTCTGTTCCATATCCTTCACCTACTTGTTCTCCCATTCCCCTCAGCCTTGTGTATCTTGAGTACTGCTTTTTTTGTGACTTACCATTTTGTACATCTTGTATGTGATCTTTGATCTTGACATCAAAGGTGACACTTACAGCCTGGGAACTTGTTGACTGTTAAAGTTTTTATTTTCACCCAACATAGCACAGTCTCTGGAATTCTTCTGTGGTAGATGAGACATTTTGCACTAACTTAATGAAAATTAAGAACTTAATCAAAGGATGGTTTGGATGGTTTGATATGGAAGAGAGCATAAAGCTCATCATGGTACAGCCACAGCTTCTCTTGGGCAACCTGCAACCTCTACCATTCTCACAGTAAAGAATTTCTTCCTGATATAAAACCACATTTTTGGCAAGCATTGGAAACTTGTGTGCAAATGAGAGCAAGAAGCATTTGTTGGGAAGTAAACTAATGAGGATTACAGAGAAAAAGTAAAATTCTTAAGAGGAAGAAAAACGAGCAAATAGATAGTTGGAAGATGGCAAATTGTAGAGGTCTTGGCTAAGTTCTGCTAGGAAGAATGAATCTCTATTTAGCTAGTTATTTATCTGGTAAGAATTGCAAATAAAAGTAGAGGCACTGTTGTTGGGTCTTCTGCAGTGTTTGTAGCTGCAAGCTTTTTCTTTTAATGCCATTACAAAATGCTTCCTTCAGTAACCCATGGATTGAAAGTGGAGTCCAGATACTAGAGTTGAGAAGAAAAGTATATGGTCTTCTGTGTCCTCTTTGTTTATGTTGCTTTTTTAGTTGGCAAAACTTTGGAATGCATGTTTTTAAAAAGTAAATGCAAAATATCTGAAAAGCATAGCTATAATACATGCTTGCACTTCTTTTCTATGCAGGGATTGTTGGAGAAGCAGATGAAAATGGAGAAGATTATTACCTTTGGACTTACAAAAAACTTGAAATTGGTTTCAATGGAAATAGAATTGTAGATGTTAATCTGACCAGTGAAGGAAAGGTGAAATTGGTACCAAACACAAAAATCCAGATGTCATATTCAGTAAGTAATTTGGTGATGCGCATGTAATAAGAAATTCTACATGGTGAAATAACTTAGAAATAGGTACTTGTATACTATGTATAGTATCCTTTTGCTCTAAATTTGAAGTTGGACAGCAACTTAAAACTGAGTAGCAGCCAGTAATAAAAATAACATAAGATACTCCCTTAAAAGACTTTTTAGCATGCAAAGCTCAGGACTTCTCTATCAAATTCTGTTGGCACCGCCGGGCAATTGCTGGGCTGTCCTGTGTGTGGTGTTTAATTTACAGATTGTCACTGGTGGATTTGTTCTAAACTGTGCTTCATAGTGGCAGATGCTCAAATGAGAAATGTATCTGCTTGAAACAATTTTGAAAGCTACTAATCTTGAACAAAGTTGTAATTTGAACTGAGGAACATTAATATCAAACCTCAAAGCGAGTAGTGCTGGCATCTTGGGGTTTTTAACATGTCTCAGGACTGTGGTGAGTGATTGGGGTGTTCAATCTACATTTATATGCTTTCTTCTATACTCAGTAAGAGAACAGTTTTTGGAAGGGATAGTTACTTCTCATGAATTTTAAAATAGGTATGTACAAGGGGGCTACATTTGTTTCAATATCACTAAAAATCCTGGTAATTTTTGGCATGCTTTTGAAAAAGATTTTCAGGTAGGTTTGTATGTAGTTTGTCAAATTATTTTGATTTTTAAATGCAGTCTTGCAAAAATTGACAAAAATACTCTGTGCTACCATATTAGCACCATATAGTTCATTAATGCAATTACATTTTCCAAATCAAAAGCAGTCCTCTCTGCAGCTGGTGGAGAACTGACAGCTCTAATATGCTGTTACCCTGTGATAGTCTGTCCATAATCACATACTTTTCCAGTTGGTTTCATAGTAATTTATTGGCAATTGAAGTGTCTAGATTCATAGTAATTACGTGTATGTGTGTGTGTATACTTATGTATATATACATTGTATAGATTCTATAATCATGAAAAAGGTTTGTGGTATTTGACAACTACAAATCTGTATCTGTGGTTAACGTCACAGAGATTAACCCTTAGAGAGAACTGAGCTAGTACAAGACTAATTCTTCCTTGTTCTTTAACACAAGCATGTACAAGATTAGATCCATGAGGAGAGGAGGCTGGTGTTCATTCTGTGCCTGACCTGTAGGTGCCAGTCTTTAAGAATATCATTCCATTGTTTTTTGCCAAACCCCATTCATATTGAAGAAGACCCCTAAAGTGGATGATTTTTAATATGTATTCTGGGTTTCTGCATTGAGTATAGCTAAAAATACTGTAAGGACCTTTTCAAATATAAACATTTCTCTCTTCAGGTGAAATGGAAGAAATCAGATGTGAAGTTTGAAGACCGTTTTGACAAGTACCTTGACCCATCTTTCTTTCAGCACAGAGTATGTATTGTTCCACGACAGCCTTACAATACATCCCTTTACAATGGTTGCATTAGTTTAGATGTCATGCAGTTGTTGGATTACATCATTGAATTTTCATATTTTCCAGGTGCTCTGGAACAGTAAAGCAGGGAGGTCTGACTATTGTTTAAGTGGCAGTGTTGCTGCTAAAATAGGGTGGCTCCGTTCTTTTGGAATGCTTCCATAAGTGTGCAGGCAAGCCTCAAGCTTGCAGAAAATATAGTGTAGTTCAAAAAAATCCTTTCAGGTGGCCAGAAACAATGACACTTCAGGGACAGGACTGTGCAACTATGTAAGCTGAATAAATGCAGTTGGCCATTGGTACACTTTATTCTGAAGCAAATGCAGAGCAAAAAGCATTAACTAAGCCAGTTATCAGTTGTGGCGCTATCAGATGTATTTAAATCTGAGGTTGTAATCTCCTTAAGGGTAGTGTACTGAGCTGCGCTGCTTTCTGAAAGTAGGGACTTTGCATTCTGTTTGGAGCTCAGTGAAAACCAGAAGTATATGCTTTTGAGAGCAAAAATAATGCTGCTGCACGTTTTCATCCTGTGCAGAGCAGTAATTCCTTTGGATTCTCTACTTGAGCCTCTTCTCTAGGAAGGCAGCAGTGCATGGTGTTGCCTTTTGCTTATCAAGGGAGCATGCACAGCCAATTGTTCAAACTTTGCTGTTGCTTAACTAAGTTGTGATAACTTGGTCCTGATGGAGGCTGGCTGATATAAAGGTTTATGAGTGGTGTTTCACAGGCCAGTTTTAGTGTCACTCTCTGAAAATGTAGTGTTACTTTGCTAGTGCTGACAAGCTGTCCTTATAGGCAACAATTTATCCTTATTGGAACAATTTGAAACATATTTACAGTTCTAAATTTTATGTGTGTGTTTTCTTTTTGTAGATTCACTGGTTTTCAATTTTCAATTCTTTTATGATGGTGATCTTTCTGGTTGGCCTGGTGTCTATGATATTAATGAGAACTTTGCGAAAAGATTATGCAAGATACAGCAAGGAGGAAGAAATGGATGATATGGTAAGACCTGCATCCATGCTTTAAAAACTCCTTTTTTAAGGCTTATTGTTTTCCTGTTGTACATTCATTGTGTTAGATGGTCTGAATGGCTTTCTTCAATTGGACAGAAAATGCCTTTTGTGTGTCTTGGAAGTGTTACTGGTTTTCTTTATAACATGCTTCTAGGTTGCGACCCAAAAATCTCTCTCTAGTCACTGTGTTAATGTTCATATCCAACCTTGGGATTAACTAGGTCCATTCTGACTTTGTAGTAAAAGCCTGATATACTCCTAAGCACCTCAGAGGCTTTAGGGACAGGGATTCTGGTAGATTCTATTGTGTCATACATTCAGGTAGTAATTTGTTGTCTTCATAAGCATCTTAAAAGTTTTTGATTTGATGCATTTAGAAGACAAGACACACTTCACTTGAAGTTGCTTTATTAAATCAGACCTTTTGTTTTTATGTAGCTTGTGTGTTTGTCTTGAATTGTCATGACTAGACTTAAAATTTGTTGTTGTTGTTCCCAGGACAGAGATCTAGGTGATGAGTATGGGTGGAAGCAGGTCCATGGAGATGTGTTTAGACCATCCAGTCATCCTCTAATATTTTCATCGCTTATTGGGTCTGGCTGTCAAATTTTTGCTGTGTCTCTTATAGTTATTATTGTTGCAATGATAGAAGATTTATACACAGAGTAAGTATAATTGTCCCATGTCTTCCATATATAAATGTTTAAGTGAACAAAATAATTACAAAAGTTATTGTTCTAAGTGGCCTGAAAAAAAGTGTTTGAGAGTCTCTAGTAGTAATCTGCAGATCAGATGTAGTATTAAGAAGTGCTCTTTTAATTTGTAATGAAACTTTGTCCTACTGTTACCACGTTAGTCAGTCTCCTTTGATTTTCTCTTTTAGTGCTTGCTTTTTGAACGATTTATTTTGAAACTAGTTTGTTGTTCTGCAGAATCACTAGTAGATAATATGGGAATTATATGTATTCAAAGGTACATATTTCACTCCTGGTTTCATCCAGAGTGACAAGATGTTACTATATTTCTGGCCCTATTTCCCCACCATGTCCTGTGAAGACTGAAATAAGAGTGTGCTCTGTTGTGAATAGTCCTGTTTTCTGCTAACAAGTCAGTATTAAGTCAGTCTTATCACAAGTCTGCTTGGGAATGAAAATGTAATTCTTTTAGTTCTTTTGAACACATTGTGCTCAGCCTGTGTTGATGTAAAATCCCCAGAAATAGGTCCTGACTGGAAAGACTCAATTAAAGAAAAGAAATAATAGTCAAGTTTAAATTTAACACACTACTTGTAGTTCACCTGTTTTCTTCCTTTACCTCTTAATTTGATTGAGATTTTTGGGTTACTGGGTGGACTTCATCTGCTTCTGTAGTGATTGTGTTTTGGGTATTGGAGGGAATTATTGGCTTGTGTTTGGGTTTTGGGGGGTTTTTACAAGTGATTTGTTTTAAGCAGTGACTAGACTTTGGTCTCTATCACCTGTAACTTGATTTTAGCAAGTTGTAATGCTTCTAATGTGCCACTGGAGGGAACTCTTGCTTTTCAGTTTAGTGTGTTTAAAAAGCCGCTCTGTAGTACCAGAATCTTGGCATATTTTCATTTTCCATAAGGTGTTATTCCCCTCCTTGTGTCTCATGGTGGTATTTCTAGACAGGAATGCATACACATTTTAATTGTGCAGCATATCAGCCCTTCAGAGGACAAAATGAAACCATTTCAGAATGTATGTGCCCTGTAGGGAGGCTGTAGGTTAGTCATGTCACTTGTAAAATGTATCAGAATAGTGTTTTTTGAAAAGGTGTGTGCACTTAGTCTTTTATTGCAATAGGCCTTTCTGTCACTTTCAAAGTGAATTTAATTCTGGGTGTGTAGTGGAATAATTGACCAAATGTGGTGCAGACAATTGTTATGTTTAGGAAAACAGCACCAAGTCTGGTGTTTTTACTGGTAGTTTGGATTTACACAGTGGCAGTGCCATCTCAGACTGTGCCTGCTCTTGGGGGTTTTGCATGTGTCTCTAAATTGTCTTAAGTTACAAGAAATTTCTAAAAAACAAATACTGGTAGAACAGTCCTTCAGTGTGTGTGATCAGCAGGTATATTTGCTTTGGTCATGCTGTCATGGAAGCTTAAGTGCTAAAGATTGCTTCTTTGAGTACAGCAGGCATCCAGGAATGGTTCCTCACAAACCAAAATGGCAGTAACTAGAATCTCTCAGAGCAACTAATTTGAAGGAAGTACAGTAAGTCAGCTGAAAACCTACAGTTATTTGCTGTTGAAGAATAGCAGAGGGATGTGGGGAAACAATTCTATTAATGAGTAACATTTATATCTTCCTATTCTTAGATGTGATCTTTTAAAATGTATTTGGAAATGGCTTCTTTGATTTAAAATTATTAGCTTTGCTTGTAAAATTTCAGAAAAATTATGCCAAAATTAGTAGTCCAACATTTAATGGGGTGACATTTAAAAATTACTAAGCTCTTCTGATTGCACTACTTAATGCTGATTTGTGACTTCATTATAGTATTTATAGTTTCTAAATCTAATTTTCTGCCAGATGAGCACTTTCCATCTTAAAAGTTAATTTCTGGGGGATGGCAGAAACATTATTCACAATCTTAGTATATTTTTGTTAATACTGGCCTTTTGACATTTTATCTGCAGTTGAATCTTACACTTAATGGATGTCATGTAAATAATTATTTATGCACAAAGTACACACATCCAAATGTCAGGGTATATTTATCAGAGGTGAGAGTCTGTACTCCAGTTAAAATAAATGCATGTTAGGAAAGACTGTAGTATGTCAAAACTCTCTTTCCCACATTGAATTAGACTTGACCAAAGCCTTGTGTACAAACAATTCCCATTCTTACGCAGATTTTACAGTTTAAGCACTTCTAAATATTTGTAGTACATAAAAATATTAAATAACTGCTTTTGCTAAAAATACAGGGGTTTTTTGCTCTAATCATGTTTGGTTTTGTATGTCATTATGTAATTCACCAAAAATATCCCTTCTTGTAGGAGAGGATCAATGCTTAGTACAGCTATATTTGTTTATGCTGCAACATCACCAGTGAATGGATATTTTGGAGGAAGCCTTTATGCTAGACAAGGAGGTAAATTGTTTTCATGTTTCAGCATTTTCATTGCATTGTTAAATTGAGAAGTTATTGTTTTCTGATTTGCACCAATGTAGAAGAGTCCTCTTGGAGTTAGATGGAATCCATTAGATTCTTAATAAACAGGAAATATTTTGAGTGTATTTAACTTTCATATTATCTACTCAGTACTGGCTATGCTTTCTAAAAAGGTAACTGAAGTCTTAGGTTAATTTAAAAGAGCTAAAGAACTTTTAACAGTTGTGATTTCCAAATTGCTTGTTATACTCTTGTATATGATTTTTGGCTCATGACATCCACAGAGTATAACAGCCTTTCCCTTTAGTGTAACATGTTGTTAAACAGCTCATGTCATCTTCTCCAGTTGACTCCTACATGGTCCTCTTCTTTATGTACTAGGGGGGTTGTGTTAGGCTAACACAAAAACGACAAGTATAGATTATTTACTAGACCATTAATTGCAGATGGGGAGAACTGTTTATATCATCTTTTAAAGAAAGCTGTTCTACTTTCCAGTATTGCTCAGCTTTATACTTAGCAAATCAAAGTAAGCATCAGTAGAGAGCAGAAGCCAAGTAAAATTGACAGAAGATTTGAACAGGCTGTCTTCAAATGCTCTCCACTATGCCTCTGAGTTATGACCAGTTAGATTCTTGCAGTGCACTAGCTTCATCCATTCCCTATGCTGCAATAAAAGAATAATCAATATCGATTATCTTCTAGAGTGCTTAAAAAAATAATTCTGGTAAGTTCACAAAAGAAAATTTGTATCTTTTTAGCATGATATACCTGTTAATGTTCAATCTCAACTCTACTTTGAGTTTGGAGGTTGGAAGTTTATTTTCATGTGGTTTGTTTATAAACCTAGAAATTTGTACAAAACCAGATCTACTTAGAAAGGGGTTGCTGTGCTGTAATATATTGTGATCTGTAGTTGAGCCAGATAAGTTGTTTTTTTTTTTTTACAGGGAAACATGTATCAAACCATTAAATGCTGATTATGTGGGCACATGGTGAAAATACATATGATTATCTTGAAAAAATATGCTTTTAAAAATATTTTTTACTTACTGCATGTTAATATCACAGTGTATAAATGTAGAGTTTTTAAGAGCATAGAAAGTAAGAGAGTACAGATGGGGGAAATTTTTAAGGTGTTGCCCAAAAGGATTTCTTTGATCTCCTCAGGGAGCTCTAAATTTAGTAATAACTGCTAACTGGTGTTCTGTTCCCTTGATGATTGGAGTTTAGAAATCACTTTCTTTCTACCTTTTCTGTTAAAAATGTCAAGAGTCCAGTTTTCCTGTATGTTAAATGCTGTGGCATTTTGCTTTTTAGCTGGGGTGGCCCTTTCCTTAATGTATCCTGAAGGTGTGTCTGGGTTGGCTGGGTCCAGCTTGGACCGAGGCAGCCCTGAGCAGGAGCTGCCTGGAAGCAGCTGCAGTGCTGAGCCCTGCTGGGGGCGGTGCTGAGCCCTGCCGGGGGCGGTGCTGAGCTCTGCTGGGGGCGGTGCTGAGCTCTCCTGGGGGCGGTGCTGAGCTCTCCTGGGGGCGGTGCTGAGCCCTTTGGAGGCGTGCTAGCTCTCCTGGGGCGTGCTGAGCTCTCCTGGGGGCGGTGCTGAGCCCTGCTGGGGGCGGTGCTGAGCCCTGTTGGGGGCGGTGCTGAGCTGTGCTGGGGGCGGTGCTGAGCCCTGCCGGGGGCGGTGCTGAGCCCTGTTGGGGGCGGTGCTGAGCTGTGCTGGGGGCGGTGCTGAGCTCTGCTGGGAGCGGTGCTGAGCCCTGTTGGGGGCGGTGCTGAGCCCTGCTGGGGGCGGTGCTGAGCCCTGCTGGGGGCGGTGCAGAGCTGTGCTGGGGGCGGTGCTGAGCTCTGCTGGGGGCGGTGCTGAGCCCTGCTGGGGGCGGTGCTGAGCTCTCCTGGGAGCGGTGCAGAGCTGTGCTGGGAGCGGTGCTGAGCTCTCCTGTGCTCCTCAAGCATTGTCTAATGCAGGTGCTGCACAGGGCCAGCTCTGCTATCTCTGTCTCTTCTCATCTGCAGCTACATGCACCCTCAGCTTTCACACCCCAGGTTCTTTGGCCGGCTTAGTCTGCATAAGCTGTTCTTCAGCTGAAATGTTCTCATGCTGTATCCCTTTTCTTCTTTTCACCTGGCCCACTAAATTGAGTAATGGGCTGCATCTTGCGAGTGACCAGAGTCAGCCGAAACTTAGTTTGCTCTTAGCTCTTGTATTGATGTAGTATGTTGTTACTTACTTCTTTTACCTTTTTTGGGAGAAGTAGTCAAACATGTAAATTCTGGAGTGCTTGCTAGTCCTTTTTTTTTCAATGTGCTGTATCTTACCAGTCCCATTGAAATGTCCCTTCTTACAGGAAGGCGATGGATAAAGCAGATGTTCATCGGAGCCTTCCTTATTCCAGCAATGGTGTGTGGAACTGCCTTCTTCATCAACTTCATTGCCATCTATTACCATGCTTCAAGAGCTATACCCTTTGCAACCATGGTGAGTTGTTTCATTGGCAAATTTAAATTCCACTGTACACACAGAAAAATGTTATTTTTTTAATAGAAATATATTTGTGAGTCATAGTTTAGAGCTAGCTAATTAGAAGTTTATCATGGGAGGGGGCTTAAGGTTCTTCAAATATAATTAAGTTTAATCAGAATAGCAACAGCTACTGGATGCCAAAAACAGTCTTATCTCTGCTTAAAGTGACGCTTAAAGTGATGTTGCTGATTCTAGTCACCTCCTCATTAGTAGTATTTTCAAAGCACGCCTAAATACCAGCTTTTTACGAGTCGAATTCATTTCTGTAAAACCCTTAAATGTAATATAAAGCTAAACATGTTTATAAACTCTTCACTTATTTTTTCTCATTTTCTTCTTTGAGAAATTAGATTAAAATTCTGTCTTTGAGTATATTTGTGTTAGTTGGTCAATGTGTCCCAAAGCAATATTGTGTTATTTTTTTCTTTCCTATGCTAACAGCTATATAAATATTGTCATAAAAGTTTACAGCATTGATCTTTGATATGTGTAAAGAGACTGTTTTACTGCTAAGCCAGCAGTTATGGTATCCCATTCCTCACTTGTATTCTCATTTGGAGGCCAGGAATGCTGAGGGAAGGCGATTCCACGTGTACTGAAGTTTTTCTTGTGAATCTGTTCGACTGATTTGTATTTTAAGACCGTGGGCATGTGCATGGAAAAGCAAACTGATATATAAATCTTCAGGGTTCAATTCACCAGGATGTTAGAACTCTCCATACAGAGTGATTTTAATGTTTGCCAGGTTTTATGAAAGTGTTTGAATCATTGTGACTGTGGCAATAAAACTTGAGTGGAGTTAGCAGGCGAGCAGGTTATGAATCGGAAACTTCATCAGCATGAGCAACGCTCTAATGGCTTCAAATCAACAAGCTGGTTTGTAGGAGGAAATGGAAATTGTTTGCAATTACCATGTTATGCTTCAGGTTGAAGTCCCCAGGAAGCCCTCTGGCTTTATGGATGAGATCCCTTTGTGTCTTTCCACTTCTGTTTTCACTGTAAAGAGGCTCCCAGAATTGTCTAATGCAAATTTGCTGCTTTCTTGGGGAAAAAAACCCTCTGCCACCTAAATGTATTAGAATACAGAAATAACTTCCTTTACCCTGACATGTCTTGAAACCATCCTCCTTGATTTAAATTGCTGGCAAGTATTGCCCCTTCATCTTGACTGCCATAAATCTGGAAAAAGCAGAAACTGAGTTACTGAAAAAAGTTCCATAGCAAAAAGGTTGCTAAGAGACTATTCTTAAATATGTCATCCTGTACTTTAGTTTTGCGTTGCCACTTCCAGTGAAGTATCTAAGTAGTCTCTGTGACTTATTTCTTCTGTCCAGAGGAGTTTTCCCAGGGAATTTAGGCAAAGGCAGCTGATAGAATGAAATCCAGGACATCCAAACTGACACTCAGTTCTGTGTCTTTCACCTGCCTGGTATCTGTTTTTCTACACTTTGTCTTGGAGTCCTCAAATGGATTGGGCTCTTCAAGACCTTCGTGCATTGTTGTAGTCTGTTTTGAACTTCAAAACTTCATTCACGTTGTATAACTCATTCCTGGTGTCTGGGATCTCCTTAAAGATGAAAAGTTTGGGAAAATGGAAAGTTTGTTTCTGAAATCAGGCTTCACTCTTGTGACTCTGCCCTTAGCCCTTTCAGAAATACTTGCAAGCTATCTTACTTGTGGAATGCCAAACCTTCTGCAGGGAAATAAGCCATGAGCATAAACAAAGGCTTAATCTCTTCCTTGGGGTAGCTTTCAGCTGTCCTTCCCTTCAGAATATCAAGAATGTGACAGGTTTTATTCAAATATGAGACCTTTTTAAAACTTAATGTTGAAGCTTTCCGGATCATATGAAGATAGAAAATCTGCTTTTTTCACTCATCCCTTCACCTTTATAGGAATGCAATGGAGTCCAAATTTGATTTTTTGGTGTATTTTGTTTATTATGTCCTCTTACTAGTGAACATTGAGTTCTGAAGTTGTTATACATCTTGACTTACTGTCTGTTGATGTTTATCAGTCCTTCTGGTATATTTAACAATCGTCTTTATATTTGTGTGTGTGTGAGTGATATGTAAAAAATGGAGTGTGGAAGATTTAAGAAGAGTTTTAAAATAATGGTATGTGAAGTGATTGCTCCATAATAAGTTTGAGGAGTATGTTACTCGTTCTGTGCAGATATACTGACTAATGCAGAATTTCTACAGAGTACAGCATGATTGAATTTGAAGGGACCATTTTAATTCTGGCATTTCATAAGTTGTGACTGCTTACCTTGTTCTGTGAGTGATGCATAATTTAAAGATTTCCATTAAGGCTACTATGACTAATGTAATATTCTGACTGCAAAATCTATGCAGCTTCTATTAACCGTTTTAAGATTTATTATTTTTGTTTTGTTTGAACAGTAGGTTCCTTTGTGGCTAAGGTTTCCAGTGCATTTTTAATGATTTAATTAAATAAGGTTAAGGACACAGTATTTCTCTTGGGATTGAGACCCTGTTTGCATCTTTTGTACCTTGTTTTGAAAAGAAAAAAGTGTTTCCTCCAACAGATAGCTTAATCCAAGCTGCAGGTTTCCCTGACAGCTTTGAGTTGATATGACTATTGACTGCCACTAAAAAAAGGGGACCTGGTAGTGTCAACCATTTTCATGCCTTCAGCCAGATAAAGAAATATACCTCACTGAAAAAGGGAGAAAATCCTATTACATGCATTCAGCAGAAAGTGACTGTGTAACCATTGGTCAGACTCCTTCATTTTGCTAAAAATAGACACCCATTAATTCTTCTGCCTACGTTTTCAACAGTTCAATTTATTACCCAAAACTACAGTCTAGATTAACAACTTAGTTGTAATAAAACTTGTAACACTTTATGTTGAAGCCTTTTATTCTTTTTCTTGTAATGTTTGGACAATCTGCGGAAAACTGTTGTGTTACAGAAATTTAGTAACCTCTATATGGGAGGGAGTCTCATGACTCAGAGTGCATGTTGGTAGCTGACAGGGAAGATCAAGCTGCTGCTTTGACAGTTAATTTTTATTGCTTTTCTTCCATGTGCATTAAGCAGACGTGGCACCATAGCCTGCCAGTAGCTGTTTAATATTAGATATGCTCATAAAAATTTTAATTATCACCCTTGAAAGAAGTTTAATCTACAGTTGTCAGGAAATATGAAACATGTGGCACTAGGAAATAAATTATATCCCTCTTCACAATGTTTTCTTTCAAATATGGAAAACTGAATTCTGCACATTCAGTCAAGGGCAGTAGAATATTCTTTCCCCATCAAAACAAAACAAAAAAGGAGTTAGAAGGAATGCAGGCTTGGTGAGGTTGACAGTCTCTTCTATGGCAACTAAAACCTGCAAACTAAATTGGCTGCTAGTGTATAAGATATTTTGTACAACAAAATTGCAGCAGTCAAAATCAAAGAAGTATTTTTTAATGTAGTGGCTTGGGACAAAAACTCACATAATTTGTTTTGGTTAACATGGATTAGAGAGAACCTCTTCTTGTTTGCTTGATGAAAAACCAGGTCTGAAGATCTGATGTATTTGCCTCTTTGCATAATTTGTGCTTTATGAAGTAGTCGTTAAAACGGTTCTCTGAATTCCCCCTGGCTGATGTTACAGTAATAACTCTTAAAACACTCAGAAAGATGTAACTTTCTTATCTCTGCCTATCACACAGCTGCTGTTAATGGGATTGGATTTTTTAGTATGTTGTCAATGACTTTGGCAGGAGGGTAGAGCAGGTTTGTGTGTTGGTCTCGTCTTCATTTCTCCTTTCCATTTGTGGTGGTGGAGGCCATTAAGTGCCTGAACTGCTTTTCCCATTATAGTCTTACTCTTGGAAACCTTTTAGGCAGAAGTCTTGTTACTTCACCTTTAAGACACTTGTTACCCCAGTAGCCTGTGTTTGCTTCAGTTGGGATTTAGACTCTGTAGGTTTGGATATTGCCCAGCCTGCAAACATTGTCCTTGCCATCTGTGGCTATGGGCACTACCTGTGTAATTTGAGAGGAGGGCCGCTGGTTTTACCTCAGCCCTGTAATTAAGAGGAACATGCCTGAAAACCACCAGCTATCTCCAGTCATCTCTTACATCCAGGGAAGGCTTGTTATTGCCAAGAGTGAAGAAAGTGTTTTTACCAGTCATCAATCTGAGCTGGTAGACTACCTGTGAGTCAGTGAGTGAAAAGCAAGAAAGAAGATGCTGCTGAGTTCAACCTGGTGTGTACAACCAGTACTGGTTTTGTTGGCCATCTCACCAGGGCCAGTAGGTTGCTGTCTCTCAAATAGTCTTGTCTCAGTAAAAAGAACATGCACATCTTCATTCTGGACAGCTTATCAGAGCCAGGTGGGAGTAGGAGGCATTCCTGAGCCTCTGCTATGGTTCATCCTTGTTTGCTCAGTTGTGTCTTCCTTGCACCCCAGACTTAGCTCAGATAATTTCTAGACTCCTGAAGTGGCTCCAGGATAAAAGGAAAAAAATGTACTTCACTTGCACATGTCCTCAGAACAGAGGATAGCATTAAGACAGGTGGCATTTCACTGTTTACCAAAATATTGACTTTATCTAGTGTTGCTGCTTGGTATCACTGAAGATGCTGGCTGTTCTGTTTGAAATCAGTTAATTTTTCAGCCAACTGGATAACAGAATGTGAGGTGTTACACCATTATCAGTCATAATTTGACTGATCTGATAATGAAACCACAGATTTTTCTGATGGATGCCAATTATAGGTGTACTAGAGATACCTTGACTGTACTTACTGAAGTCATTATTCAAGGGACCTTGATCTGTCTCAGCTTGTTTTATGCAGATAAACATTTTAGATTTCAAAGCTACTGCTGATTCAGTTTCCTGGATAACACAACAGCCAAACCCTGCTGGGTCAAGTTGAGTCCTTTCCTTTCTCTACTGGTTTGAAGCCATTCAGCTGAGGGTGTCACTGCAATGAAATGCTACTGACAGCCTTGTTTCATCCAGGAGTTTGCCAGCTAATCAGTAATTAAGGCCTAGATGTTCCTTGCTTGATTCCTTGTCCAGGGTTATAATCTTCCTGTGTGGATTCTGTAAAATAGACACATTTTGCAAGATGGACAAAAGCAAGATGCTAAGTGTTGTTCCAGGTGAGCTTAGAGCCCAAGGCAGTTCCTGCGCAGTTTCTTTATGCAGTAAAGCAGTGGATTCTCTTTCTACCACTGTCCCCAGTCAAGTGAAATTTTAGGATCAAGAAATTAAGCTACAGTCATCTTAAAACCTGCACTATAAATGACAGCTATGGCTGCATGAGCAGTACAGATACCCTTTCACACTGCCTGGGTCTGAGCTTTCTTCCTCAGCCAGGTGTGAAAGCTGCCTGCTGGAACACCACTTCAGAGCTGGATGGACCACCTGACACATCCAGAGGGCCTTGCTGCAGGAAGCAGAGCACACTGTCCTTGAAAATGGAAGTGGTTTCAGTATGTTCAGCTCAGAAATTTTTTGGATACTATCCAAGCCTTAATTCTTGAAAATGTCTTCTACCCACTGCACCTAAAGCAAGCTGGGACGTTTTGATGAGGATTTTAATAAATGTAGCACTGAAGATGATGTTCTTTGATGTTTCTGATACTTTTTGACATTTTTCTCTGAAAATTCTCATCTGCTCCTTCATTTGGACTGAGAAGTTTTCAAGGGCAGAACCTGTATCCATTGAGTGAGTTGTATGCTTCTCCTGAAATTTCTTCTTAGGCAACCTCAGTTTCCTACTTAAAACATTATGCTTGCTTACCTACCTGTGTTTTTTGAGTAATGGAAGAAGATAAATGGGAGATACTAAATTAATTGTGTAAAAACTGCTTTATTGTTATTATATTATTTGTACTTCAAGTATAAGTACAACTTAGCGTCTCCTTATTTACCAGTGACACTTCGTATTTTAGTGGCTCATGAAGTAATTCTTTAATAACCTCTTCTCAAAGATATACAGAGCAGTGTGGAAAGTGCTTCTGCTTGTTGAGCCACCAGTTTGGTGTACCCCTCCTGTGAAGCATGAAGGCTTGCTCCATCCAACCCCAGGCAATGTTTTCCCTTCACATCTGACCTAAGCTAGCCATTACTAGAAGAATAACCCACTGACTTTAGTCAAATGCTGCCTTAAATTTGTGTGTTTCACCTATTGCTAAGTTTGTATTGAACTAATGTAATTCTTTCTTTTCAGGTGCTTGCTGTAGATTTCTTAGATACAACATACATGAGCAGCTTTCATTTATCCTCTGAGTAACTGCTTCTAAAGCAAGTCAATGTGTGCTCTTAGATCTGTTCTGCTCTCTGTTGTTTTGCATTAATTTGCTGGACTTTGCATTCTGCTGGAGTGAAGGCAAATGTAGCTCCTTTGCTCAGGAGGCACCAGGGTGTACACACAGCCTCAGGCAACAAAGCCATTAAAAGGCAATATTTTCATATGTTTGCATAGAAAAGGTCACAGGGTCAATATTCAGTACTGTAGTGATTGCATTATGGGCAACTGTTCTGTCTTTAATTATCAATATCAAAAAGTTACCAAACTGTCTAATGCTATCTCTTTTTGTGCTGAAGAGTTATGAATTCAGAATGTCTTACTTCACACTTGAAATTTTCCTATTTTTGGGAGATAAATTATGTTGCCTTTAAGGAATAGAAAAAATGGAGCTAGATAAGTATAGTGGCAGAAAAAGATTCATGGTAGATTTTTAGAGAGGCTGTTCCACTGGAAAGAGCTGGAGCATTGACTTGACCTTTCTTTCCTGTATTGTGCATAAACTTGATTTCTATATGTAAGTAGGTTTGTTGTGTTTCTAAATTATGTATCTTTGTGTACCAGTGGTCACTGGTTTCTTTGTCAATCAATGTTCTTAGTTGCCTGGTTGATGCATAGTGGAAAACATTGAACCCAAAATTGAATCAAAATTGGTAGCATTCTTACATAGTTTTGTGATTGTTATTGGGTTGGTTGGCTTGTTTTTTTGTTTTTTTTTAATTGGATTAAAAATTCTGCACCCAACAGTTGTAATTTTGTGTGCAACTACATAACTGCTAGATGTTAATTCCCAGAGAAATTCCCACTTGCGCTCTCTGCAAAACTGTAATAAACGCTGACAATACTTTCTGTTATGAACTACCACGAAGATTTCCTTTTATTTCTTGTGCAATGTATTGAGTATAATAATTAGGTGGAAACAGTAAACCATTCTGTAATGGTTCTGTTCTCTCAACTGATGGATGAAAATAGGCTTAATAATGTTTATTAAAAAGTTTCTCAGGGGAAAAAATGCTTCTATTTGATAAAATATATGGTGACTAATGCTTCATAAGTAGGAGTATGATTCTACGGCAATAACTACTAAGGACTAATACTGGTTGATTATCTTATATTGTTGTCTTAGACCTGTTTTTTTAATTGCAACTGTAAATTTTTGCTTGCAGGTGGCAGTGTGCTGTATTTGTTTCTTTGTCATCCTTCCACTGAACCTCGTTGGGACTATTCTTGGCCGAAATCTGTCAGGACAGCCTAATTTCCCATGTCGTGTCAATGCAGTGCCTCGTCCTATACCAGAGAAGAAATGGTAAAGACGAGCATAATGTTAACTAGAAATATTCACTTCAATACATTTAAAATGGCTTTTCTGGTCTTCGGCTTTAATGGAATAATTCCTTTTAATTTAAATTGAGTTATGCCTAGAAGAACCGCTCAACTGACATTTTCCTAATATGATTTTTCTTTTGAATTAAAACACCATGGTTAATAGTTGTAGCAGATTTTACACTCCTGGATCACTGATTCACATTTTTCCTGAAATGTTCTTTAGTCCCTGTGTGAAGGGGGTGGTGCCAACTCAGTTCTTGTATGGATATATTGACACTAAAACCTCTCCGCTTCAGTTAATGCCTCTTACAGGTTTAGGATTGAGTGTGCCTTGGAGGCAGAACTGCTCTGATTAATGGTCTCCTAACACAAACTGAGACATATTTGCAGGGTTATGGTGGGGAGAAGCTTGCAATGCTGTTCCCAATTCTGTACTTTTGTTGATGGCACAGAGCCTAAAATATTACAGGTATATGGTTTGAACTGTGAAGAAGGCTTTATAATTTTTGATGTGAATGCAAAGTGGTGCCTAGTCTCAAAAATTATACTTAGGTTTTTGGAAAATTATGAATGCAATCACTTTTTCCTATTAATTTAATTCTGAGGTGAAAGCAGCAAGCTACGGAAATTAAAATATCCTCAGAGGATTTTTTTAATAGACTTTTCTTGCTTTCCCTGTTCAGAGGAATGGAACAGATGAAGTGAAAGGGGCACTGAAACATGTACGCCTGTAATGTCCAAGAAGTGCAGCATGCTGATTCTCTTGTTAGTGGTGGGTTGTGCAGCTCAGGTGTTAGAATTTAAGTTATATTGTGACTATATTGGAAATCTGATGGATTTTTCTGGATCAGCATGGCAGTTAAAAATACTTCTCTTGATGATGGTGAAGTAACACACCGTCAGCTTAGACAAGTCTCCCTATAAATAATAAAAGAAGCTGCAAATGAAATCACTGGTTACTAGCTGGATTCAGCATCATTGCAAGTGCTAAAGAGAGGTCACCTTTTAGTGACAGTGTCTTTTACAGGTAGCTGGGTATTCATTTTTAACTATATGTTCATGACTCAGTATAGCATTAAAAATGAACACTGGTTCTTATCTATATAACCATTATCCTGTGAAATTTTGCCTGTGCTTTTTGCTGTATCTGTAGCCATCAACAGCACTGTGTTTTCACTGCCTTCCTGCAGGGCTAGTGGATGTCATGGAACTTGATTGCTTTGGCCCTTTTTCTCCAGAAAGATTATTTCTGTGGCCTTAAGGCTGGTTTGAGGGCTAATCTTATGCCTGTAGGTGATAGGCATCAGCCTCATGTTTTGTTTCAGCTTTCCCCAAGGGTAATTTCTTGTTTTATCCATACATGTGACATTTTTGAGGGAATCTTTCTAATCTGCTGGTATGAGACAGAAGTGTTCTTGTTAGCATGCCTTTTAAACAATCTTCTGTGCTATATTAATAATCTGGTCTTAATATGTTTATAAATGAAAAATTTCAGTTGTCCCTAAACTAATCCTAATATCTTTCAGGTTCATGGAACCAGCTGTTATTGTTTGCCTAGGTGGAATCCTCCCTTTTGGATCAATTTTTATTGAAATGTGAGTACCTCAGCTGTTTCCCAGTTTGGTTAAAAATTACAATTTAAGTTGAATTACAATATCATCTGCAAATTTTGTTTACTCTCTTCAGGTATTTCATTTTTACTTCATTCTGGGCTTACAAGATCTACTATGTTTATGGCTTTATGATGCTGGTTCTGGTTATCCTGTGCATTGTGACAGTTTGTGTGACCATCGTTTGTACGTATTTCCTGCTAAACGCAGAGGATTACAGGTGGTAAGTGTTGCACTGTTTTCATAGGTAACCACATTGGGAGACTTTTGTGGAAAAGCAGTGTTTCTTCAGTCTAAATGTGTCTTTTCCAAGTGCATTGTGCATCTTCTTGGGAAGCCTTTTGGCTGGTTGTATGATGGACATGTGTGTTTGCTTTTAGGCAATGGACAAGCTTTCTTTCTGCGGCATCAACTGCGATTTATGTTTACATGTACTCCTTTTACTACTACTTTTTCAAGACAAAGTAAGTGATACTTTTCTTGCTTGAATATCAGATTACTGCATTGCCAAATCAGTTGTATTAATAAAAAACGGGAAACGGCTAGCATAAATTTCTATCTTTCTTTTTCAGGATGTATGGCTTGTTTCAAACATCATTTTACTTTGGTTATATGGCAGTATTTAGCACAGCTCTGGGAATAATGTGTGGTAAGTTCCAGATATTTTGAAGGTTTTCTAACAATTTTTTTCAGACTCATATTTCTGACCTTAGTTTGTGGTTTTGGTGGTACAATGTGTATGTCTGCAAGATCTGCTCAAAAAGTCTTTAAGATGAATCTGAAGAGTTTTCTGCTTATACTTGGTTCCTGCCTTATATAGGAGATTCCTGTGGATTGTGTCTTCTGATAGGAAGATAATTTATATACTGTGCAGGGAATTTCACCCTCTGTGCAAGCTTGAAAGACTCAGTATTTGGCAAGAAATCCTGCAAAATAAATTCCAAATGAAATTGAGACCATGCTAGCATTTTGCTTTGGATTTTTTACTGTCACCCAAGACAAGGAGCTAGGTGCACCCATTGAGGCATCAGTGATGACAGGGCCATGTGTGTCTTGTGGCATGTATATATGAGGGTGAGCAGGACAGAGGACTGAGAGCTGGAGGATAACATTTGAAAAATAATTATTGCAGTAACTATTGAGAATAAGTATTGCAATATTCACAGGTGAGGAGAGTGCAGGGTGCTCCTGTGTGCAGCTGGATTTCATTATTTTTTAAGGTACTATTTTGACAGATGTTTAGACAAAAACATAGTTCATGGCAGGGAGGTCATTTGTTAAGGCCAAAAACTTGTTCACATGTTAACTTTATTTTTATCATTTCCTTTATGACCTTCAGCAAGTGCTTCTTGATTCTTTTGCACTTTTCTATAATGTTGGTTTTTTGGTAAGTGATCTTAATTTAATACTTCTTAGCAGTGAATGAATAGTCCTATAGCTAGTGGGAAGATTTCTTAGAGTTATATTTGAGACACGAGATATCTTCTGTACTTCTTCTGTACTTCTTACTTCTGTAAAGTATGTATTTCTTGATATCTCAAAAGGGTGGGTAATACCACAATGCTTTATAAAAAGGGAAGGAAATTCATCATTTAACAGCTGAGTACCTGCTCCTCTTTTCTCTCATACAATGTAATTTTGCTTCATCAGGTTCTTGGCACATTACAAGACTTCCCTGCTGTTTCAGTAGTCTTGCAGCCATTTTTTTTTCTTTAATAGGCTTATACTTTTCAGCTCTAATGTTTTCTTTCAAAAGTGCTCAGGCCAGTATTGATTAAAATGTCTGTGATGCAGAAGCCAAGCTTGTCCACCAGTTTCTGTAATTAAAATGTGTTTTAAAACACAAAAAAGGGAGATTGTCAAATTATTTCTTCTCATGGTAGGACACTATTTGATGGAATATTAATGTAAAATCCAAATTTTTTAAAACCAGAAATATTTCAGCACACTAAACTTTATTTCCACAACGCTATTGAAATTTCTTTTTGTCTTTTTAAATGATTGGGGAGAGAAGCCGTGAGATTCCTTTTTACTGAGAAGTGCCATTTTCAGCATGTAGAGTGGAGAAGAAAAATCCCCTGTCAAAAAGCATTTGTGTAGGGAACTTGCAGCCATTGAGGTCTAACAAAAACATTTGTGTTAAAGAATTGTGCAGTGTGTGTGCTACTGCCTGTAGGTCTGTGAAAAGGGTGTGGAGCTGTTCTCTGGAGGCTCACAGGAGTGGGCGTGTTGGGCATCACAGTTGGATGTGGGATGAACTGGTTGGGGCCCAAAGCAGCCACAGGGAAACTCTCTGCAGGAATGGATCATCCAGCTCTGGGTTTAATGCCCTTGACAATGCCTGGTGAACTCAATCCCACATGTAGTGGGGTGCTTTGATCCACAAAGTTTGCTGCTCTCTGCAGAGCATCTCAGTTCTGGGACCGGACAGCAGGGAGCCCATGAGAATTTCCAAACCTTTTGAGCTCCTCATGTTTCCCTCTTAGTGGCAGAAAAGGTTAAGACTCATTTCCCAACTTAGTGGAATGCTTAGGGGCTACATAACATAGAAAGAACTCTTGCAATACCAAACTTCAGCATTTAAGTGTGCTTAAAGAGCTTTTAAAAAAAATTGGTGCTTACAAAGTCACAACTATAGTAATTGGTTTGAAGTAATAGATGGGAATTATTCTCTTTTTGGTGCGTGGTTGTTCTTCCTCAGTATTTGGATTTTTCTGTTTATTTAAAAGCTTATTGTTCTGCTGAAATATGCTTGCAGTCTATTTCTGCTGAACCTAAATAGGCCATAACCAGGTTATAAATATCATCTGCTAAGGTGTTTAATAAACAAATAAAATGTTTCCCTTTACTATGTTTTTTTTTTTAAATTCAGATGAGCCAGCTGCCTTGCATTTGACTTAGGAGGATGTTATTTAGTTCTCATTGCCCAGGGTTTTCTGCCTCCCTGCCCCATGTTTTATTCAATGCCTGTGAAGTAGCCTTGAGGCTTAACCCCTGCCTTGGGTATTGGCCATTAGTGGCCTTGCTGGCTAAGGCACCTCTCTGATTCAGAGTAGGTTATGATTTGTTTATGGGGATGACAGCTTGTGGTCTCATGTGACTGCTGCTCTCTGCTCCTCCCCCTCACTTCCACCTCATGCATTCTCTAGATCCCAAGTGAAGCACAGTTAATGCTTTGTTCTCTCAAATCTCTGTGATACCTGGCATCACATCACTAGAAGAACTCTTAAAGAACAAGTTCTGGAGTGTATCTCAGTTTAGCACTGGAAATGGGCATTGGATCTGTCGGCTGGGTTTACTTTAACAGGAAAAGCCTGGTGAGTCTTAAAGCAGGAGTCCAGTGCCATTATTTTGTTCATTTACTTCATAAGACAGAAGATTAATTTCTTGACAAGCTGCAGAAAAGTCTGCACATGCTTCTGTATGACTCCAAGCTCTCATCACCTCTTCACAGCCTGCACTTGGGTCTGTCCAAGTGCTGCACTGGTCTCTCCTTGAACAGTCAGGCCTTCCTTCTGCTTCATCCCCAGCTTGCTTGCAGGCAGCAACCTGATCTTGTGTGGGCTGTACTTGCTTTAATGGAACTCTGCTTTGCCCAGGTTAGTTGTTGCTGGCCAGTGGAATGGTTGCCATGATATTTATACAACTTGGAATGCAGTCCTGTACAGAAGCTGAATCCACAAGCTCCTTACTGCTCCAAAAATGCTGGAATGATTTATTGTTAGTTATTTAGTTTTGCTTTGTGCAGATTTCTTGATTGGGTATAAATATTGGGCTTTTGAGGGTCTAAAAATCAAAACTTTGTGGCAGCTTAATGGCTGACTTCATAAATTATCCCATCAGTCTCCAGGATTTAAAGAACTCTTCAGAACCTGAATAATTCCATAGTCAGCAATGCCAGCTGCAGGTCTGTACAGATTTAATATGTAAAGGCAAAACAACCACTTTATATTTTTACTGGAAAGTTTGGCTTTAAAACTTTAGCATGGGTTAGACTTCTATATTTAACATTTCTTCTGCAGTTCTGGTGCATCATAATTCACTGCAATGCTTTGTTCTGGGCTTTTCTTCATTTCTTCAAGGAAGGAAAAATATTTTTTCTCTTAAGAGTGTTCTTTACCAAGCATCCAAGCATTTAATGTTAGGAGTTCTCTGCAGTGATTTACAGACCCTGACTTCTCTATCCATTCTGTAAAATACGACTGTGTTGGCAGTCAGACAGCAGTTGTCTCTAATTCTTGCCTGATTTTCAACTTCACTTCAAACATGACGATCAGCCAAATTGACTTACTCTCATTTTGCTTGGAAGAGATGAAGACATTCCCTGCTGATGTTGTAAGACCACAGTATTTACTGAGCCTAGCAAACCTGAGGTTCTGGGTTTGACCAGGAGGGCTGCTGAATCTCTTTCTGAGAAGAGGCCTTAGTCCAGTGCATTTCTTTAATTTTTCTGGATGTCCTTAATACTGCAGTATTTTGGGTTTAGCATAAACTGTTGCCCCTATCAAAAACTCAGTGACCTGTTCTTTTATTACTGCTGTGACAATGCATGCTTTGCTCATGACTCTTACTAATTTGAAAACCACAGGTTGCAATTTCTTGAACTACTAACTGCTACTTGTTAATGTCTTTGTACAGACCTCCTTGGAGTGTAAGACTCCTGGGATGGGGATCTATTATTATTTGTGCTTTGTGGGAGGGAAGAAGCCATCTGCCAATAAAACAGTCATCCAGAAGGCATGTAACTTATAATAAAAACCTGCCCTCCCATCCACCTTCCCTGCAGAGTGGGTGATTGTATGTTTTTTACCCTCTGCTCAGAAAAAATGGACTTGGTTATTGGCAGCAGTAGGGGGGCTGCTATATTTATCAAGGCCAAGTGAGCATGGCCTCTTGGTAAGATGGCTTAATGGATTTGGATTGCTAGACAGGGCAAGTTCCTGTCAGCCTTTCAGGGGGAACATGGATAATTAGAGTTAGAGAACAAGTATTGCAGGTAAGAAGTTTCTGTGTGCAGAGTAAGTGCTTTGTGTGACTTTCTCTGTTGAAGTGTGCGTGATTTATGCCGCTGGCTTGTTCTGATGATCAGCTCTCTAACACATGGAATGTTTTTGGTTTCTTTTGCAGGAGCTATTGGTTACATGGGAACAAGTGCCTTTGTTCGTAAAATCTACACTAATGTGAAAATTGACTAAGGAAATAAGAAAATTGAACTATGGATCAGCTCCTGTTTTCCTGGGGATGAATTTGCACAGCAAAAAGCGCGAGAAGAGATTTGGGTTTTAACACTGGGCACTATATGGGTCTCCGTTTCGTGGATGGCTTAAAGTAACATCTATTTCATTGATCCTAGGTTCTTACTGACTGCTTTCTCCAACTGTTCACAGCAAATGCTTGGATTATATGCAGTAGGCATTACTACAGTATGTGGCTAATCTTTCCCCCCCAAAAAACCAACATCAAAAAACAAAAAACCTTGCTCATTAAAGATGAATAGACTAGCTCTCTTCAGTGAAGAGGACAAACAGTTTGTTTAAAGCATTTGTTCCATTCAATATAAAGAGGGAAACTTGGCTGCTAAAACTACTTGATTAGTAGTCTTCCTGGTACTCAACATTTCTAAATTATGTAAAAATGCTGTTCCAGAAAGATTACTCTTCTGATTTTTACTGCCATTGCCAGGATAGGAGGTATGTTTTGTATTTTCAACTCCAGGTGCTTTTTGGTTTATTTGCAATATCAACTACCCTACACTCATTTGTTAAAAAAATAATTTAAACATATATAAAACTCCCATATGCATGTAATATATCAGCTATTGCTCTAGTTGGACCAACTTCCCTTTATTTATCTTTAAAGTAATATCCAGCTACATCTTAAATCCATCCAAAGAAAATACAGTCTGAAGACGGGATGTGTTCTCTGCAATGCAATTTACTGTACAGTTAGAAAGCAAAATGTTAAATGAAGAGGATTGTTTGTTTTTTAATAAACACTCTGAGGTCTAGATTAAAACAAAACCAACGTTTTAACTGAATGTCTAAAGTGATTCTCCTTTTCTCCAAGTTAGTCTTGCATATTTTTTTTGGGTTTGGGTTGAATGAAGATTTTCCTTTAGACATCATACAAGGGGTAATAAGTGTATATAACATTAAATAATGTAACTTAGGTGTAGATCCCAAATGTATTTGGATGTACAGATTTACTACAGAGTACTTTTTCTGATGATTCGGTGTAAAAATGTGTGAATTCGGGTGGCTTTTTACATCTTGCCTGCCATTGCATGAAAAGTTGGGGTTTCTTCACAATGTGTGTATGTCATGCTTTTCTGTTCTATTTCTCAAGCTCTTACAGGAATTAAATTTGTAATTTAGAACATTTTAATTTTTGTTAATCCTATCTGAACACTTGTAACATCAAAAGCACAGTTGGCTTTAGAGTGTTCAGAAAACTAAAATAAACTTTTCAGACAAAATGTTTTGATTGTGAAAATAGATGAGTTTGCAATGGAGAATGTTTGAAAAGGCAATACTGCTGAGCACCAGTTTCTGTATACAATGTTAGCGTGGTTTTCATCTATCAATCCCCCTTGCTTTGAATTCAGAATTTGCTTACAACTGTATTGTACAATACAACTCCAAAGTGAGTGACCAACCCAAAAAGATTCTTCTTGGCTGTGGCAAAGTGTTTTGTGATCCAGCCAGTGTACTGGGAAAAGTGGGGGTAAGTGTGGACTGAAATAAATGGGCAAATAAAGGTTAAGTCTTTCTAAGATGACTGTTAATTATGCACTGTATTTACTTAGAAATATCCCGAATGTGTTTGTGACAGATTTGAGAGCCACTGGGCTTGATTTTTTCATGGGATTTTTTTTAGATATCTGCCATGTAGGAATGTTTTCATCAATGTGGCTATCTGAAATAGAGCACCTGCCATGTAAAAGGAAACTCCCTGAATTTAAAAAATGAGCCAAATATTTGTATTGATTAGCACTGTACTGTTTCAATATAAAAAGTACAGGTAATGCAGTAGCCACAATGAGAAACATCCGTATTTAGCTTGGTGAACTGTACAGGTAGGTAATAGAGGGAAGCAGTGCATCCTTGCTGCATATGGCTTCTGAAAAGTATTTGAGCTTTTAGCTCTGATTTCCCTGGCCAATTTTAACTAATCTGTCAGAAAATAATTAAGTTTTGCTTCAAGTGAATCATTGGTGTCTGTAGGTGAACACTCTGCTGCACAGCAGAATAATTTTTTGTCTGTTTTGTTTTGAAGTACAGGCCAGTTTTAACATGAGCTTATAAACTGGGTCAACAGTTAGTTCATCTTTCTTCCAAAACATGGAGACTTAAAGCAAAGAATGGATTTTGTACTAGCACTTGCTGTGGGAAGCCCTCTTTTCCTTCTAAATCTGAAGTGAGAAGCCATTTTCTCCATATAATAAATACATTAAGTACTCTGCCAAGATAAAAGTTTTTTTAAAGGGAATGTTATGATAATGGGTCTGGTTCTCTGTTTAGAGCCCTGCTATGTGATTAGTCTATCAGAAACTTCACTAAACCATTTGTGAATTTCATTTAATCGCTTTTTAATGCCACAGGATGGTGGGTTGCCTACTTGCTTTTTCTATCCTCTGGTATTACTGGCTTTTGCATATCCAGACAGGATTGTATATCTTCTAAAGTGACATTGGAAAGATACTTACTGCACAGGCATTGCTTTTGTTTCTGCAAGCAGGTTCCTCTGGGGAAGTACTGTGTTTAAATAATTGACATTTTTATACAGCCACCCTAGCACGTAAGTTGGGAGTTTGCTTTGTTTTCTCCCTTTTGGTTTCTGAAGGAGTGCAAAATGTGACCAGTTTTCAAAAGCTTGTCTTTATGGTTGCTGTTTGGGGCAAGGCTGTTTGCTCCCCTTCCTCCTCCTTGCCCTCCTCCCCAAAAATGTGGGTATAGCTTGAACCATCTTGCTTAATAGAAATTGGAAGCTCTCTGCTTAGATGATGTAGTCCTTCCTCTTTTATGGAAGAAATAAAGATCTTACAGACAATACTCCTCTTACCATGGTTGTTTCTTAAGAGTTTCTGGTCCTTGAATTCAGGCTTTTTGATAACTCTTGAGTTGGCTGCTCAGTGCTTTTCTTCCCATTTCTTGATACAGGTGCCAGGGATTTGGGTAAATAGTTGCATAAGCAATAGCCAGTCTTGACCAAATGTTTTAGGTAAATATAATTGGAAATATTTTCAGGGGAGGCAGAGTGCAACATCGAAAGTGCCTCTTGTAATTCATATATGAAAATATATGAATGCTGGATTGGAGGGGATGGACACTGTAAATAATCATTACGCTCTTTTTGATGTCTGAATGTTTTGAAGCCACAGTGTCTATTAATTCCTCTCCAAAATTACATTCCAAAGTGTATAAAGGGCACAAAAATTGTTTTTTTGTAGAATAGTCCTAGGTGTATTTATTTTAAACAAGTTTCAGGTTAAAAAACAAACCCAAAACACTAAAACAGCAGAAGTGATAGCACATTCTTATCACTATCATTACTGCAGAGCTAACACAAATGAGAAAGTTAGGTTTTGCTCTAACTTCAACATCACCAGTGTCCAGCCAGATTTGCCCAAGGGAGTGTATATGCACAGTTTCACTGAAGACAGCAAAATTCTGCAACTGTGAGTGCTTCAGGAATTTCTCCACTGCAATGTGTCCGGAAGGCATCAGCTCAGGAGAAGACAAGTCTCCTCCAGTCTGTGGATGAGTAAACTGAATGGCTGGAGCTGGAGTTTAGGGCTCCTGTTTTCTTGAATGAATTCTTGACTCTGCAGCTTATGGTTCATTTCAAGTCTGTTGGAACTGTAGATTGATGAAAAATTCCAGTTTGGGATCCCTTGGATCTTTTCCAGGTTAATGCTCTATGGCAGAGTAGCCCTGCAATAGCTGTTAGCACTGCTGCCATCCAAGGTCAGGGTCTCATACCAGGGTTAGCCCTGAGCAAAAGCCCCTGCTCTTGTTGGACTGTTGGAATAAAGCCACACTTGAAAGTGTTGGAGCAATGTTGGAGTAGTTCATGACTTGCATTCTTGGGAGCATCATAGCTCATTTAAAAAATAAAGTTTTGGTGCCATTTGTTTTCCAAAGCCTTTCAAGGGAACATTTTCATTCTGCTAAATGGCATCAGTGAGAAAATTCTCAAAAATTGCAGAGGAGACATCTGCATGTGCATTCTGCAAGTAGTGTGCTTTTATCCAAGAGTGTGTTTTCAGTTCAAGAAAGGGGTTCTTCCTTACTTTCAGTATTTTCATTCAGTGGTTCTGAATTTTTTCTTCCAATTTTGGGAGTTTGGGTTGTAGGGGGAAATTGTAAAGATGATGGGAGGACCCATGAATCTGGCAGGCTTTGTGTAGTTCTTGGAGAGAATCACTTTAAAGGGCAGGAATTCATTTAGGAAAAGGATAAGAAAATGGCTTTTTTATCTGGTGGAGTAACCTATTTTAAAGGCAGACCTTGAAACAGATATGCTGTTAACAATGTCATGCCCTGTACCAGTTAGAGTGTTCTTATTTTCATCAGTCTATTTGCCAACAGTGCAATGCTTTTGCAAAAAAACAAGGAGTCATCTGCTGTGAACTAGGGGGTGATATTGCCTGGTACCAGCATTTTTGCCTTATTGATGTATTGATTTTCTCGCCAGCTCTTAATAATACAGTGCAGAACAACTTGTCAAATTTCTCTGGAGGTCCTACCATGCTGAGGCTTGTTTGGTTGTGAAAACCAAACCCATTTGAACTTTCTTTACATTCTACACAGATCTCCTTCAGGACCATGGGCTTGGAGCATTCCAAAGCATTCCTTCACAAGCTTGTGCTTATCCTTCAGCTGGCATTGGATGACTACAGCATTCCAGAAGACACATGTATTTGTAGGATTGGGAGTTTATGTACAATTAACAAAATACCTATTTTTACTAAACTGTTATTTTAGGATTCTCCTAATACTGTGAGGTGTGCTTACCCATATGATGCGGTGATTACCTAGATAGATTCCAGCTTGGACCTAAGTCCCATAACTGGAAATGCTGGATCTGGGTGAGAAAGGCCAGTCTCCAGCAGTTCTGTGTAGCAAGCTGCTCAACCTGGAAAAAGGCGCTACAGTTAGACACCACACAGTGAATTTATTTTTTTCCTGAACCCTGTGTGTCACAAGCTTTTATTTGGTTTCTGAAATGTTTTGAGCGCTGTAGTAACTTTTTCTGAGCAGCTTCGAAACAGGGCTGAGAACATTATATGAGGCTGAATTCAAGGAAGCTTTTGTGGCTGCTCGCTCTCATTTTTGAAAGGTTTGTATCAGGAAATTCAGATTTAGAGCACGAAGCAAGGTACAGTGGTTTTCTCTGCTGCTAGATATGTAATTCTTTGGATTTCAATTTATGCTGTTTTTAAATTCTGAATAATTTGTCTTATCACTTTATTGGGCTGAGAAAAGTGGATTATGTAATTAACTTAGTGTGAGGCTTCTCTTGCTCTGCTATACAGGAGTCACTACAAGACTGGGGTGGAAATATTCACCTTATTTTGTTAATGCCTGACCAGACATTAGCAGGTGAATAGTGAACATTACCTACTGTTTGCTTTAAAAAGATGTGACAGTTTTAGAGTCAGGCACCCATTTACTTGCAAGAATTGAAGACCTGTATAATAAAATGTTGAAGAAATACCGTTAGGTTAAGTTCTGCATTTGGATTCTGCAGAATCATTTTGAGTAATTTTAATTGGCAAGATAAAAGGTGATTTTTGTTAAGAATTTTTTTTTCTGTTTATCTCACTACCAGAAAGTGATCAAACACTCATTTTTGTCTGAAGCTGAAATTACCATAATTTTTAATTATGTGTATAACAAAATAAATAATGAAAAATGAAATTACTGTTCCTGGTTTTAGTGATCCAAAGAGTGACCTGTAAGATTAACCTATTTTAACGTGTTGCTTACCTAAGAAGATGAATGCCTGCATGTTCTCTGTCTGTGGTTTTGATGAAGATGTTACTATAGTTATTCTCTGTACAGAAATCCTGCGCAGAAGCTGTAACTGGGAAAATTCTCTAAGGCAATTTTTGATGGAGCAACATCTTTTGTGAGAGATTCATTAAATTCTACCCACTTGTCAAGCAGCCTTAACTCAGGTAGCATATGGTCCAGCCTCTGTAAAGGATGCCTGCCTGTGAGCAGGGAAATGCAATTATCCCATCATGTAACAGAGGATTGGAGATATGTTTATACTTTCCCAGATTTATTCATCTGCATAAAGAGGAGGGGAAAAAAAAAGAACTTTTCCTTTGGCAAAAAGCACTTTGGAAAAACCAATGGATTCAGCTCTTCAAATTTTTAACAGCAGATGCTTTTCCAAAGATGTTCCCATGCCCTTCTTCTTAACCTTGCAGCAGAGATCACCAAAACCACCAGCTTTGCTCAATGCTTCCCAAGCATAACTGACTTCCGTGTGAACCCTGAAAATGGATTTTAAGTGAAGTAATGAAACATCAGTTTGACATGCCTCAGTTTGGGAGACAGTGGTCAAGCCAAAATTCATGCTTCCAGATAAGACAGATTTCTCTCCCTGCCTCCCACAGCTTGTCCCTATACAACTCAAAATTACTCCATAAGCATCTTGGTTTTTCTCACATAGTTCAAGGATTGCATTAATGATGGGAAAAATGTTTGGTGCTTTTTTGTGTGGGGTGACTTCAAATCCTTCCTGCTGCTACTTTGGTGAACAAAAAGGAATTTTCTAGCCATGGCTTACTTCTAGTTTCTCTAAGTGTCACTGCCTGTTATGACAAGGCTGTTGTTAATTATACTTTGAGTTGTTAATGTACAGGTGAATGTGCTTGTGACTGCAGTGATCTCTCTACAGTGGATTTCAGAACCCCTGGGACATTTAAGCATGTATGTGTCAGCATCTTGAAAGATTCCTTTTAGGCAGCAAATAATTTAACCTTATGCAGGTATTTCCTGGGTGGTAAGGCAATAAACTTGATAAAACATTTGCCCACCCCCAATCTACTGCACAAGAAACTAAAATGGGTGATGGAAGGAAGAGAGAGCAGGGGTTGACCCTTACTTTATCACCTGGATTTGTCTGTGACTGCTCAGGGAAGAAGGGAGGTCCCAAGAGTGGTCAGCTCTAGGAGTGATAAGGAGTGTGAGAGCAATAGACTGCTAGATATAAACAGTCAGAGGAAAAGGGAATTGGAGAAGTGAGGTTTTGTCAGGGTAGGAAGCCTGCAATGGTTCTAGGAGTAAATGAGCCTCTGCTAGAAGGGGTGAAGCAAAGGGAGGGTGATGGTTCTGCAGAGGGCCCCATGGTGCAGCTCACTGGGCTACACCTGCAGCAGGAGTTCTTTCCTACCATGAAGAGAAGCAATGAAAGAATCTAAAGGAGAAGTGAGGGGCACTAAAAATGCAGAGGGAAGAAGAGTTCTGGGTTCAGAGTCCTGCTCCGTCTCTCCAGGACTCTATCTGCCCTTGCATTGGTGATGCAAACACCTTGGTGTGTTTGTTTTTTGGTAGACTGGGCAGCAGCTGTGGGATCAGCAGTGGGACAGGCTCCAAGGGAGTGGTGCCTCAGACACTTTGTTAGAAGAATTGGTGGACCCCAAGTGCTGGCAAGAGGGAAGAAGCTGGTCTTGTGGAAGACCGAGCAAACTTTGTGTGTGTTTTGGCCTCAGGACATATTGTGTGCAGGGATATTCCATTAGCACTAAGTAGCTCACACATAGCTTTGCTCATGGGTGCTATTCAGAAAGAGCTGTGTGCATTCTTGCTCAGCGAGGCTTGAAAGGACAGTGGATTTTGTATGTGTGTGTTGGGCAGGAGAGGGTTCTGCAAAGGAAAAGACTGCCTTTGACAGCAATGGATATGGATTGTTTTCTTTCCAGATAATTAACTATTGGTGTCACGAGTTGCTCGCTGCTGTGAGACTTCACTGACTTTTAACAGCTCAGATGAGAAAGATCCTTTCACAGGGCTGTGTTCCTTAGTTGTACTGATGTGGCCCTGCCAATCAAGATGACATGAGCTGATCTCCTAAACACCTGGTGTAGTGTACCTGGAGCAGTCATTGCTCTGGGTACACTGCCTTGGCTGCCAGTTGCAAAGTTCCAGGATTGTTACTGAGAACTATTTCTGGAAGGTTTGAACAGTTCTCATGTTAGAGACTTCCAGAGTTTCTTGTAGTAGGGCAATGTTACTTTTTGTGTGTGGATAATATTGACAGACTTCTCTGAACTCCCTCACAGACTCACTCTAATTGCACAATTAAGGATCCATATTTTAATTTGCTCTCTTCCTCCTTCAAAGCTGTAGGATGTCCTCTTCTCCATCCATCCATCCACCCACATCTATAATGGAGGTTCTGTGTGCAGAAGGGGTCAGGCTCCCCTGTGTAAACTGTCATGCTGGAAGAGCTTAACAAGCAGTTTCCACGTGGTCAAATGACTGTTCTTAGTGGGTGACAGCCCAGCTTTCCACAGGGATGACAAGGGTCCATGATCCTGATCAGTGAAGATGTTGACCACCCTTACGAGGTTCAAGCTTTTGTTTTCCGGCTTCCCATAGCGTCGGAAAGTTTTATTGCCAGGCTTTGTGCCGAGAGAAAAGAGCAGCTAGTGCTCATCCCACTGGGAGTTCTGAAGCACTGAGAGGTGATCAGCTTTTCTTTTAAAGATTTTTTCTTAAAAATAACCATTAGACTGCTCTTCCACCTGACAAAATCAGAGAAAGTAGCAACCTAATACAAAAAAAGAAAAAGTAGATAGTGTGTAAATGGGCAGTATAAAACTCAGGAAATGGATAAAGTTACCTTACTAAGTTTAGTCTTGATGGCTGTTAGTCTACACTCTTCAAAAACCTACAATGATGGAAACTCCCTGGTTCTTTGTGGAGGGATAGAATGTAAGAAAATAGTGCAGAAGGCAGTCTCACACCTGAGGAGCTGCAGCTGTACCAATCACCAAAGATTAGGAACAGCCCTGCCCTTAATAAGCCACAGCTGTGTCCAATAAGAAGACGAGTGCTACAAAAGAGTGGGTGAGCTGGGTGAGGAGAGGGCTGGAGTTTGTTGGCTGTGCTGTGAGGAGTTGCCCATGAGAAGTCACCAAGAAGGAATGGGAGCTTTGCAATATGATGACAATAGTTCTTTGTGGCAATCTGCTCCAGATCTTTCCTGTTTCACTGCTAGAAAGCTTGCCTGAAACCTAGATCATCCTTGGTTCATTGAACACTAGCTGTAAGAAACTGCTGTATGTTTGAGTAGCAGAGCTGTTCACCACTCATGTTAGAGTTTGATGCAGCCTTTTTGGCTTCTGTGAAGGTTTGAAGACAATTTTAAATATTAAATGAGTGGCGGGGACAAGAGTCAGGAGCAGTTTGCAGTAGACTGCGTTGCTGCTGAGGAGATGCCAGAATCACGTTGTGCCCTTTTGTGCTGAGTTATCATTCATTGCTGTAGGCTGCAAGAGAGAAGGGACAAATTTATGGATGGCAAATGATTATCTGTCTGAGTGAAGGGAGGGCTTGGAGCCCGTGCTGTATTGGGAAATGCTGCTTGACAATCCTGCGGTGGGAGCTGGGAAGTACACAGCTGAAGGAGCAGTTTTGGCACCAGGAGACTGTGTATACACGTTCACCCCACTGAACTTGTACCCTTGTGAGCTGTCCCCTGCTCACCGGGATGCCAGCTGAGCCCTCTCTGCCTAATGCTGTGCCTGCTCAGCAGCACGAGCACAGGGGACCACCTGGAAATATTGCTGCAGCCTCAGCCTAGCATCTTGCCAGCCCAGAGGCTGTGCCAGGCAGTGTTGAATTCACGTGGAACCCCCTGGCTGGCCTTTGTGAGATTATCTGTAAGATGATTCAGCACCCAGTGAGATGGCTGGGCTTTGGGTCTCTGCCCTTTCCCTGTCACTGTGCAGAGTCACCGTGCCTGTGTGATCTACCTCCATCACAAGCCAGCAGCCCTAAAAGTATGATGCTTTCCAGTGTGTTATCCCATGCTGTGCTGTTAGAGCTGTCCAAGATACTGTACAGGCTCCGACAGCCACTAGATCAGATACCAAGGTGTAGATTTTGAAGCAATTGAGCATCTTGCACGTGATCCATCTTCCTGATTTCCCAGGCTTTGTAGTATATGGATAATCCCAAAGCTCAAATTAATAGTGTAACAGCCTAATTGCCTGTGAAAAGCAGGTGAGAGGGATAAATGCACATCTTGATGATTAGTCCTATCTTTCTTAATTTCTCCCATTCTTTAGTTTGGAGTGATTTTTTTTCTTCCCCACCGTTCTCCATCCACGGTGTGACAACTCCACTTACACGGGGGTTACAAGGCTGCCATGTGAAACGTTGATTCTCCCGGCGGCGGACGGGCTAATTCTCTTTGGCAGCCCCTGAAGTTACCGCCTGAGGGAAAGTAATACGAGATAACGCTAGTAGTATCTAAGGGCACTATTAGTAATTCCCAGTGTTTGGAGCACCTTATCGCCGCCGTCGGGCTCCGGCTCCGAGCGCGGCGGGAGGGGGCGGGGCCGAGGCGCGGGCGCGGCGCTGATTGGCCGCTGGCGCGGTGAGTGGCAGCGGCGGCGCCCCCCGCGGCCGCGGGCCCGCTGTGGCCGCGCAGTGCCCGCACCCCGGGCAGCCGCGCCGCCCGCTCCGCCGCCATGGGCCGCGGGGCCGCCCCGCTCCGCCGCCTGCTGCTCTCCCTGCTGCTGCTGCCTGCCGCGGGCTCGGGCGCACCCGCAGCCTCCTTCACGCTGGGGGAACCGGAGACGGCGGAGGAGCTGATGGAGTACCGCGACCCTTGCAAAGCCGGTAGGGAAGCGGGCTGGCTGCAACTCTGGGAGAAGTTTGGAAACGCGGCGGCGGCGGACAGGTGTCCCTGCGAGGCGCTCCGCGGTGCCCCGGCTCCGCCCGGCCGAACCGTGCCCAGGCTCACCTGGCGGCGGGAGCCCCCCGGGCCGGCCGGGAGCGTCCCCGGCATCCCGGTGCCTTCCCGGAGCCCGCGGGCTGCCCCGCTGTCCCCGGCCGCCGCCGCGGGAGGGTTCGGCTGCCTCCCGCCTGCGCCCCGCTGCCCGGGGGCTGTACCCCGGTGGGAGGCTGTGCCGGGCTGTTTTTGTAAATGGCCTCACAGACCCGCGCCGCTGCCCCACCTGTGCCGCTCCCTCCCGCGAGAGATTCCCTCTGCAAAGCCAGGGAAACCCGCCCGTGCTTCGCGTTTTGGGGTGGGGGGTTCTCCCCCCGCGCCCTCAACCGTTTTGGCTTTTTCTGTGCATTTCCATTGCCTTTTGGCCGCTGTTCGAACTTGCCCCGAGCTCTGTCCGGCCCGAAGTTGCGGTGCGTGCCCCGGGGCGGTGCGGGACTCCCGGAGCGGTGCGGAGCGGAGCCGGCGCGCCCCGCCTCGCCCCCAGCCCGGCCCGCCGGGGCAGCCCGGTACTCCGCCGCTGCCTGGGTGCCGCTCAGCACATCCTCCCCCGGCAGCCTCCAGCTGCTCCCTCCGTCCCTTTCTTGGAGTTGTTCGTTCCCTTGACAGACTGCACTCTGCTGGTTCTGAGCTCGTTGCTTTTAATCTGAGTTCTGAAAGAGCTGCTATCGTCCCTAATGTTGCAGTGCCTTAATTTAAAGAGAATTTGGACTTAGATTTACTTTTTGGAAAACCAGGAGGTTCTCTTGATGTGAGTGTAACTCGTTTTGGTTCTAGCTATTGGAGAATGTTGTAGTCTTGTGAATTGCTTCTCTGCTGAGAAATGGACAACTGATACCTTGTTAGTTGTGTTACATTTACAGATAATTTTGTGTGAAGTCCCGTTTTCTTAATACTGTAGGAGTTGAAAAAAAAAGGTGTTTCTTTGTGGGTGGCGTTTTTGCTCTCTTGAGTCGGGGCTTTGCCCTGAATGTGCTCCTGGCTGTTACTCAGTGTCTCTCGGTGATAGCTTCTCCTGTTATCAGCTCTCTCCTGCCTGCTGTTGCGCTGCTTGCAGCCGTATCTGCTCACATAGACCAGCTCTGTCAGTGTAATGTCTTCCAGAGCTTCTCTGCCTGGTACAGCAAGTTTAGCTGGCTTTGTATGTAGGCTGAGTGTGGTGGGTTTCCTTCCAAAATTCAGCTCAGTCCTCTCCAGAGAGTATTTTTTGCACAAAACACTCCCTTGATCAGCAAGTCATCTGTCATTTGATATATAGTTTGGTGTGTGTGTGGAGGTTAATTCTTTGTAATGAATATGGGATCCAGCCCAAATATGCTTTACTGTATTTGTGTCTGCTTCCAAATGGTAATGAATTGATCTCTCTTGCTGCTGAAACTAGTTGTGAGTGACGCAGCTATGGTTTAGACTTGGAGAGCTACAGGTACAGTGCTTCAGCCTTCCCATCTGAAAATGTATTATCCTTGCTTTCTCCTCAAAACTATACCATCATCTCTGCTGCCTCAGCTGCCCTTGTGACTGCCGGGTGCTGATGTCAGATCAAGTACATGGAGGATGAGGAATTCTCCTTTAAGGACCACACAGAGAGCATTTACTTTGACTTTTTTACATCTAACAGGGAACCTGCGGCACAAAAGGGAGAAAAAGTATTTCCGCAGCCTTCCCTTTGCCTGCCTTCATTGCAGGACCTTTTAGTTTTTCCTCCTGCAGTCCCCTAATTTCCCAAGTTCTCCCCCTCTCACTTCTGCATGCACACAGAAAAAGCCCTGGATTGCCAAGGACAGCCTCCCTTCATTTACATCAGCACCTCTTCTTGTGGTGGTCAGAAAAACTTTGTGTGTGTTATTCCTGTTAATTCAATTCAGGCAGGATCAATCACAGAAATTATCTTTATTTTCTGACTTCTCAGTGTTTGCCTTTTATGCTTTTCCAATGTCTTCTTCCCAATAGAAAGGGAGGAGTGAACGAGGCCTGTGGAGGTCACACAGGTGGTTCCTTTTCCTCCCGGGGCAGGCTGGTGTTTCTGGTGGTGCTGGCACGCAGCTGCCTGTGCTGGGGGCTGGCCCAGCCCTGCTCTGGCTTCCTGACCCGAGGCTGCAGTTGAGTTTGCCTTGTTCACCAGTGTATGCATGTGTGGAGGGCAGTACTGTGCCTTCTGCTGTGCTGCAGCCTCCTGCTCTGGTGAGCACCATCTCTGGCTTTCTCAAGTTTCACTCTTGTGTTCTGTAGAAGAAAGAGACTGGTTCTTTCAGTGTGTCCTGGCTGGCTGTATTTCCAGGCTCTCTGATCCAGTTTCTGTTCATGTGGCTGTGTCCACCTAAAGTGCAGAGCACTTAGAGAGCAGGACACTCCTTTCATGCTGTGTACCTCTCTGTGTGCTGGATAGTTCCAGTTTTTAAAGTTACCCCAAGACAAACCAAACAAGGTTTGTACCACAAGGATCTGTGTTAGGCCCTGCCTTGCATTCACAGCCTTTTCCTATTCCTGGCCTGGACCCTCAGCACCTTGTGGAGCTGGGCAGGTGCTCTTGCTGCAGACACCCTCTCAAAGGGTTAGCTGAGCTGAGAGTGATAAGTGATCTATTTCTATTAGTGAAATAAGGTGAAGGCACCATTAATAGGATTGTCTGTCTAATAGGGCCTGTCTGGGCTGTATGGGAATGCCTGTATGGGAAGTGTATCCCACTCTGTTCCCTGGTGAACTGCAGCAGTGACAAATCTCCTTAAGTTCCTCAGGCCTGAGCTCCTCCACTCGTGGGACAGTGTTGGGATCTGTCAGGAAGCATGACTGGAGAGGGCAGTGGCTGCTGTGAAGTGCTCAGGTGTCTGGTATGTTTTGCAAGGGGAAACAGAGACTTGTGAGACTTGTGGTGATGCTTCCATCACTGCTGCAGGCACAGGCTCCTGTGCACGCTCCTGTGGCTGCAGATTGTGTGCAGGCTCTTAGCCTGCGGTGAAGACAAGCTGCTGCTTCTCTTGCATGATTTACAAAGCTGCTAGAACTACAGTGCTTTACCTATTTCTTTTTATTTATTATCTTCTTTCATTTTTTTGTAATTTCCTGTGGGCTGATGGCTGTGGCCCAGAAGCTGTTATAGATTTTAATCGGGCAGGTTACAATGTAAAGCTTGGCAGCTCCTCACCCCTGCAGCTCATGCCCTGAGGTTGAGTGCAGGCTGTCCATGGTTGTTCTGCTTGCCTGGGAGTGGAAACATGCTCCTGGCACAGGCTCCTCTCTGTTGCATTAGTGGAGGATGTAATAATCTCCTGTGCAGGGCAGTAACATCCCAGAGCACTGCAACCACTGAGCTACTGGTGCCAGCACATGCTGGGCTCAGATGATGGACCAGAACTCTACTCTTAACTTCACCATCCAGGATTTTCTTTTCCTAATGGGACTGCTCTCGTGCCTCTTTGTAAGGCAGAAGGAAACAAGGAGCTGCCTGAGCGGCTGATCCAGGGGCAGCTGAGGCAGCCCTGCACTGTCAGGTTGAGCTGCCAGGGAAGGTGGCAGTGCTGGCTCTGTGGGGTGGATTTTGCTGAGTGTTGTAGCAGCTCACTGGAGCCTTTCAAAGGGGACAGTACAAAGGTTCCTGCCCAGAACTGCTCTGTAATAGATGGGACAATGTCATGAGCCTCACGTGTGCTTTGGATGGATCTGCTGCTCAGAGGATGCAGTTAAGGACACCCAGACCAGTGTGCTGTGAGTGAGGCTGTATGACAGGCAGGCAGCAGGAGGAACCGTGGATGCCTTCTAAACAAAACAAGCATGTCCTTCTGAGACTCCTCAGACAAACTGGAACCAAAGGAATTAAATAGCCTGAAATTTGTTCTGGTGGTTATTTGGGTGCAAGCTTGTACAAACCTTAATTTGAGGTGAAGAGCAGAATCTGTGAGGTTCAAAGTGACCTCTGGGGATAATCCAACTTATGTCAACAAGGGGAGGTGGGTGTAAATAGGGAGGGAGAGCTGGGCACTGAATAATTTGTCCTCTGGATGTTTACAGGCTTGATGATCTGTTTCTTCCAGCTCAGACCTGCCATGAGGCTCTTTTCCACTCGCCAGGTGGGCAGAAAAAGCTGCAGTTTGGTTTCACCATCTCGATTCCTGGGTACTTCAGCTCCTAACATGGTACTCCCTGCCTTTGGTGAGCTGCAAGTGCAATAGTTCATCCTCCAGGGAGGGTGTTCTGTGCTGGATCCTGTTTCTGTCTGCCCTGCCCAGCTCACCCTGGTGTGACATGTCCTGGCTCCAGGCTGGCCAAGGCTGGACTGCAGGCCCAAGGCAGTTCCTCAGCGCAGGTGTCTGCATGAGGGATTGGCAGAGCTGCCTGCCCAGCCATGTGCTCCTGAGCTCCTGCTGCCTCCTGTGTCTCAGGAGTCCTTCAGGGGGGTTTGTGTGGCTGAGGAGAGCTGGACCAAGGAGCAGCTGCCTGTAGGTACAGATCAGCCTTGCATCCAAGCTCAGCTTCTTTCCATGAGACTCGTATCTCTCCATGGCTTTTGCTCTGGGCCATTGCTTGCAGTGCTCTGAGCAGAGCCTGGCCTGGGGAGGCTGCAAAACAGAGCAGGGCTCTGGCAGGGAGATAATTCACTTTCTAGGTGCTATTTCCCATGGATTTTGTGGAGTTCTCAGGATATGAGCTCAAAAGGGGAAGAACTGGGGCAAGAGGTGTGAAGGGGCATCAGCTGAGCAGCAATTCTGTATCTCCTGTTTCTTTATCACTAGAAAAGTTATTAGAGAAGCAGTTTGGCAATGATAGATCATTTTTTCCTGCAACCCAAGGCTCCTTCAAGTGTGGATGCTGCTTGTCTATCACAGGATGCTGCTGTGAATCCTTGTTCCTGCTCCACTTGCTGATTTGATCCACTAACTTCTAAATGCCCCATGTATTTAGAGTTCTCACTCCCAGTGCTGTCATGAGAGCTGTAAATTGTGCTTCATTGTTGTTCTGTTCCTCACAGCTCTTCCTCTGTAAAGGCACAGTGCCTTTTGTTCTGGAGACTGCACATTTCATTTGGGCTGTGGTGCAAACATCTGAAGTCAGGTGCAGACATTTCTGTGGGCAGCTGAGGAATTTGCTCTTAGGAACTGAAAGCCTTGAGGGGATAATCAAATGAGAAAGGGGAGACAGCATCTGTGCAGCCTGGGTCATTTTAATGTTGCTTGGGTTTTGAGTGGGATGCAGATGCTGTTTTCCTGGCTGGAAGTGTGGACCCACCATGTTAGCAGGGCAACCAGAAAGCTCTTTGCAGGCTGTGCTAGGGATCCAGCCCACTCACTTCTTGACAAGAGCTCTCCTGCAATCTTGCAAGTGGTCTCGTTTAGTTTGGCCGTGGTGGGAGCACTGGCACAGTGTGTGCCAACCTGTCCTTTGCTTGGGAATCACAGAATCCTATGAAAAGATCTCATTTCCACCTTACAGGTTTTCTGTACAGCTTTGAAGCCTCTGGGCTTGTGTAGAAGGTGGCAGTGCAGCTGTGGTGAAGGTACCAGAGCTCTGGTGTGGGGTCTGAGTTGCAGAAGAGAGTGGGAGCCATGTGCTTACCCAGGGCAGTTCCTGGGGGTGGCAGGGCTGGGTCCGAGTCCTGCTCTCCTGGCTTTGGAAGGTATTCAGCCTTCCAGAAAAGGGAAATTCCTTCTTTTGCTCCCAGTGCTTATAGGAAGGCTTTGAGAGAAGGGTCTGGGACATGACCCAGTCTGTGGAATCTTCAGTGCTGAGCTGATGGAAACTTCTACTGACGAAGGAGAGAGCTTTCACTGGCAATCATTCCCTCTGCATTTTTCCCCTGGTTCATTGCAGGAAGGGTTAAATACTCAAGGAGGAAATTGACTCTTTTTGGGTGGTCTGGGAAAGAATGAGACCAGACTGCTCAGTCTTTAATTTACCTGCTTTGGGGAGATGACAGCACTTACAGAACGGAAAGCAGGTGGGTGAAAACTACTGGGGTCACTCCTCAGTGATGCAGCTGTTTGCCACTGGGGAAGTGTTTTGCAGCAAGGTAGAGCTGCAGCAGAAGTTTCCTCCTCAAAGGGAAGGTTTAAGGTGACTTTGATTATAATCCTAGCTGAGCACAAGCTAATGGCTCTGGCTTAAAGAAATAATAACCAGCAACCCTTTTATTGCGCCTGAGATTCCTCAGTAGGGAAGTCAATGGCCTGGGGAACTGGAGAGCAAAACCTTGTGATCACTGCAACCTGAGATCTGGGTCTGAAGTCCTTCCATTGTTTACCTGTCTTCTTGGGATCTGACTAAATAATGCCTGATCTTTGGCACTTCTTGGGGTGTGTTGGATCTGCTTGGCCTGTAGGAGATGTAATCCTCTGTTCTACACCTACACGTTGGGATTTAGCAATGGACGGGACAAAAATGGGCAAATTTAGGACAGAGGACTTTTTTCCCTCTTAAAAAAGCCTGGCAGGGTGGGGAAGAGGTGCTTGCAGTTGTCATGGATACTTCTCCAGAGCTTTTATTGAGCTTCCTAGTCTGGGTGCAGTTCACAGGTGTCTGCCCTCAACCACAGCCTGCACAGGTGGGATCAAGGAACGCTGCTTGTTCTTCAGCTGTTCTGTAGCATAAGATTAGTAAAGTCACAGAGTCCCAGAAAAAGGCATTTAGAAACTGTGCTTTAAGTCTTCCAGGATTTAAAAGTGCACAAAGCCGGGGATTTTGGTTGGAGGCACTTTGCATTTGTGGAATTACATTATACCTCTGCAGTTGTGCTTGGAGATTTTGTTCTCCTCCTGCTCTAACCTGTGCAGTGTGCGTTGCCACTGGTTAACACAACAAGTTGCTGCATTTACTGGTGCCCCACCTGTTTCTTGCTGCTAACACTGTGCCTGTGGGTGTCTCCCAGGTGAGTGGCCTCTGGCCCAGCCTGGGGAAGAGCTGTGTGCCTCTGGGTACCCACTGCAGCCTGCTTAGGCTCACGCCTTGTTCCTTGGGAAATTGGCAGTGCTGTGTGTCTGAAACATTCCAACCTGCTTCCCCTGACACTTTCATTTCCTTCCTTTCTCCCCGGCCTTCACTGCAGAGACCTTTGTGCTCTCTGCCTGCTTCCCTCAGTGTTTCCTACAGATTCATTTCAGATGTTCCCTCATCTCCCTCTTGCTGAAGCCTTCTCCAAATCCTGCCTGGAGAGTTGCTCAGATCCTTCTCTGCTTTCTGCCCCAGGTGTTCTGCAATGCCCGCTCCCCCAGGCTTCTCCCATCATCTCCTCTCCCGTCCTGGCAGTGGCTCCCAGGGGTCAGCAGGTTCTCCTGTGCTTGTTCTCCCAGAAGAGCCCTGCTGTGATGCTGCTGCTGTGCCCAGCCAGCTCTGAGCAGCAGCCTGTGTGCTGTAAGGAATGGCTGCTCTGCCCAGCTGCCCTTCCCTTGAGGAGCAGGGGGGATGCAGGGCTGCCTTCTGTGACCCAGAGTGCAGAGCTGTCTGCGCTGAGAGGGTGGTGATGGCACTGGGGGGGCACTGAGCTGCCAGGGCTGTCTGTGGGCTGCTTGGAGATGAGGAGGCACCTCTGACACTGAATGACTCCGTTGTGCTGCATCACAAGTATTGCAGGTATTAAGCTGTAACAAAACCACTTTCAACTAGTGCTGAAATGTGATTTCAGTACTCAGAAGAGATAGATGACTAAGCAGAAACTGGCTGTTGTTTTGATTCAGCTACTAGGACTTCTGGGTTTGTTTGGTTTTGGGTTTTTTTTTCTCCTTTGTTGCAGCTGAGCTTCCAGAAATGCTGATCTCCAGGCATTCTTTGATGTTCCCATTCTAGCACTTCCTCAACGGGAAGGTTCCCTGTCAATAGAAACTGCTAAAATGTGCAAGGAAGCTCTTTATTAAACAACTCTCAATGACTGATTGCCCCTTCTTGGCCAGTTTGTGTCAGCCTAGCTTGCAATGGAGAGAAATCTCTAATTGCATGTTGAGAAGGAAGCCCCCAGGAAATCTCAGCAACTGGTAAATCCTGGTTTCTCAAGCCTCTGGTTTGAGTGGTACAAATAGAGACCCACAGCTGCTGCTGGTCCATGAATCAGCCCAACTTTGGACCTGAATGGAAATTCATGTCCTCTCAAGTCATTTTGTGTTCATGTAAATGTCAGCACTCAAGTAAAAAGCATCTGTTTAATTTTCCATCTGCAAACCTCAATGCTATTGACAGTGCAAACCATACCACAATGATACAAGATGGAGATTTAAGCCTGCTAAGTGCTTTATCTTATCTTCCTGAGAGTTGCTGTTGGGAGTACAGTAGGGTCCCTCTGCCTCCTTGTTAGAAGAGATGATTGATACAGTACTGGGTGCTGAGAATTGCCTTTCTCCCCTTTTCATGTCAGCGTGGGTGTTGCCAGTCTCACACTCCTCCATCAGTGTGACTGAACTCAGCATTGCTGCAAACAGCAGTGCCTAATCAGCAGCACTTCCACTTGCTCAGAACTTTGGCAAAATTGGCTGGCTTGTTTGGCATTTTACATGCCGAGTTTAGGTGGGATCTGCTGGAGGCTGTTAATTTCAAAGAGCAGGTTTGAAAGAGACGGCTGTAATTACAAACTGTGCCCGTCTCCCACTGACAGTGGCTGTACCTGACAGAAGGGATTGTCCCGGCTCCAGGGACAGACATCTGCTGTGAGGGATTGTCCACGCTGCTGTGTGCTGGCAGCATGGCTGTGATGAAGGTATCGGCTCAGTAAGGCATCGGTTTTGCTTTGAAATTCCTCAGGTTTAAAAATCCTTAAACTCACTAGGCTTGCCAAGTCAAAGCTCACAGAAATGCCAGTGTTAGGTCTGCTTTGGAGCTTGTGGTGTGGCTTCTTGGGCATGAAGGCAGCTGATGTGACATGGAACTCTGACTTGAGCAGCTATCCTGTGCAACAAATCTAACCTGAGACTGCATTGAAATGAGTAACAAAGGGGATTTCTGGCTGCATTATCCATGTCTCTCTTGCAAAAATTGGGTAGTGGGTAGTAAACAAGGAGCAACTTTTACAGGGGCCTGGCAGAGGTGTTTGAGCTGTACCAGAGTAAAGATGGCCAAACTGAGAAATGTCCATTGGTAAATAATTCTTGCAGGCAGTGGGGGCACCCAGCATAGTAACCTACAAGTTCAGTGGCATTGAAAAAAGATGGAACTCTGCACCTGCATTTCCCTCACTGAGTGCCTTGGACCTAAGTAGATCTATTCCTTGGGTCCCTTGTTGTCAGTAGCTCAAACTAGATGTGGGCAGAGGAGTGATAAAGCAGCAAGGCTCTGTGCTTTATTTGTGGCTGTGCCATAGGGCTTCAGATGTGTTTGATATTCCACAGGTCTAATACAGCCTTCTGTTATCACCAGATCTTGTACCCTGCCATTGCCCAGATTCTTCTCTGTTTTGTTTTGGGTTTTTTCCCCCTGTGCATTTCCAACAAAGGTAAGGAACAGAACTTTATATAAAAGTGAGTTTTGAGACGTTTTGGCCACAGGACCAAGAGCTGTCTATGTGATTTGCACAGTGTGATTTCTGGAGTCTGCTTTTCATGGTTCTATTGCAGTTACTCCCATCAGAGACCATTTTGTTTTGGCTGTGCTGGTACTGCTGACCCAAGCAGGCAGAGATGCTCTGGCTCGTGGGGCTGACCCTTGGGGCAGGGGTGGCCTGTCAGGCTGGTTTTGCCCTGGAAGAGGAGTCTGGGTTTTGCTGTACTGTTGATGGTGGAAGGATGTTGTGCTTGGTGACACTGAGCTGCAGCTGGTGCCTGTGCCATGCTGCTGATGTGCTGTGCAGTTGATTGCTGTCTGGATTTAATCTCTAACCTTTGATTGTTCTTGAAGGCATGTTCTAGGGATTTCATTCCCACCCACACTGCTCCTGTGACCCCTTCCATTTCCTGGGTGTCTAAGTACAGAACAGAAAAGATTTATTAACCTGGTAAGTAACCTCTTTTTATGAGGGAAGTGATTTTCCGTCACGCTCTGTTAGATCCCATTGATTTCTGTTTTTCCCCTCGTTGGCCTCTTCTGCCATATATTCTCCTTTTTTTCATGCTTCAGTAGGAAGGAGATACGTGATATGCTGGTTTGGGGTTTTTTTTTTGTTTCCTTGGCAAAGAGCTGGGATCTCCTGAGGCCACTGCTCAAGTGCCCACGTCTCTGCCTTTTCTTGGAAAGCTCTGTTGTCAAGGCAAGCTGCTGGTTGGTAATAGGATGTTGACATGAGGAGTAAACTTCCTGGCTTCCCTCTTTTGTTTTGATGTTGAAAAGAGCATCTTTTTCTCTCTTTGCCCATTGTACAGTCTCTCATCTCTTGGCAGAGGTGTGACTCATTTGCCATGGGGTTTGCAAGCATGCATGAAATGGAGACCTCAAGCCATCACCTGTGCCTGCTCTTTGTGTTCTCCTGGGCAGTGGCAATGCCTGGATCCTGGTGCTTTGTGGTGAAATGGAAGGAGCTGCCAGGTTTGGGCTTGTCCCAGAGGCTTGTTGTTACAGAGGTTGGTAGTGGGAAGTGTGCAGGGAAGAGGTTTCTCCTTGGATCTGAGTGGGATCTGGGCTTGGGGGTGTCCTCTGTTTCAGAAGGGTGCCATTCAGTGCCAAATTCCACACAGGGCATGGGCAAAGTGTTTGCTTCCCGGCCAGTTCCCTCAGTTGTAAGCAGCTGAGAGAAAAAAACAACCACAAAATAAAATGTCTAAAATGCCATTGTTTTCCTCTTATTGCTTTCAAGGCTTTGAACTTTGAGTCTGTGGTGGTTGGGTTTTTGTTGGTTTTATTTAAGTTTCTACATGTCCTTCACTAACCCCAAAGGGGCTCTGTAGTGTGTCCACATCAATGCAAGTTGGAGTAGAGAGGTTGGAGGGAAGGTTAGTAATGCTGCAGAGGGCAGCACCATCAGAGGACAACTGGATGTGGGCCTGGCTGGGGAGGCTGGGGACTCTTTAAAACACACTTTGGAACGGTGTGTTCTGTCTGGTGAATGCAGGACTGGAGCTTGGTGTCCTCTTCCTTCAGGACTGCTCTTAGATAGCAAAGTGTCCTCTCAGCTGAAGGCTCAAAGGGTTGTGTTCAGGGGAGTGCAGATTGTCCTTCCCCTGTGTGAGGAGTGGGCCTTGCTTGGCTCTGCTGTGTGGTGCCAGCAGCTTCTGCCTCCTCGAGGGCTGGTCTGAGGCTGCCATTGTCTTCTGAGCAGGGAGACTGGAATGAGCCACGGACTGGAAGTGAGGGACAGGCTTGTGCCTCTTCTCTCCTCCTTTTGCTGGCCTGGAGGCAGGGGGGATGACAGATCCACAGGAAGTTCTGTGCATCCTGGGGCTCTTGTTACTCATTGTCAAAAACTGCAGCAAACTCTGTTACGTTGTCACAAGCCAAGGTCCTGGCCTTGTCTCCATCACCCTGCCTTGCCCTGAATTTTGCTAACATGCATGAATACAGAGTCCTGAAATTCAGGTTCATGGTTCCAAAGTTCATGGTCTTGAGAATAAACAAAAAACTATTGTGGTGGCTGAGAGCTGCATACCCCATTAACCCAGAATCATGAATATTTATCGTGATGGATTACAAAAGAACATAGAGACTATATTGTATTTCCTATAACTTTATTTCCATGGCATCTTTTATTGGTGGGTCACTTTAATGTAAGCTTTGCTTATTTAGTTGCACACTTTAAGCCGATTAACTTTTTACTAATAAAATGTGTGTTGCCTCCCTTTGTCCCAGCTACTGTTTGTTTGTACCTACACTCCTGTGACAAAGAGTCCCAGAGAAATGCTTTAAGCTCTGAATAAATCCCGCTGCTGGAGGCTTGGGCCCAGCTGAATGTCTGAGCTGATTTCAGCCTTGCATTTTCCCGTTCTCTCTCTTGCTGCCTGAAAGTTGGACCCTCAAAGCAAGGTCTTTGCCTCGACCACCTTCCCACTTGTGAAACCATTTGTGGTGCTCTGGAGCCAGCAGGAATTATTCAGCCTGTTAGTGCTCTCTGAGCTGGGCTAGAATAAAACTGTAAGTGGTGGGAATGGGGCTTTCCAACCATGAAGACTGGTCTGTGGCTCTGCATCTTCAGTAGTTTCCCAGCTGGTGACCATGGTATTCTTTTCTGCTTACAAAATTTGCCCTTTCATTCAGTGTCCAACATAGCGCATGTTTTACTGTGACTTCTCTTTAAGAGGAGTATCACCCTAGAGAGATAATTGCATCCTGCCATTTTGCTAAAGACGCTCTATGAAAATTATCCTTTTTCACCAAGACCATTCAGACCAGAATTTCAAAGCTAGTTGGGAGCCAAAAGGCATGGAAAGGCCTTGGAAAATACTTTTTCAAGGCCTTTATTAATCTGTTCTTTTATATTTGGAGCTTTGCTAAAGCTAAAATGATCCCTTAGAAATGTACTGTTAATACTTAAGAATGACTGATCTGCCTCAAAACAAACTCTGTAACCTGTTTCAGTGGGGCAGCAGTAAATGCCAAAGGAGATGGAGAAAAGCAGGGTAAGACAGAGTGGCACATCCAGAAGTATCCCTGGCTGCTGCAGACTCCACAATCCCTGTCCAGGGATGGCTCATTGCCTTTAATGTCGTTGGGTAGCTTTGTCTTCCACCTGCTTTCTTTTGAACCTGTGTAAGCTTTTAGCATCCATAGCCTGCTGGAATAAAAAGTGCCAGAGCTTAACTGCAGCATCCCTGTGCTCTTTTCTTGCTCACCTGTGAAGCAGTCAGAGCATCTGGTGTCTCAGAGCTTTAGTTAGTGTTGCCTACCTGTTTCCGTCCTTGTTTTCTTTTACACCAAAGCTTCCCACGTGTTGGCTCCTGTCTTGGGGAGATTCAGAGGAACTCATCTGGTTTTACTAGCAGAAAATGCTCACCCTTTGCTGTTGAAGGAAAATTCCTTTCTTTAAGAAGTCTGAGATTGCACTGGCTGTGGAGAAGGAGGGGAAGCATTGAGGGCAGCAGCAGGCAGCTGTGCTCCACACCTTGTGGGAGCTGCTTAGTGCCTCTCTGCAGCACCCTGCAGCAGATCATGCAAGCTTATAACTGGCTTTCAGCTGCTTTGGGATTCTACTTAGGAGCCAGGGGTGACCCAGGAAGAGCAGTTTTAAAGAGCAGTGGATAGGGACACTTCCTAGCTTGTGGAAGTTCACAGCCTGTCCTCATTCTGTTGGCACCTGGAGAGCATGAAGTGGCAGTGCCAGTCCTTTGGGCAGCTCATGCTCAGTATTCCCTGCTGATGGCAGAAGCAAGTGCATTTAGTGTAGTGCATTGGCTTCCCTCTTCAGGGGAATATTTTGGGGTTTATTTATTGCTTCAGATCTGTGAGGTTCCTTGGGTTTTCTGCCCCAAACTTGGCTGGTTGTCCTCTATGTAGGACTGGTGGAGCAGATGAGGTTTCACATGAGTCATGACAGATTTTCATCATCAGGTCTGTGGGGGTAACAGGGTGTATTAGCAACTGGCCCAGAAAAATAAACTGATGTGTTCCCCTTTCCGTTGCTCTCTCTCCCATTGTAGCACACTTGTAATCTTTGCTGTGCAGTCAGACCTGGCAGGGAAACAAAGCCAGGCATGTGAAGCCATCACCAGCCATGGAAATAATGGTTCCCCATCCAGTGACACCCAGTTCCTGTGTGACAGGTATGCCATGTCCTGCAGCAGGGACACTTTTGGTGTTAAAGAACACTGTGAGCTTCTCCTGCCTAACCAACACGTTAGTTGCTTTGTTTGAGGAATATGCTACATTGGAAATGGAATTATGTTTTCTGAGCTACTTTGAATACTACTTTTCTCAACATCCTCAGATTGTTAGGCTCTGGTAATGCCCCTTCTTGCCAGTGGATTTGCCTGCTTTCAGCTCTTCAGTGTCTTATGGTGAGAGAGCTCTGTCCTCTCTTGCACCTAGATGTGTGAAGGTTTGCTCCCCACAGTACTGCAGGTCTGTGCAAAATCTGGAGGGGAATAAGAAAAGCACAGCTTGAACACAGGATGTTAGGCCATGCTGCTTTATGGTGTTTTTTATCTTGTGCAAGGTGTGTGCCATGCAGGGAGCACTGGCATTTGATGGGTGTTGATGTGGCTGCCCAGGGGTGACTGACAGGAGGGGGAGCAGATCTGCTGCTAGGCTGTTAGAATAGCAGAATGGATGGAAATGTTTTTTGATGGGGACAGCCCTTCTGGAAAGTGCCTGCGTTTTGCTTTCCACTAATCCAGAGCTGGCTCTGAGGGTGAGCCAGAGGCAAATCTCTGTCCTCATCCTTTGTGCTTATGGTGGCAGAGAAAGGGGTTTGCTGCTGCTTCCTCAGGCTCTCCTGCTGAGCTAATCCCCTGTCCTTGGCATCTTCTGGAGGAGCAGGAGGGATTGAAAACCAGCAGCCACTGGAGCAAACACCTGAGCACCACCTCTTCTTTCTTACCCAGGACAAGCAGTAAATGAGCCACTTTCTATTTTGGTGCTTTCCTTTTTTTTTTTTTTTTTTTTTTCCCCAGCAGGGCTGGCGACCCTGCCTGCTGCTGATGCTCAGTGTTAAAGCTGTGGGACAGGAATTAGATGCTACTTTGCTGGTTTTGGGATTGGAATTTTCCCTGACTAGTCTGCCTGTGGCTGGGGAGTGTTTTTAGAGCCTGAGCCAAAAAAGGGCTTTGTTGTCTCAAAGCAAGGCTAGCACAGAGGCTGTACTGGCACTGCTGAATTCTGGCAGCTGCCTCACAGCAGCTCTGGTCCCTCTCGCCTTTGCTCCCTGCCTTTGTCAAACTGCAGCCTCCCACTTCAAAGACAGGCACACTCCTGACACAAGACTTTGCTATCCAGAGGGCACAAACAGCTTGTCAGGGAACAACTTGTCTGCGTAATGATATTTTATTAAAGCTGAGAAAGATCAAAATTGAAGTTTGCTTTAATACCTCCTGCCCTACCCTACCTGTTGTGATAGTTGCCAGTTGTGTGATTGCATGGCACTGCTTCAGGAATAGATCCAGTGGTGGGGCAGAGGGCACTGGTTTGGACAGACATCCTTTCTCTTCTCTTGCAGAGTCAGGGCAGTACACACAGAGCAAGGATGAAAGAAGATGCTTGCTAGCCTTGTGCTTTGCTGGGTGTTTGGCATAGGAGCAGATGGATCACTTGCAAAAGTGCCAAGTACTTGCTGTCACAAGGTGGGGAGCAGAGCTTTGGCAAAGACTGGGCTAATGCACAGGGTGCAGCTGAGGTGTTCCAGAGGGGGTTGGCCAGCAGAAATGTTTATGATTTAAATCTTTACATAGTTGAATATTTACAATGTAAGCTTATGAATGTTTGTGAAGGCCTGGGATGAGTATCTCTGGCTGATGCTTTGTATTCAGGACAAAGCTGGAAAGCAAGAGGTGGGCACACTGAGGCAGAAGCTCACCCACTGCCTAAGGGTCCAACAACTGCTCTCTGGCCCAGCCATGTCCACTGATGCTGCAGTCATGGCCGCTTTATTCCAATTTAAAGCTGGGCTGCTGTTGAGGAAGATGGTCTTCCTTCTCATCCTCCTTCTCCCAGTATCAGTGAGCTATAGGAATGGAGTACCAAGAGGGACTGATCTGGTTTTTACTCAGAACCCAAGGTTTTTTACTTTCCAGTCCTCTCAATGCTCCTGGTAGCACAGGCAAGTTCAGAGGAACAAGTGATTGGAAAGGAAAATGGGATACAAAGAGATAAACCCAGCTGCCTCTGGGAGAGTAAATGAACAATTCTGCAAGCTGCATACCATCTACAGTTGTTGGTATTTCTGTTGTGCCTGTCTCATTCTGCTTGCTTGTTTGGAGAGTCATGGCTGTAGTTAACCTTCCCTGAGACCCTACAGTTTCCATGAGGTTGCAGGAGATTTCATGTATTGACCATCACATATGACTGGAAAGCACTGAGGATGAGTTAACAGTTAATGACAGTGTGAAAGGTAGAGGAAATTTGCATATGCATGAAGTGTAAGCCTTGTTGAATATCATCTTCTGGATGCCTCAGGGAGCAGAGCTCAGCTCTGGCCTTCTCTAGGGAGGTGAAGGATTAATGATGCCTCCTTCAAATTGCTGAACATTATCTTTCTATGCTGGCTCTTCACATCTGCTGTGGTGTGATGCAGTGATGCCATGAAAGGCCTTTAAATGGCAAACAGCTTCCACCTGAGATCCGCCTGATTCTGATCTGGACCTGCAATCTACAAGCAATTATATTTTATGTGAGTTCCACCTTGTTGCCTTTGGAGATGGTGGTGTGTTGATTTTAATTCTATTTCCAATCTCCAGTGTACTGATTTCTGTTCATGAGAAGACTTGTGTTTTCTGCAGTGATATCCCCAAAAGTGAAGAAGACTCTGATGAGGAGCCTGGATGTGTTCTGAGCACTTTCTGACACCAGTCTTCCATTCTTGTAGGCTCACATGTGCTCCAGGCTTCCTGCAAAGTTTAGGGCATGAAATAACTCCTGTAATTTGGACCCATGGGAAGAGGCTGAACTGGAGAGGACCCTGCACTAATGGTGGAGGAAGCAGGGGTGGCTGCTGCTATTATGCTGAATTGCACAGCATTTTCATTCATTCCAGCTGTTTAATGGGATTACATGAGGAGTGGCTTCTGCCTGCAGACATTTAGTGCCTATGGAAATCTGCAGCTGTCTGGGTCGGTTATGTGCAAATCCCACACCTCCCCTTGATGCGCAGGAATTTCTGAATGACAGAAACCATGCGAATCAATTGCATCAGTAATTTTTCATGTGCTTTACCCAATATCAGATTTGAGAGAGATTTTCTGTTAACTGTGTCTGTGATCCCCAACAACTTCCCCAAAGAGCGAGGAGATGCTGCAAGGTGGCCACTAGATGTAGGAGTAGGATAGCTTTGGTGAGCATGGATCCCCGTCCCTTGAGCACTGGGAGACAGCCCCCAGTGCAAGGCAGAGTGGAGCTCGATTATCTCACACTGCACTTGGTCTGTCTGCCCTTTCTGCCTGTGAAGTGCCAAGGAGTGGACACCCTCCACTCTCAAGAAAGGGAGGGGAGCTGCAGCAGATTGGTGCTGGTCTGCAGTGGATGGTCTGTCTAATAGTGGAGCACTGAGGTGGAGATCAGGGACATCCAGCTCTGTCCTGGGTTCTGTAACCATAAAATAATCACTTCTTCAGGACAGGCTGAGAAGTGTGTCTTTGGATGGCTCTTTGAGGCACCTGTTTGGTGCCTGCTCCAGTAAGCTCTGCCTGAAGAGTCAATGTGGATTTTACTGTGTAAGGCACAGGCTCTGCATTGCACTTCCCTGGGTGCAAGTACAACGTGCCATTGTTGACAAGGAAAATAGTGGCATCCGTTTCCCTTCCCCTTTGAATTTTTAAATCCTTCTATTAGCTTCCTGTCTGTTTCCAAACAGAGATATTTATTATATGCTTTCTGACTGGATCTACCTCTTAGAGAGCAGTAACCCTGGGTGAAGGCCTTACTGACAGTCCTCCCACTACACATCTACAGACCATTAGTTTGATGTGGTCTAGCTGTAACATGGCAAGTGACCTCTTGGCAGGCTGGGATAGAGAGTCAAGCCACTGTGTCTACTTTAGAAGTGAAATAGTAGCTTCTAGTATCACAGAAACATATGGAAACATGGAATTATTGCTTATATGCAGCTTCATTTATACATTGAACATTTCCAGCAGTTACAGCCTAGTGCCCAATGGAAATGTCTGGATAAGGACTGAGGAAAAGTCATGGCTGTTCTATGGGTAAGTAACTTTTTCTGGAACAAGGAGCAGGATACCCTGACAGAGGTTAATGTAACACTGGAACAGATTGTCCAAAGAGGTGGCAGCTGCCCCATCCCTGAAAGCACTCAAGCTCAGGTGGGATGGGGCTCTGAGCAACCAGATCTAGTTCAGAGTGTCCCTGTTCATTGCATGTGGTTAAAACTAGACCTTTACAGGTTCTTTCCAACCCAAACCCTCCTATGATTTCCACATGTTGAGATGTTCATCACAGGTCTTTTCCAAAGCCTGCCCACCCTGATGTGTGTGTGTTGCTGCAGGGGCATGATCCCAGGAGGAGGCAGTGTTTGGACTGGTCAGCAACATCTGACTGTGAAAGGGGCAGGGGATGCCCAGGCAGACCTGGGAACAAAGGAGCTGTTGCTCCAAGATGAAACTTTCCTCTGTGGATGCCAGACAATCTTCTCATTTATTTGCAAGTGGCATTTGGTCACAGCTCTTTGGCAACATATGGAAAGTGTTTAAATTAGCCATATGAGCCATGCGTGAAACAGATGCATGTTCTTGAGCAGGCTTTCATCACTGGTGTCTGAGCGAGTGAAGGGTGCAGCTGGCTTGCTTGGGAAGTGAGAACGTGTCCTCACCCAGATGTACTTAAGTGCTTGAAGTGAAACAGAACTGGCATGTTAAAGAATGTATCAATAAAGACCAACTTCCTATGGGTACCTACTGCATAAATAATGTGAATGGAGGTAATGACACTTAACCTTTCACTGCTTTCATGGCTGCTTATAGCTGGAGCAGGATCAGATGTGTCAGAAGAAGACAAGGTGCATGACTTCCTTGCTATAGCATCTTTCACTTGTATGCTAGTCTATCTAACCTACTTTACAACTCCAAGGTGTGACCAGAGCACAGTTCTACACCTTTCTGAGCAATCTTAGTAAATAGAGTGTAATGAGGTCTTGCTGAACAAAACAGAAAACTGGCTGCTGTGACTTTAGGGTGTGAATCTTGAGAGCAGTTTTGTATGGTGAGAAGTGGCACCCAAAGCTGATGTTCTGTAAGGGGAGCTGCAGCAGCCTCTGAAGCTGTGTGGAGCTCTGTACAGAGGCAGGGCTGTGTTGCTGCACAGTCCTCGATGCTCACTGCACTCTGCATGGCTGTGACTGTAAAAATGCCCTTGAATATTGAGAACTTTGACTTTATGCATGCCAGCTGTGATGGGATAGACCAAGGTGGGAGTCAGTGAGAAATCAGTGATTGTTGCTGTAGATGTTTGGGTGGCTGAGTTTAGCTGATGTGGAACAGTAGTACCGAAATACAAGAGCAGAACATTTATGGCAGGGATATTCACAAAAGGGGGAGGGCTCAGGGAACATTCTGGGACATCAGAGCCATCTGAAGGAAAGCCATGGCAGGATGCAGACCTCTCCTGTGAGGGCAGCATGTGGTTTTGTGTGCTGCAAGGCATGTATAAATACTGCACAGTGCAGTATTTATAGAGGGGGTGCTGCTGCCAGATTTGCCGTGCTTGCCATTGCAGAGCAGACTGGAGGAGTGCCTGCCAGAGCAGGCTGGCTCCATCCTCTGCTGTGTGCCCACAGGTGCAGCTCCAGAGAGGCATTTCAGCAGGCTGCTGGTGGGCCTCATTAGCCACAGAAGGGGGATGCAGGAGATCCTGTTTATTCTGTATAAATGATGAGGCAATCACCTTTCTTTTTTCAGGCTTCTTGTAGGAGTTTAAAATGGAGAGTGAGTGGCCAGAGGGGCATGGGGCACTTGAGAGGTTCTAGAACCAAGTGTCTCTCTGAACCAAGAGCAGTTTGTGCTGTTACACTGAGCTTCCAGCACAGTACCCATCTGGGGCACCCTTCCAGGATTGTCCCCTCCTGGGCTAGCCATGTCTTTAATCCATGGCACTAGAGGCGGGTTTCAGTACCCAAGGTGAGTTACTTGGTAAATGTCTGTTTTGGGGCAAGTTGGTGGTGCAGGGGGTTTGCTGAGGTGCACAGTGTGATGTGAGTGCCCTTTCTCAGATGCTGGAGGGCTGATCCCTTTCCTGGGCTTGTGGACACCAGCAGCCACCTGATGAGCAGGAGCAGCCCTTGTGTGGAGGGGTTCCCATGGCTGTAGCACCAAAGGTTTCAAATGTAAAACCAATGCATCTTCAAAATGAACAGGTGAACCACGCAGCTGTTTGTGAGGACAAACGCTGATACTTTGACTGATGAATGAACCTGGGTAGAGCACCTCTTGTGATGTGTTTTGACCTCTTGTTTCTTTTTATTCATGTGGTTCTTTGTTTTTGCCGGTGGTGGGACTCTCTGGGAAGCATTCTTGTCCCAGGTGTTACTCAGGAATGTTTTGTGTATTACAGAGGGTACAACACTTCATTTTGCAAGGTTATTTTTATCCTCTAAATGTTTGTGGTGAGGACAGTCCAGGATGGTGACAGCAAGGAAGGGCTGTGTTCTCTGCCCAGGGTGAGTGGTTTCCACTCCTCCTGCTGAGAGTGCCACTGTAATTTTTCACATGTAGCATCTCCTTCCAGGGAGTATTTGGAAAGTTTGATTTTTATAGAGAAGAGGGAAGAAAGGGCCTTTGGTTGGTTGTTTAGGTTTTTTTTTTGGTCTGTTTTATTGGAGGGGAAATAAACTTTTTTTTTGCCCCTTATTAACACAACATAAATTCAATGTTTAAGACTTGATCACAGCTCAGCATGTGCCTGGGACAGTGCTGCTGCTTACTTGGGACAGTTCTCTCTAAAACTGGAATTGCCTAGTGCTTTACTGGGCTGTGCTCACCCATTTCCTCTGCTATCACCTCTTGCTTTTTGCTGGTGCTGTGACTTTGCAGCTTGTGTGGCCCCCAGTCCTGTGGGTTTCTGAGTCCTTCATTCCCTGGAGCGAGCTGTGGTCCTTTCTGGTTTGCAGAGTAGGAATGTGGCATTTGCCTGGCTCCTGAGATCTCATGCCAGGATGACTTTTTCTTGTCTTTTTTTGCTGGGGCACCTGTGCCTGGCTTAAGGCACAAACTCCTCTGTAATCTGGGGTGCCTTTGGTTACATCCCATGTCCCCACCATGCTGTCAGTGCTGCAGCCACTCTGGCTTCTAATCTCATTCTGATCTCTTCATTGTGGTGTTTTTGGCAACCCAAATTCCCCACCCAGGCCTGAGAATTTAACATCAGCACATTTGCATGACTGATTCGATTTGTCTCGCTTCTGTGACGACATTGTTTCTATGGAAAATTAATGGATTCTCACGTTGTATTTTTAATGGCTGAAACCACCTCCCTGCCCACCCTCCCATCCCCGAGCTTTCAGGAGGAAAGTCTGTAAACAGCTCAAATTAGCTATCCTCCATAAATAGCTCCCATTTCTTCCCTGCCTGCTGTCCGTTTCTTTTTTCTCTTCCAATGGTGCTGCAGCACTCCTCTCCTGGTGTTGGTGGATAAAGAACAATGAGTAAAATAAGCCTATGTTTGCTTTCCTTGTCTGGCCCTTGAATAGATGTGATCTATCATGAACTGCCTCTTTTCATCCAGGACCATGTGGTTCTAAACTGTCAGCCTGCCTTAAAGTTTGCTCCAATCAAAGGTTGCTTTTCCACCTTCCTTTTTTGAGGATGCAGCTCAGTTCATGGCTCCTCTTCTGTTCATTTTTGCCATAAGCCAATTTCTTCCATGGCTGGGCAGGTGACAGGAAATTTTCTGCCTGTTTGGGGTCTCCCATTCCCCTCTTGCAGTGCTTGAGAACAGTGAGGTTTTGACACCTCTGTGTGTGTCTGGCCACCCGAAGGAAAAACATCCCTCCCCAAATGATGCAATTTGAAATGAAATGTGCTTGGGGTGGGGGTGAGGGGGACAGTGCTTAGCCACTGAACCATTCTAAATGAAATTAGAAGAGTTTTAGTCTTAAATTTTTATTCTGTCATCTCTAAGGTTATGTTTCTCATCTGAATTTTTAAGAATAAATCCAGGACGAGTCCCATGGTATGGGAATTATCTGAGGAAAAGGTCTGACCTGGATGTCTCCTCCCAGCAGACTGGAAGTGGTGGCCATAAGGCTCAGAAAGTCTTGTGGGACAGCTGCTAAGGGACATGGAATATTTTAGGTCAAGGTCTCCTAACTGATGGTACCAAAACCAGTGGTGATGGAAAAGAGCCTGAATTCATGAGACAGAAACTGCTGGCAGCCAGTCTCCATTCCTGTCCCTGAGGTGTGCTGGGGTAAGAAGGTGATCCCTGACTGCTCTCATCCTTAAATGGTTGACTGGTGATAGTCAGGGCCTGGGTCCCTACAAGGCAGAGGAGAAGTCCCAGGAAAAGAGTTTGTTCCATTGCTGCACAGCTGGGCTGCCCTTGGTGACTGGGGCGTGCTTGCTGCTAAAGATCCTGATTTCAGTCCCACAGCCTGAAGTGGGATTATTAGGGACCAAGTCAAGTTATTAGGCGCCTCAGCTGAGCTGTTTTTCTCCCTTGTGGTTTTAGGTCTAGATACCTGCAGCACCAAAGCAGCCTGGTAGCTCAGCTGGCAGGTCGTGTTTGCCAGCACAACAGGCTTTCCATTAATGCTGGGGTAATTGAGATGCACAGCTACAAATGGCAGCAGGAAACCACAGGGACCTGATGTGTTAGTTACTTAGGATAAAAACACTGTCAGTTTTTTAGGCAGAAATGATGAAGATATGGAAATGAGGTGGTTGCTTTGAATTTTTGTGGCGTGGGGTAAAAGGGGGCAAGAGAGAATCTTCTCTGTGCTGGCAGAGGCTGTGCTAAAGCAATGGGCTGTGCAAAGTGTTACTTTTCTGGATGCTATTGTTGCTTGGGGCTTTGGATTATATTAGCATGGAAAAAATGCCTCCAAGGGAAGGGGCACAAATCACAGCTTGGCCAATAGGGAGGGAAAGAGGACTATAAAACAGAAAATCAATTTAATACTCAGTGGGTGTTTGCAGCGTGCTCACCCTTCCTTCAAATTGCCAAAGGAAAGATTAATTAAAGTTATATTGAGCAGCAAAAATGATGAAGGGGGTGAGATGGGGCTTGTGTAGTTCAGCTTTCTCCATAATTAATTGACAAAAGCATTCTTGGATTTCATTACCCAGAACCTTGCCATTTCCTGCTCTTAAAGGGCAGCTGAAGCAATGCTGGGTTTCCAAGGCAGCATTGCTGCCTTGCACGTTGAGCTAACTAGGGTCACTCCATAGGCACCTGGAGAAAGGGCTGCTTCTGTCAAATAGTGCCCCTGTGTTATTTATGGGTCTCATCATTTAGGATCAGACCACAAAATCCTTTTATCTGGTTATGGTTTTGTTTCCTGGTTCCCATTTCTGTATGCCCTGTGGGGTGCAGGCCTTGGCAGGGGTGGAGACAGCTGGTTCTTGGTCTCCTGTCTCTCCGCTGCCTTCATTTGACCAAAATAACTTTGAGCAGGGTGTGACAGAAGCTGTTGGGGAATCATGGCTGTGGTGGAATGGACAGAATCCAGGAAGGATACCTGTCCATCAGGTAGTGGGAGGGGGCCATGCTTGCCTGGTCATTAAAACCAAGTGAGTTGCTGAGCTTGATTTCACTTGAAAGGGAGTGAGGTCTCCAGGTGAATTTACCTGCTTTGGGGTGGCCTTGAGGATGTTTGTCTGTCTGTGTTGGGGCAGAGCTCAAACTGCATGTGTTCATGAGTCCATAACAGCTTCTCCCTAAAGGCTGTTTCCTGCCTGCACCAAAATTGTGGCCAAGAGGCACTCTGCAGAGTGTGTACAGCTTTCAGGGAGAAAAGTTCAGAGATGCACAGCCAGATCCCTATGTCTTGTCAGCATTGCCATGAACTGGCACCATCACCTGGAGCAGAAACAGAGGTTATGAGGCTCCCACAGCTTAATTTACATCCTATGGAAGCATGAGGGGCTAAGCTGGGTTCTGGGGTTTGCCCCCATTAGAGGGGAGCAGGTCCCAAAGCCGTGAGGGGCTCTGGGTGCTGGCACAGCCGCCCGCCCCGGGCGGGCTCGCTTCCGAAGGCGCAGGTGTTTAACCATTTCAGGGCCCATAGAGGGAGCTGCTCTGCTGCTTGTGGCACGGCTTTCCAGCTGCCTGGCATGGATTTCCAGCTCTGTGTGCTCACACATGCCCTCCTGCGCTGCTCATTTTACATGGAATGGGTTCATAGATTACTGGATTGGTGTGACAAGACCATGCTGATGTGAAAAAGATGAAGACCTTGAGTGAGGAAGTCACCAGCAGCAAGAGAGATTAGAATTTTAAAATGAAAATGCCTTTCTGCTAACGTGGTTATGGCAAGCTCTATTCCTTGGTTCTCGGTTAAAATAACATGGTATTCAGTCCAGGGACAGCAAAGCTGGGCATTGTGTAGGCTCACATGTTTGCAGTTTTGAACAAGCTCAAGCCCAAAGTATTTCATTGTTCCTGCATTGTCACCCTCCAGGAAAGGAAATCCATTGAATATGAATCAGGATTTCTGGCAGATCACTTCCCAGGAGAGGGTGCTTCGGGAGCACTACACATGATAATTTAGCAGTTTAGGTTTCTGCAGATATCTGAATAGGGGTTTGGACTCTGATTCCCAGGAGATTTTGATGTTTTTGAAATATTTGTTGCTGTTTAGAAGCAGAACACGTTCATAGACATTCCTACACAAACTGAGAGCAATTTCTGAAACAAAATGGGCTCCCTGGGCAAGGGAACTTCCCGGTGAAGACAGAATCACCAAGTCCCTATTGCCAGGAGGCCCCAGCGATGCCAGACACCAGCTCAGACTCCAGACAGCCTTGCTGAGTGGAGCTGGTTACCCCCAGAGCCTCCATGGCAGCTCGGCCCCAAAGCTGGCCATTGGGGAGAAACAAATTGATCTGGATGAAAACACAGTGGCTGAATGTGGCAGTATTAATGCTTTTTGTTAACTAGCTGCTTGTTTCCTATCTTCCTTTGGTTTGAGTGTTTGATGCTCATGATCTGGCTCTATTTCCAGATTGCTGGTCTGGGATTTTTTCTCTGTCCTCTTTCACTGGTTTCTGCCTTTTGAGGCTTTGCTTTTCCCTCTGACCCAGCTGTTACTTTGCCCTGAGGAATGCCTTGAGTTTTTTCTTTAAGGTATAAATCTTAGCATAGCTCAGAATATTGTTCTGCTGGTTCCTGTGCCAGCAGGAGGTTCAGCAACAGACCTGTCTGCCTGTGAGAAAAGAAATATGGAAGTGCTGGGAACCTGCTTTGATCTGTTGATTTATTTTCTTATTGTTAGACTGCACAGTGTTAGCCTGAACGAGAGCCTGGCCAGCCCTGAAAATGAAATCTCCCACCACCCAGACCTGTCAGCTTGGGAAGCATTCTGCAAATGCTCAGAAATAACTTGGCATGGTTTTGCCAGTGCCTGAGGAGCTCCTGTTTGCCAGGAGGTGGGATGTGTTACCATGTCCACATATGGCCAGCCCCCCTTGCCAGGTGCTCCTGTGGCTCAGGTGGGAGGGACATTGGTTTTCTCTTCTGTGATTTGGATGTGGTACAGTCAGCTCTAGAACAAAAGGAGCTAATTGGTGCCCCAGGACCTTCCATAAGGTGCATGATGGACAGCAGAGATGTGGTGGGATAGAGATTGTGCCTTAGGAATGCAGGTGTGACTGATCTCATGGGTGGGTTCAGAGCACATCCTGGGTTTGTGCTGAGGCACCAACAGGGGCTGTGCCTGGCTCATCACTGGGGTGACACAGCTGGGTCTGTGCCAGACAGGCTCTGTCAGCTGCCTGCCTGTGATGCTCACAGAGCTGGAGATGTCAAGGTTTGTTGTGCAGGCACTTCTTCCCTGTATATTTTGTACTGGCACAAGTCATGAGGTACCTGTGCTTGGGAACCCAGCTGCTATCTACACACAGGGGCTGGGAATGCTCATGAAAACTGAGTCTGAGTTGTGAGTATTGGTGAAACAAACCTGAGACACCTGCTCGGGTTCACATTGCTCTTTGTTTAACCTGCCCATTCCTGCATTACCCTGTGGGACACCTGCTCAAGAAGAGCAGCAAAACTGTGTTAGAACTGTGCTAGAAGGAGTGAAAGGAAATCTGTCAGTGTGAGCTGTGCCAGATAGCTGCAAATGCAGAGAAGACCCTTCGAGCTGATGACACAGCTTGGTGTGACCCCAAAGCAAGAGACCCCTTTGACTAAGACATAGTCTTCAATCTAGGTTCAGATCCCATTCAGCACTTAGAACCTGCCATTTTTTAGTAAAAGCATCAGATGGTGAGTCTGTATCTGAGGTGGAGGGGGATGGAGGTGCTTTCCTGGCAGGCAGGGTATGCATGTTTGCAAAGTCTCTCTTTCTGTCACTCTCTGTCCCAGCTGGTTCTGGCCAGTGCTAGAGGGAACATTGCAGTGCTCTTCCACAGTGTGCAGAGGGGCACTGCCCTGCTGATCCCTGCCACCAGGATAAACCTGTACTGGTGCTGGAATAGGGGCTTCCTGGCAAGAGTTTGTGACAGGCAAATGGGTTAAAGGTGTGCTCCAACTTGGTGGCTGAAGTTCAGTTCAAACACAGACACTGGGTGATGTTTTTCAAGGATGGAGTTATATTTTTCTTCTGGCAGCTCAAGTGGCTGGTGTTCTTGTAGAAGCTTGTAGGTAACTGTGGTTAGGGGTGAAGGTTACCCATCCCCAAGATAAGCCTGGTTTTAATTAATTGCAACAGTACATTTTGGGTTGAGATATATTTTTAGGAGCCATATTATTTGTTTTCTGTCTGAATACCATAAGCTTCTTTTGATGATTTATTCTTTTCCTTATGTGCCTTTGAAGGAGAGAAAGAAACCCGCAAAGTATGAGATTATTATTGAAAAACCTGGATGAAATACACTTTTCATGGAAAATTAAAGTTTTAAACTGTTGTGAACATTTCTGAATTGAATTCTCATGAGAGACAGCACAATTATTTTTCTCCCCTGAAATCAGATTGTGCTACTCAGGACCAGGGAAAGGAGAAAATGCAAGTGGGACTAGGAGAAGGGTGGTGTTAGGGGGGAAAAAGCAGGGTGGAGGTGAGTCACAGGGGAGAGTGGTGAACTTTTCAGAAAGAGGACACTTTGTGCTGTCACATTGCTGGGGACTCCCCAGAATGTTTCTGTGGAAAATGAGGGCTGTGAAGACATTGATGGCTTTGGGCTCTGGAAAAACTGCTGAGCCTGTCCTGTGCCCAGAGGAAGTGTTCTCCTTCCCAGTGCCACCTGCCTTAGCTCCTGCTGTCATGGCACCCTGTGCTCAGCACGCATTCAGATGTCAGCGTGTGGACTGTTTTCCTGTGGGAGAAATGTGCTGAGAATGCAGACAGCTTGCCAGGCTGCTTTTTTCATTTTGGTGCTGAATTTGTTTGTTTAACACAGTCATCCTTCCCCTTTGCCCAGGAAAGAACTGCTCTCTGTCGCATGTGCTGGGGGTGGTGAGGTTCAGCATTCAGGTGGTTGGTGCAGGTTCCCAGTCCAGTAGAGGAGCAAAGTCTCTCATATTTGGCTTCATCAAGTTCAATAAGAGCTGCTCTGTTCCTACTATCCAGAGGGATTAATGCATTTTCTCAAAGAAAAGCTGGCATGCTCTTGCACTGTGTGTTAAGAGTTTGCACCTGGGTGTACACTGCAGAGCTCTGCCAAGAGAAACTCTGCTTTCCAAGCTTGTTAGCCTGCTGTTTGGAGATTTATATTTTTTGTTTGTTTCTGGTTTGGTTTTTTTTTAATTGGAAATCCTCCCACATTAAATTAAAATGGAGAACTCAGTAAAAGAATCCAGAGGGGATGGTTTCAGATGCTTCGTTTGCCAGCATTCTCTGAACTTGTGACCCTTTAAAATAAAGTGCTTGGGCTTTCCTGTGGGACAGCTCCCTCTGGGTGCAGGCAGCCTTTCAGGCTTGCAGCCTTTGGGAAGGGGCCTTTGATGGCACAGGAGAAGTTGCAGTGTAGCATTCTCAGCTGGGACTTCCAGCAAGGAAAATTGTTCAGCTGGTTGGGGACTGGGATAAATCATGGTTACCCTGGAGCACGCGGGGACTGCAGAGAGCTGGAAATAAATGCTGGGGAAATTCTGCTTTTGTAGTGGGCTGTCTTTCAGGATGATGTATTACTTTGTAAGATAAAGAGATCCCTTTGCTAGAACTGGGAGTAAACTGCTCTGTAATGTTTGTCTCTGAAGGATCTGCTAGGCTTGGTCAACAGCCTCCTTGCCTGTGTTTATTTTGTTCAAATTCTCAAAATGGTGCCTATTGGTACTGTGCAGCATCAACTCAGCCAGGATATTCCAGAGGTGTATTTTTTTCCACTCAAATGATTTCTAGTCTGTTTCTCTGAGCTGTGAATGTCAAGTGATCCGTTTATCTTATTTTCCTGCCTTCTGACTGAAACGCAAAGATTTTTACAAAACTGAAAACTCTGCGAACTTAAATCTAGGGAACTAATCCACAAGGGGACAAATAACTGGTGTTTCTCCTGCTAAGTGGGAATGGTAGGCTGGCTCTCAGGTTGGACTGGGACCAGGGCAGTGTGTCTGGGTGTGTGAGACCCTGAAGCCTGTAGCCTTTAGGTATCCACTGCTGGGCTGGAGTGCGTCACTGCTGTTCTCCAGTCTTACACACACTGTTCACCTGGGGGTGGTGCAGTGTAGTGTCTCAGTGAGGATCTGAGCTGTGACTTATCTGACTCCTTCACAGGAAATAGGACAATGCTGGTGCTTGCCTCCTGCAGGCTTTAATGGGGAGTGAACACCACCTTGTTGGGAGTCACACCTGAGTGAGTGAGTGGCACAAGGGATCCCAGGTAATCATCTCATTTTGGTGCATCTATGCTGGGACTTAATGTAAGTGCTGTCACTTGGCCTCCACTGATGTCCATCCACTGTTGGTACTTTTAGAACTGCAGCAGCCTTTGGCCTTTTTCTGGTCCATGAAGTCATTGCCTTTTATGTGTGTTACAAGCCAGCTGGGAACTGTGCCTTCCTTCCAAAATAAAAACTGAACTAATTACACTTTGTTTCTCTCCAGCTGCCTTTTGGGGAGATATCGCTTTAGATGAAGATGATCTGAAGTTGTTTCAAATAGACAGAACTGCTGACTTTACAAAGCACTCAGATGGCAACGCAAGACACACTTCAGGTAAGGGCAGCCCTGGCGTGGGGATGCCTTCTGTCACCTGCTTTTGTCCTTAGGGAAGGAGCGCTTCCATTTCCCTGCTGGTGCTGTTCCCACAGCCAGGGTGGTGTGTGCAGAGCTCAGCTATGCACCGAGGGTGGGATCCAGCTCTGAGCTTTGTTACATAAAAGTCAAGTCACAGATTGATATAGCCAAATCCTATCTTGTCTGAGGGATATTTTCAGATTTATAGCACTGGTCTCTTTCTGTGAGGAAATAGCTTTTTGCTAATTTGGAAGGAGATGTGTTGAAGTTGAGCCACTTAGTTTGTCAGGAGTTCTGACTCGTATTGTGCTCCTTTTTCTTTCCCTATATGATCTTAATGGAATAACACATTTTCTCAGCTGTCTGCCTAGTGAAACTCATTGCAATCGTGCATCCAGACTGCCCTAGAAGTGATATTCTAATCAAAATAGGTTAACAGTGGTGTTGATTTTCTGTAAAGCGTGTGCTCAGTTTGTCCCCTGTGCAGCTCTAATGTGTGCTTGGTCTCATGCCAGACCAAAGGTGTTTCTTGACTCAGGACTCTGACTGGACTCCAGCTCTAACAGTCTCTGAAACACTGCATCTGATTCAGAGGGCTCCCCACAGTGTTTTTCCCTCTAGTTCACTTTATTCTGCAAGAGAGAAATTGCTGGAAGTCTGAGCTCTGAGAGGTACCAGAAGGACTGGAGACAAAGAAGGTCAGAACAAATTTCTGTTTTTCTTTGCTGTTCTGCCTCTAGGCAAGTAGGGTGACAGGGTGGGTAAAGGCAAAAATCACTGAAACTGTATGTTCACCTGACCCCTGTGCAACTCAGCTCATCTGTCATGTGAAAGCACTGGTGGCTGGTTCTCTTTCCTTGTAACTGCCCAGCTGTGGCTTCAGAGCATCTTAGTACCATGTAGGTCTGGTTCTGGGGATGAGTGGTCCACCTTCCTGTTGGGATGAGTGTGAAACATGACACATCCAACACAGGCATATTTATTTGTCAATGTACCTGAAATTCTGGGTAGAGAAGGGCTGTCCAGTTCTTCAGATTATGGCTAGCTCCCTAGAAATGCCGTTGTCCTGTATTCTCTGTCACTTAGCCCATCATGTTTTTGGCTGTCACACATTCTTAGGTGGTAGGTTATTGGGAGCAGAAGATATATCAGAAAATGAGGACTAGGTGGGACAGGCAGCATTAATCTCTTTCACATCCCTTTGTTGATTCCTGAAGTTAGATGAGGACATTACTGGGAAAGCAAAGTCAGATATGTTTGAATGTATCAGTTTTCTCTGGTAGCTTTTTTAGTTGTCATGTCTAGCACATTTCTTTCACTTGGCACTGGTGCCAGACCTGTGCCATCTGGAAAATGAACTGGGTTTTATAACTCACATCTGTATCATTGAATGCTGCCACGGGTCTCTTACAGCCATGGCTCGTGTGGTGTGTTGGACCAGTCTCTTCTTTGCACTTTTCACTGATGCATCACACAGTGCTTTGCCTTGGGTGAACGGAGATGTCGCCTCACTCACTTTGCCTTGTCCTCATCTCTAGCAGGTTTCATTTGTACCCCTGGGAGTGCAGCTGACCAATGGGCAGCCCCTGGGGTGGGATGCTTTCTGCAGGGCACACACAGAGGGATCTCTGTGGTCACCTGCCCTCTGAGGGTCTCTTGGCATGGGCAGGAAGGGTTGATTTTTCTCTTGTGAGGCTTGTTTGAATTGTACCCTCTTGTGAATTGTAAGAGGGTGGCCTACTTCAGCATGGTGGGGGATTGGGCTCCATTCTTCCCTGGGAGAAAATCCTACTCCCTGCTTTATTTCTAGTGGGAAGAATGCAACCTCTGTACAGAAACAGCCTAAGACCCTTTATGAATGGAAGCCCTTGAATGATAACATTTCAGAGTTGCCTAAAGCTGTTAATCGGATTAGTGGTATAGTGGAGGAAGTCCTTGGTACCTATATACAGACACCCAGGCTCTTCCTGCAGGGAGCTGCCCTTCTCACCATGCTGTTAGGCATCCAGGCATTCTTCTGGCCCAGTGTTGTTCCCTTGATCCCAGAAAATGCTGTTCAGCTGGAAGAAGAATGGAAAATTGTGCAGTTTGACACTGCTGGGCTGTTTGTAGGTGTGCACCCTGATAGCTGGTGTGGAGCATCTGCAGCTGTCAGGCTCTGCCAGAGGATTGAGGTTCCCATGTGTTCAGGAGTGATTGGACATGAGGACATCTGGATGCAGCATTGTACTGCTTGGGGGAAAGCTTTGCTTTGGCTGGTAAAGACACAGACTGTCAGATGTTTCAAGTTTTCCCCTTCTTCACCCTCTCCCAGTCATTGTCTAAAAAATAGCTATGCACTTCTCTGAGTCCTTGAGAGAGAGGGGAAGGGAATCCGAGAAATCTTTGGATTTTGCCATGGGTCTCTGTCATGGATCTCTGTCCTGAGCTTAATTTCACAGCTTGAGTGTGCTTCAGGCATGTTTTCTCCATTAATTTCCTGCTTCCAGAAACACCATGGTAATTTTTCAGAAACTAAGTATTTGTGATCGTGTTTGAGAATGAAATGCCTTGAAGTTCCGAGTTTCCAAGCATTTTCTCAGCAAATATTGGAGTTGGTGTTTTATTATTAGTATCTGAAAGCAATGGACCAAATAGCATTGTCTCCTTGGTAAGTCACAGAGCAGGACCATGGTTCCTTCCCTCTGAGCAGTGCTGGCTCAGAGCTCTTTGACAATCCCCTCAAAAACTGCTCATGTGGATTTTAGGGGTGGCTGTCTCCTTGGCACCTTACTTCAGTGCTCCAGCAATGATGGTCATCTTTGGCTTTGTCTGGATTTCTGTGTCCATTACACTCAGATTCTTTTGTGTTAGTGGTCACATTGGGAATTGACATTACAGAGAATTGCATCATTTGTGTTATGTGCTTAAAGCCTTCTGGAGTGCAGTTTATGACCTGATAGTCCTTATTCATGTGAGCAGCCTCATTTGCTCCAAAGGAGCTTCCTTCCTAAAAATTTACCAGGAAGAGTACAGGTCAAGCATCTGAAAACTGCAGTAGGTTTTCAATAGCATCTTGTGTGCAAGCATCCTGCATTAGATCACATTGTACAAGTGGAGTTTTCTTCAGGCCTGTTGAGGGAAAGGCAGGCAGGGTGGTGGTCTGTGGCTGAGTGGAACCCAGTTAATCCAAGCAGCTGTTAAAGTCTGCATGTTGATCTGCAGTGACTTGGGTACAGCTCTGAGCTGTGTGAGGCTGTTTGCATGCAGTGCAGATTAACTGTGAGTGGATGCCAGGAGATGTGCTCTAACAAGAGCTACCAACTAGTTCATTTCTTGTTATGACCCTTCCATGACATCCCTGAAGGTTTTTCCCAAAGTGCTTTCCTCCAACCCAATTTTAATTGTGATCATTACATGACTTCTGGGCTCCTTTCCACAGGTCTCTCACCTCAGCTCTGTTTCACCTGAAACCTAGTTTTATTCTAATCAGTGATCTGGCAAAAGAGCTGTTTAAAGTTGAACATTTGACCTTTCTTTGAGTTAAGATTTTTCTAATTTTCTAAGCCAGAATTTTTTTTCCCCCTCATTGGCCGTTCTCCTTTCAACCTAAATCCTAAACTCTGAGACTTGCTTGTGATTTTTTTGTTTGTTGCTTTATAATATAATAAATTTTGCAGAGCGAACTATGTCCGCCACATCACCTGCTCATTCTGCTATCACCATGTGTAATACCGTGTAAAATCTGCCTAACAAGGAATTTCTCCTCTTCCTTAAAAATGTTTTCCTGCTAGAAGAAGGCACAAACAATGAGGCATATTGTTAAAATGCAGGTCTTAGCTGCCTCCCTATCTCTGTTTCTGTGGGATCAAGTTTAGATGTTATGTTTACTATGAAAATCAGGTGTTCTCATGCAGTGGTGTTGAAATGGATCCCCTTAGGATTTGGTAGAGAGACAGTAATGGTTCAGAACATAATGAAATGAATCTGTTACCTGGAGATCTGCCAGTGAGTGCTATCTCAGCAAGCCCATGCATCACCGACCCCTAATCACTTTGATGAAAGATTTTTCAAAAAGTTTGCAGTTCTGAAAAGTTTCTTGTTTTTTTTTTAAACTCTAGTGAAAATATTTGCTTTTACGATATAATTTAGTTTAGAAGAAATTTGACTGAAAACTTTGAGGCTTCATCTGCTGCAGTGGGAAAAAAAGAGAATCTAGAGGCAGGCTGGGAAATTGCACAATGTCACCTCTCTTTTGGGCCCAAATGAGTCCAGTGGTGCAAGGTGATTACCTGCTGAAGCATTAGGCACAGAGGAAGAAGACCCTATTTCTTGCCGTGCCTCTTAGAAGTATATGCCTGTTTTATAACTGGCTTGATTTAAGTTTTTATGGGCATTTTGGGGATTATGAGGACTTTTCTGATACGTTACCCATTGACCTGACTTTTGTATCATAGAGACAGTTTCTAGTCCTGAAAGGCACCTCTGTAAATAAGAAGGGCAAGTTTGTCTCTTCAGGGTTTGGCAGCAGCAGATCAGAAGCTGAGGGCATCTGGCTGCCCTCACTGATGCCATGCTGTGCCGGGCTTGCTGCTAAGAAGCTGACTCCACATCCCACTGTGGCCAAGAATGCTTTTCAAGAACAGTCCAAACAAGTTTTCTTTACCTCTCATCCTGAGAGGTTTTGAGGCTCATGGCTTGAAGGCCCTGATGTGCCTTTCACACTGCCACAAATGACTGGCAGAAGAAATTCAGAGAGCATCTTTCCTAGCTAGAGTAATGCTTCAGATCACAGTGCAGCTGGGAGAGGGATATATTTGAGCCCAGGCTCTCTGCTGAAATCAGGGGGGTTTACTTGCTGGACAGGTTGCTGGAGTGCAGCTCTCCTGCTGAGAGTTGTGCTAGTTAACTTCAGCCTGGAGAGCAGGAATTCTCCAGTGGAATGCTTAAGGTCTGGCAGTACCAGCAGGGTTTCTGCTGTCTCACTGTGTGAGAGCTTCCTCAGTGGAGGGGCTGTGGCCAGTAGCAGTGCTGCACATTACACCAGAGTCCTTTTGAATGCTACTCATGTGTTTCTAGTCAAATTTAATTTAGTGCAAAATATACTTCTAGAAGACTGCAAAATCCAGGGATTTAGACCATGACTGAGATTCCAGGGATGATCTGATTTATGAATTTGAAAGCAAGACTGTTAAATTCAGCTGATTTGACACATGCTTGCCACCTCAGCTGGTTTTCCCACTGTAACTCATATTTGGTGGTATACTGTAATGTCACTCAGTTCAGGGTAGGAGGAGCGGACTTCAGCATTGCTAGATTTCACAGAACCACAGAATCATAGCATTTTGGGTTGCTTGGAGCCCAACTTTTAATTCATTTAGGCTTAGAGCGAGTCTCTGGGTTGTGCTAGCTTAACCTGAGCTGTTTGGTCATAATTGGCCAGGAGCAATGCAAGTAACTGTGTACATGCTGTAACACAACCCACATCTGTGAACTCTCTGCAGGGGTCTGCTCTTTCCCTGGGAAATCTTTAGTGAAGGTTGCTTCCTCCTGTGTGAGTAGAGGAGCATCTTTGTTCCAGCAGACCTGTTTGAGGACTCTGTCCAGCTGTCTGCATACCTCCTTTCAATTTTCCACAACACGTGACATGCACTCTGGGGATGTCTCTTTGCAGTCCAGGCACATTTTTAACAGGAAGAAGAGCCTCAGGAGTGGAAAGGTAGGTGCCTAGAGCTGGCCTGATGCTGAGGTTTGGTTAGCTGTGCCAGATGATTTTCCTATGACTAGTCCAAATGTTTACCTCTGTGAGTTGATTCACTCAGGGGTTTTACCAGAGCAGACAGCCATGAAATGCATTTCCCACTGTTCTGTGGTTTGCTAAGGCAAAGCAGGAACTCCCCTTTGGAGGAGCTGAGTAAGTCCTCTAGGACTGAGAGTGTTCTTGTTCCCTCTGCTTTTCAGAGTTATCCCCTGTCCCAAATCTACCCTTCCATGCAATAAGCCACTGATCTTCTCTTTAAAGAAAAGCAGATACTGTGCTTTTTTTCTCCCAGCCCAGAGTCTTACATTCCTATTGCAACCTTCTCAGACTTGCCTGATTTTCTCTAGCACAGAGATAAATAAGCATAAATCCCATACCCTTAGCTGGTAGACCTTCTGATTCCCTCTGTAGTTTAAGACTCTTCTGCTAGAAAATGCCTATCTTAAGTTTGATATTTTCACACCAAGTGCTTTTCTTTGTGATTTCTGAGTGCCAGCTTGAAGTCTTTTCTGGAAATTATTGAGAAGGATTTTTCTCATCTTAGGGATGCACTTTTTCTAGTCATAGGACGAGAATCTGCCAGTCTGGTGCGTGGTGGTAGGAGAGAAGGTCATCAAGTGAAGATGCCAAAGTGTGGAGGTGTATATGTGCAAAGGGGACAGATCTCCCTGGTGAGGATGGAGAAGAAGCCCTGAGTCAGGACAGCCTGGCTGTCAGGACTGGGGAAGTCAGGATGTTGGCCACATCTGCCTGTTCTCAGGGGCTGTCCAGTGCCTTCCTGTGCAGTGGGTGCTGCTTGGGTAGCAGGCAACAAGAGGTGCTAGAGTCTTTACTCCACCTGTCCCACCAACAGGCTCTGATTTTCTTTCAGCTAGAGTCTTTCAAGTATTGCATGTTGCTTTGAAACCAGGTGGGGCTAGTGGGCTTGCAGTATTCCTTTACACACTTGGCTGTGGTGTTCCAGACTTGTGACGAACAGAGAAATGAAATCTATTCCTTTTTCCCCTTTGTTTGTGGTAAAGGTTGTGCAGGGCAGGGTAAAGTCAGTGCCAAGCAATAGGTGCTGAGCACACCTGAATGGGCAGAGCACAACCTGAATGGCATGGCCCTGTTACTTGCTCCACTTTTCCTGTGGACTAAGATGTTCTTTTTCCTCTTGCCTAAGTTCCCAATGGCAGCTGGTCACATGCTCCACAGAGTTTGTTTTGTAAATACACTGTTCCCTGAAATCAAGTTTTCTGGATGGTGGCCTTCCACCTGTCAAAATAAGTGGTTTGATTTCTGCTGTGCAGTCAATGTTGAGCCTTACACAGTTTTATTTTAGTGGTTTTATGAGTGCTGCAATATTGCACAAATGAATCCATCCAAGCAATAAAACTTTCTCTATTGTAACAAAAATCCCCAGCTATTTCAAACACTGCCACTTACTCATTCTTAGTGGAAACTTCAGTTGTGCTTATCTTGTGAGTCACAATTCATATGCTTCTTTCAGAAATCATCCAGGAAGGCAAGTAACTCAGTATCACTCTTGTCAAATGCTTCACTTCAGAAATTAAATAGCTTGGATTTTGTTAATGAGCAATTAACATTTTTTAAGCACCCAAAAACATCTGCAGAAGCTATCCATTGGTGCTATGGCTGAAGCTGCTTCCAAACAGTGTTTCTGTAGTTTCTTCCTATTGAGTGTGGAGCCACCACCAGCTCTGGGCAGGGCTGCAGCTCTGGCATGGCTGCTGCAGTGCTCCTGCACAGATGATGCCAGCCAAATCCCTGCTGCTCCATGCTTAACTATGCCAGGTTTTGGCTCCCAGCCCCACTACTTTCCTCATCTCAAAGGTCTCTTGGGCACATCTAAAGCACCTGGAAGTTGGTACTCGTTGGCCCAATTAACCCTTTCAGGAGCTGGGATAATCACAGTGTAGAACATTTATAACATCTGATTTCTGTTTGCAACTGTCATGCTCTTGATCGCTCTTAATTAAATTTTCTTTTGCTCTCGTCTACAGCTGGTGTATCACATTTGGAGGCTGTTGCTTTTACTGATGCCAGAAGAGTCTGAATGGTCTTTTGTATTTGAGTGGACGTTATTAAATAGTTTTATATTAATTAACTGTGATGAAGGGAGCACATGGGCGAATGTACTTGAGGAGATCAGTTTATCCATATGGAAATGACATTGAAAGTTAAATCCATTACCCTAATTGTAAAATTCGACAGTGCTTAGCCAATAACTGTGTCATTGGCTAAATCATGCATTTGTGCTTCAGAGCTGGGCAAATGCCTAATTTCCTTGAATACTTGCTCAAATGAAAAATTGTATTTGCCTCAGTTGCATAAACTGCCTCATCATTTCTGAGAGTGTTTTAGGCAAATGAGTTTGGGGGCAGAGCCAGTCCATGAAAGAGTAGGGTCTAATAAGCTCTGAGAGCAGTCATTGCAGGATGATCACTCTGAAAGACTGGCTGGACTGTCTTGACCCTCAGGCTCTCTACTTTCAAACAGGAATCTGTGTCCACAAAATAAAAGTTGCTTATATTGGTCAGAAAAATGTCTGGAAGGTCCAGGGAACAATCAATTGCCAAAATGGCTTGTTGGACAATAGCAAGCAACAAATAAATTAGAAGTTGTAAAACTGCTCGTGGTTGATTCTGAGCAGAAAGGGGTTACATTTGTGGAATAAATGTGTTCACTTTGAGCCACTTGTTCAGGCTTAATTTGGAGACAAGGCTGATGCTTGTAGCTGCAGTGGACAAAACCCCTTTGCTGCAGCTCCCCTTTTCAAATGGTGAGGACAAAGTATTTATTCAGCTGTCAAGTGGGGAAAGAAAGCAAATTAGTTTTAGGCTGGAACACTGGACTGTGTTTGCTGTTGTATTTCTGAGGCCAGATGGTGACTTGGACAGCCCCAGGGAATGGGTAACAAGTTTCTCCAGGGCAAAGATCAGAAGCAAAAGGAAATATTCAGATTATGTTGCAGTTCCACTTCCTAGAGAGGAAAAGGGAGTGTGAGATGCATCAGGCTGTGTTAGGGAGGGGATTAGCTACTCCTTTTCTTTGGTTGTTGTTGTTGCTGAATCCTGGAGTCAGTTTGTGGTGGGTGGGTTTGACAGTTTCCCTGGCTTGGCAGTTGGTTTCAGGTGATGTTTAAATGGGCTGTGGTGGAGCTGGTTGGTAACAAGCAGATGAAGTGTCTCAGCTCTATGTGCTTAGGCTGCTCAGCTGCCTGTTAAACATGGTTCAGGCTCCCAGGGCATAAGAAGGTACCAAAAACTCTCTTAAGAAGCTCCAGGAATCTGAGTGTCCGAATGTCTAGGCAGGAAGAAAGGTCTCTTTAGTGGCACAAAACATTCTTCATGGAAAGAGTTTTAATTCAATTTAAACATAATTTAGCTTCCCATGTAAGTGCTTTCATTTTGAGTGAATTTTTATCCAGCATAAACAAGGTGGGGGGAAAACAAGGGGAATAGGAAGGTTGAAGGGAAGGAGTGGCCTGGCTGGGTTGCTGGGAGCAGCAGGCTCTCCCTGGAGCCCCAGCTGGAGCAGGGCAGCACAGGGAATAGTGCATGGCCCTGTCTGGAGCAGCCTGGACTGCACTGAGGCTGAAGAAATCAGACTCTGCAGGTCAGAAGGAAAGGAATGTCAGCCAAAGGGGGACTGTGAGGTTGGTACTGCCCACTAGGACAGCAATGCGTGAACCCAAGCCAGCTCTTAGAGTTTCCTTATTGCCTGCAAGTTCACTTTCCTTCTTCCTTTTCCTTCCAAAAGAGAGACAGGGAGGGAAGGTGGGTTTTGTGAATTGAGAGGAGTGTAATAGTGAAGCAGACACCTGTTAGGAGTAGATATTGATCCATCAGATTGACAAGATTGACAAGAAATCAAGTGCAAGGGGATGGGGACTGTTGGTACTATGCATTACTCAGTTTATATGCTGGGAGGGGAGAAGTCTTACACCGTGTGTGGGGACCTGGCTAAACAACAGAGACACTCACATGGCCAGGATACTCATGTGCCCACTTCAGTATTTCATTTTCACTTGCCTCAGTAAAAGCACTGGGCTTGCAGGGCTCTTTGTCACTGGAAGGAACCAGTGAAATGACACAGGTTGTAGGTATCATTTATCTCTCATTTATCTGTCTTTTTACCCGAGGAAACAGAAGTGATTGTTGCAGCCCACAAGAAAACACCTCTTTCAGTCTTCAGTCCTTCCTTTTATGCAGAGATTGTTGATCCCCTTAAGCATTAACTCTCAGTGGAGAGGTTGGGTCAGACTGTCCCCTTTCTTGCAATGCCTTCTTTAAAAACTGGATGCATCACAGTATAAAAGCAATGTTGCCACTTCGAGAAGAGCAGGCAGTATCCAGGGAAAATACAGGGTGTTTGGGAATGGTGCTGCCTGCACTTCTGCTCTGCCTGCCATCCCACTGCAAGTACAGCTGGCCAGCAGAAGATTTTGGTCCGTGAAGTGCTTTGCAGCTGATGTCTGTGGCAGCCCTGGGTTTGCTTAGCTCACTCACCTTCCTCCTCTCGTGAACTTCCCTGTGAGGCCACTGTCCTCCTTCCCTGCACCAGCATTCACAGCTGATGGGGAGATGACACATCTGCCTGTCAAGCCTCTGGACCTTGGGACTCTCCTGAGTTATTGCAGCTAGTCAGCTTACTCTGAATAGGAAAAACAGATTCCTGCAGGGAATTTGGGGCTCAGAATTCTTCCTTTCTTTAATTTCTTTTTCTTTAAGTAAATTGAGGGAGCTTCAGCTATTCCACTGACAGGAAATGCTGAAGGATATATCTCAAATCATTTGCTCAGATCTCCAGGGTACAGGGGTTTATGAAAGGTTTTTGCTATAAACTCTCCACCAGCTCTGGGAAACATCTGTTCTGCATTCTGAATGCATTTTCCCAGCAGAAATTGTTTTAATAAAATCATCACTTTTTCTGTGCTTAGAAAACCCAGTGAAATAAAGTTTTTTCCTATGCTAAACAGTTCTTGACCACTGGTTAATGAAGTTAAAAATTGCATGTTTGCATTGTTTGACTTATCCTGTTTTTCCAGGAGCTTCTCTGATGGTCATAATATGACAGAACCGACCAGAACTGAAACTCTAAAGAATGCCTAGTGTTTAATGTTAACTGCACTACTTGGTTTTGTTGGTGCTTCAGTCTCTGTTTGAAATCCAGTCTCTAAGCCATGGCATGTGAACAGCCTGTATATTGAGTGAGACTATGAAAGCAGGGTGTTCTAACATATAAGATAGGGGAGATTAAGTAATTAATAATTTTTCAAAAGTATTTTTTTATCACTGTGTTGTAGCCCAGCTCTGAAATGGCCTTTTGTCCACAGTAAGATGTATTAGAAAAAGTCTTGATGTGGTTCGATTCACCTGAGAGCAAATAATTATGTGCACAGCCAAGTTACTCTCTGCTAAATCAGAAAAATTGGAAAATCTATCAAAGTCCTCAGTGCTCACTGTGGGCTCCTTTGTCCTCAGCAGAGGTGATGAGCATATGGGTGGTAGCTGTCTTCAAAGTTCAGCTGTGGAACCCTTTCCCTGTGTGGACAGCAACCAGGAAAGGGAAAAGAAAACTCTGTGAACATGAAAAGATTCTTCATTGGTCTGGAGAGGAAAAAGTATCCTGGCTTGGACCTGTTCTGACACAGGTTTTGATTTTAATGGCACCTTTTACAATTTGGGAAAAAAGGTGGTGTTGCAAGCTTCATCCCTTCCAATTTCCTGTGTAAGAATCTGTGTTCTCAGATTGCAATTTTTCAGACAACTGCAATTCCTATTGTCACTTGTTGGGTTTTAGACTAACATTATAGATAGGCATCATTCGAAAATGAAGTTTGACTCAGGGTAGACTGATGTTTCTCCCTTGCTTTCAGTTGGGTAACTCATCTTGCCTCAGAGTAGCATTTTCCAATGCAAGCTAGAAGACAGATGGTGCTAAAATGTTTTGGAAGTCAGCGGCCCCTCAAGCAGTTTTGAGATCTTAAATGGGCCCAATAGGAGGGTGGTAGGTATTTCTGGGCCAATTATATGCATTCTGATTCACCAGCAGGCTGCTTCACTGCTTTACCTGGCTTTCCTCTTCCTTTTTCAGACCAGAACCCCTTCATGGTCCATAAACAGGTGGAAGAAGCACAGAAGCTTTAGTTGGCCAGAGATCTGATTGTCCCCTTTTTGGTGATTCAGACTATCTGGGCTTAAGCAAAAAAAAAAACCAAACCAGAACATGCATAGCAATAAATGTCTTCAATCCTAAATTGCATCTTGTAGAAGGCACATTTTCAGGTCTGATATGTTGCTACTTCTCCAAGTCCCACCCTCTCTTACTGGAAGTGAGGGTTCTGAATGGAATCTGCTCCCTGCTCTTCCTTCAGGCTGCACATCTTTGCCTGTGCTGGTGGTGCAAGGGAACTACCAACAGCATAGCTATGCTGGCATGCTTTGTGCACTCTCTCTTAATATGTGGTCCTTTATTTTGGTTTTAGCTGAACAACTTGGACTTCATTTAACAAATTGGATTTTCATTTTCCTCTCCTGGAAGAGTGAGAGAAACTGCGTTCTTCACAGCAGTGCCCCAGCCTGCTGCTTTCTGCTTCACTGGACCCTTACTTACCACCTCAGGCTGCTTCTAGCTCCTGAAAACAATTTATACACCTGTTCTTCAGCCATGCTTGCAGACATGGTGTGTTTATCTCAGATTTGTGGTTCATTCAAGCTACTGGCCATTTCCTTCAGTTAGCCAAGCTCCCTTGGCAGTGCTGGTCTGTGAGAAACACAAAAACAAGTTGTTGTACAAGTGCACTGTAGGTAGAAGGAGAAATATTCCCCAGCCTGGGTAGAGAATCTCCTCTGTGTCTCTGCCAGGTCATGCACAGAAGTTGCCTGGTCAGGGACTCTAGCAGTGTTCTGCTGGGGTTGCACCTATTAAACAGGATAAATTATTAGGAAGAATTGAATTACAAAAACGTGGAGGTTAAGAGGGTTTAGGAGATCTAGTACAGCTCTGTGCATGGAGACATGACCCAACAAATTCTGTATTTTCAACTGATTGTGGGAGAAGCATACAAAACTCAAGCTGAGGAAGGATGGGTGCGGGTCTAGCACAGCAGTGGGTGGAAAGTAATGAGGATGAAAGTGATCTTGGGGGCTTGTTAACTGCTGGAAATCCATTAAAGTCAATGTCATGTCTTTGTGGGACACCCAGCCTGCTTTTATTGGCTTTCTACAGAGCACCATGTCAAACTGGAAATCTCCCTTCTCCTCTTCAGTGCTTCCAATGATAATGGGCTTCAGTACAAATCTGGGCATTACATGCTCTGCAGTAACACTGGAATATGTTCTGCTTCTGGCTGTGACAGAGTAGTCTGACAGAGAGGTACCACTTCAGGAATGTGTTGAGGGGACAGCAGCATCTACATATTATCTGCAATCTATGTGCAACTGCCTCCAGATACAAGGTGCATTTCTTGGCTTTCTTATTTATTGTTAATGACCAATCACTTCTTCTGGGATCCTACATTAGCCCTTTCTTGGAAGGAATCAGAAGAGGACTAAATGTCTGTCCAGTGACTTTAATTTTTGGGATATCTTTAGGCATCATGGTGATAGGAAATGTCTAAAAACTCAAGTGAATCAGAAAAGGGTCTTCTAAATTGTTCATGTTTGTTTCCAAACACCTTTGTGTGACACAAGGCTGTGGGTGCTTCCTGTCTGTATGAGTGAGATTAGAGTTTGAAAATATCTGGTATATGTGCACCCCCATATCTGGCCTTTGTGCAGCGCTCTCCCTTTTCACGGGCTGCTATAAGACAAAGTATGCAAAGATGTTGTAGATTTCATTAGTCACACTAGTTTATTCAAACCTCCTCTTTGCATAAGAAACCAGGGCCTGTGCTGATCTCTGGGAAAGAATGCGCCCAGGGCTCGGAGCAGCCGCGCGCTCGGCGGCACCGGCGCGGCAGAGGTCAGCGGCTCGGGCAGCGCACGGGGGCCGGCTCCAGGGGTTGGTGCCATCATTTGCAATTCAATCCCGTGCAGCTCCCTCTTAGGAGAACAATTCACTAAATACAGAGTTGTTCTTTTTCCCTAATTCACCATATAATTCACCTCCTAAGTTCAATTAAGAAGCAATCTGTTTGTGACTGGAAGCAAGCTGCATTTATTTAGAAATACAAAATTATCCTTTGCCTCAGCAAAGACTGCATGCCTTAATAATTCTGGTGATGAATGGCTAGTTGGGGTTTCCTTTAAATGGAATGAGATACTGTGTGAAGAATAGCATACTTTGCAGGGGTGGGGGTGGGAGAAGTCCTGGGGATGTAAAACTGAGGAGAGGAACTTTTGTTGAGCTTGGGCTTAAGGAAGTGACGAGGACTGGGCATGAAAGAAAACAAAGGGAAATCTTGGGATGGGACATTGAAGCTGGAAAAGAGTGATAGAGTTCAGAGCAATCCATCTTGTTGAATCAGGCTTGTTCCTGTTCACACATCTAATGGCTTTTGTCCAGCCAAGCTCTGTTAAACTATGGCACTTCCTTTGGGAGACAAACCCCTGATTTACTGTGTCTCTTGGACTAGGAGGCTCTAACCTATAGCCAGCTGAAAGACTGGGTATTTTATTTTCTTCTGAATTGTTTTGTAGCTATCTTTCATCATCATTTTCCTGATACTCATATCGGTTATAGTAGTATAATGTTGGAGATTTGTTACCATCCTCTCAGTCTTCTCCAAGCTGCCAGAGATATCCCTTTTCCCCTGTCCTTGCCCTGTTGGATAGGCTGGAGAAGGATTTGCTAGAAGCCAGCTCCCGAGCAAAGGAGAGTTTTCCAGCTGGCAAAGCAGGACTGCTTCAGTGACTGGAAGGTGTCCAGCTGTCTGGGAAGTGAGACATCCCTCTTGGAAGTGTCCACACTGCATCCAGCAGCGCTGTATGATCAACACTGTATTCTTTTCTGCATGTGGTGGTTCACCATGCTTTTCTTGCTTTATCTTGCCACCAAGACTACAGAAACTTGCTCTTGCAATACCTCTACAGAGATCAGCTCGTTCAGCTCCTGCTCTCATTAAATTTCCATGAAATTAGCCTTCCCTAGAAGAGACTTTCTGCTTGTTCAGCATATGGAGAAACTTAGGCATGGTATAGTAATGAGTTGCAAAGTGTCACTGTAAGCTAGGAATAAATCTAGGAAAAGTGTCTAGCTCTATCAAGGGTTTAGTCCCTGCTCCCTGAACAGGGAAGGCAGACAGTTTCTGTGGCCAGCAGACCCCCAGCTGGCATTACTGATAGCTGCTGTCCTTTCCACATCAGAGCTCTGCCAGCCAGCTCACCAGAGATGAGTCTCTGCTCTTTTTTCCTTTGCAGGAGGCCTGGGAGAAGAGGTGTCAAGTGAAAATGCCACTTCAACCGACCACAGTGACAAAGCAGTTAAAAAGGGTAATGTGGTACCCCACCCAGACCTTTGGGTATCTTTTATTTACTTTTTTTACCCTCTGTAAAAACATATTTTGTACTGTTTTGTACATGTGTGTGCCTCCATGCCTGGGAGATCAGCCCTGCCCATGCATTCTTTGCTGTTGGTGGACTCTTTGAAGGGGTGGGTTTGCCTTGTATAATGTGGTGGGTTGACCCCAGCCAGAAGCCAAGCCAAGTCACTATTCCCCTCCTCCAGCAGGAGAGGTGAGAAAGCAGGGAAAGCAAGAGTGAGAAAACCCATTGGTTGAGATAAAGATAATTTAATAAGTGAACGAAAGGGGAAAAATAACCAAAGTTATACAGAGGCAACAGCTCACTCTTACCCACAAGTAGGCCCTGCTAGAAGAATGCGTCAGGCCTCTCCAGGGAGGAGAATTTAATAAATTTCAGTTGTTAAAGGCAGAAAAGTACCTACTAAGGAGCAGTCAAGAGCTGTTGGTGAGGAGGACTTGCCCAAGAGTGTGTTGCTGGCAAGGAATGGAAGCGTTGATGCACAGAAGTGAGGACCCAGAGTCCCCTGTGCAGAGCTGCTGCTGCACCAGGCACAGCAGAGCCCAGGGCAGACGCCTCCTCCCTTGGGGTTGCTATCAGGAGCTGCCCATGTGCAAATCCACAGAAATTTTGGGCAGGCACAGGAGCAGTTTGTGGATAGAAGACAAGACTACTTCTATCCTGAGACCCTGTCACTTCTTCTAGCTGTGGCCCTTTTAATGCCAATGTTTGTGCTGGTGCCTGGTACCAGCAATAGCAGGTGTAGGCAGGAGGGTGGTTCTTCCTTTTTTGGGAGAACCCCCAACCTCAGAGCATCTGCCTTCCAGGATCCAGCAGCTGGCCTGGGGATGGGGCAGCCTCTGAAATGGCAGGAAGGTGCTTAGGAGTAACAGGAACAAAAGGCAAATTCCCGTTTTTGTCCTGCAGCTCAGAGCAAGGTCTTCAGCAGGAAGGGCTTGACCTGGTGAAGCAGGAGGGAGGGTTTAAAGTTCATTCTTTTCATTCCCTTACGCTGCCTGGATTTCCTTCCCATTGTATTGATCCCCTCAGCCTTGACAGTAGTGGTTTGCTTACTGGTGCTTCAGCTGGAGGGATGAATGGGGGAAGAGGCTCTCAGCAGCCCCCCTGGTCACTAGAGGAAGGTCTTAGCAGGACCTGTGCTTTTTAATAACCCAGCAGCCCATGCCTCTGACTTGGAAAGCAAAGCTGCGGCCAGTCTTGCTGATTTACATACAAATTGCCATCCTTGGGCTGCACAGCAGTGTGCTGTGAGCCACTGTCAGTGGTGCTGCTCCTCAGAGTGACAAAGATGTTCACCTTGGAGTGACCCTTGAGGCCAGCACTCGCTGAAGGCATAGCAACCCCCGTACTCTGTCATTCCCCTGCCCTAGTCCAGCTGATGAGTTGGCTGAGCAGCACAGGGAGCTTATCTAAGCAGTGGTGTCTGCACACAGAGGCTTGTAAAGCTCAGCTGGACTGTGGCTGCTTTGAGGGTTTGAGTTGCCCATGGCACCTCAATTAGGGGGGGAACAACCAGGAAGCTTTGAGTAAAGGATTTTTTGAGTAAAGGTGCCAGCACATTAAAAGTGCAACTCATGTAGGCATAACCATTAAAAGTGCAACTTGTGTAGGCATAACCAGTACCTGAGCAGATACTGAGCAGCAGCACAAATGCAGGGCAAGGGATAGGGTCTGCCTAGAAGCCTGTGTGAATCTGCTTGCAGATTTCAAGGTCAGTGCTGAACACCACACAGGCAGGGCTCCTGCCCCCTTTGAAACAAGAAATGTGTTGTGCTTTCCCTTTTGTATTTTTGTTCCTTTTCATTAAAATGAAGAGATTCAGCATGGATGGAGATCTGCACTTCTGTTTTTCCCATCCTGAGCATCCTCCTCCAACAGAGACTGTCCCATCTTTATAGATTTCCAAACCACCCAAGACCTGGTATGTGAAACCAAAGTAATACTTTTCAGTACAGATTTCAGAGTTAGGAGTCTGTCACCTTCTTCCAAGCCAGCTCAAATGAGTAGTTGTTGCTGTGAAGCTGTTCATAATAGAACAAACCATTCTCTGCAGATGAGTGGATAGATAGGGCAAGTTGAGAATATACAGTGACATCTAAGCTTGATTTCCACCTTCTGTTCCCCTTGAGTACTGTGTCCCCATCTGTGAAGTTGCTGTTGCAGAGAAGGAGTGGCTAGAGACAGGGAAGGATGTGCTTTGACACCCTAATGGGAGAGCAGCTTTGGCATGGTGCATATGGAGGCTCCAAAACAAGAAGGGACAGTTTTCTATAGATTAGCAGTCTCAAAGTCCCAAAAAAATCACTGGCAAATCAAGTTATGACTTCTGTTTTGGTTTAACACCTTGCTTTTTCTTTTTATCTTTTTCTGAAGCTCCAGGGTATTGCCTGAGGGCTGCAGGTGGAGCTAAAGAGGATTTAAACAGTATTGCCACTCTGTGTTGCAGACGGCAGGCAGAACAGGACGCTTGCAGGGAGCCCCAGGAGGAAGGAGCACACGGATGAGCCCGGGATGGATGCACACCCCTCTGCCAGAGTGCGCAGGGCAACCACGGCCCGGGCCGAGAGGATCTGGCCTGGGGGCGTCATCCCCTATGTCATCGGAGGAAATTTCACCGGTCAGTGGTGAAAACACTGCTTTCTCTTTGCCATGGGTCTGTGTGTCAAACTGTGCAGGAAATCTTTGGAGCAGAATTATCCCACAGACTCAGGTCCTTGGGAATCTGTCTGCTGAGGTAGGGTGGGAATGAGTGCACAAGGAGTTGTGCACTGTGGAAGCCTGAAGCTGAGGTGTGCCCTGAGATGGTTCTTCTCTTGGAGTCCAAGGAATCCTTGAGTGACTGAGTCACTTTTCTTTAGAGGCCAGCACCTGTGAGCTGTGCTTGCCCCCTGTTTTTCCAGAAGAGCATTCTCTCTGCTGTTGGAAGAGCAGGAGCAGAAGTACTCTGGGGTCCTGACAATAACTTTGCCTTAGTTTTGAGGAGCATCTGTAGCACTCATGAGATTCCTTGGTCTTGAAAGATGGGCATGGTCATTACTTCATGTCATGAGAGCAAATTTGGCACATCACTTGTGTGTGGTGTTCAGATCAGACCACCTGGCAGCTCTGCCAGAATGGCCTGTACCTAGAAAGGTGACATGTTTTATATTCACAAATATTGATGTACTTCATCTGTAAAGTTTTCTACCTATTTAATTAGAGCAGTAAATTCATCAGGTATAAGGAGAGAAAAGATGATACAGGAAGGTAATGCTATAGCTGGAAGTGGGCCCCAGAGTCCAAGAGGTGTCTACAGTATAAGGTTGGCTGTTTGAAAGGTTGACTGCTCCCATATCCAGATAAAATCCATTAGAGATTTTCCTGAAAGCCTGGCCTTCACTGTTTGCTCCTCTTGGTTTCCTTTCCAGGAACTCAGAGAGCTATCTTTAAGCAAGCAATGAGGCACTGGGAGAAGCACACTTGTGTGACCTTTGTGGAGAGGACTGATGAAGAGAGCTTCATTGTGTTCACGTACAGAACGTGTGGGTAAGTGATGCACACATTCCCTGCGGCTCTCTATTGCAAACAGCACTTTCAGTCACACCTGGCTTTGTAAGTCTGGCCCAGAAAACACCAATGGCTAGCTTGGAAATCTATCTGTCACAGAGATGCAACTGGTCACTTTCAGTGAGGATCATTTAGTATTTGCTCAGAAGGTGCTAAGCCTTTCTGGATTCTTTTTTCTTGAGATAACTCTTCAGTGTACCTGTGCTTGTTTATAGGTACACACTTTTTTCTTTATGTTTTCTTTGTACTTAACATGTAAGTGCATATAGTGTATGGAACTGCTGGCCTGTCCTGAACCCTGCCATATGCCATGCTCTGTTCCTGTGTTTTAGAGTTTCTCAAGTCACTGATGTGCTGATGGGTTTATGGGTTTTCTTTTCCAGGTGTTGCTCCTATGTGGGTCGCCGGGGTGGGGGCCCTCAGGCAATCTCCATTGGAAAGAACTGTGACAAGTTTGGTATCGTGGCTCATGAGCTGGGTCATGTGGTGGGTTTCTGGCACGAGCACACGCGGCCTGACAGGGACCAGCATGTCACTATCATCAGAGAGAACATACAGCAAGGTAAAATCATGCTTCAGGTTATTCCACCTGGCTTTTGTCTGGGTAGAAACCTTTCTTGCTACACTTGTGGAAAATGCTGATGGTCTGAAGATTGGGATAGAGAAGAAGAAATATTGCTGCGGAGTAAGGGTCAAAATAGCTGTATGAATAGAAATTTTGGATGTCCAGCTGGAGCTGTTGAAACAGAGGAGCATATCTATTTCATTCTAGGCTCCCACAGGTAAAAGTTGGGTTTTTTTTTATTCTCTAAGAATGGTTTGTTTATTTTCCTTTTTGTTTGTCATCACAGGTCAGGAGTACAACTTTTTAAAGATGGAAGCTGGGGAAGTGAACTCACTTGGAGAGACCTATGACTTTGACAGCATCATGCACTATGCTAGGAACACGTTCTCCAGGTGATAATTCAAGGTTACATGTCCTTAGGACCATTTTTGGTAGTTGCGGTTGGCTCTGTGGGATATATCGAGCCTAGAAGGAGACCTCTGATCTATTGCTGCATTGCAAGGCTCAGAAAGTATTTGAAGAAGCAAGGTATAGTGTGGTGGACTGCTGTTTTCCCCTTTCCACTATATTTGCTCAGTAATAATCCTGGTAATCTCACAGTTTCCAAAGCCTTGCTGACATTCTTCGCAGCCTTCCCAGACAGCACATGTGTATCTGTGTGCATATCTGCCCATGTGCATGTTGGGTCATACTAGAACAAGCTTTGAATCTCTTGGTTGTCCAGCTTATGCTTTGGAGTCACAATACAGCCATCAGAGTCTCTAGTGGTTGTGTTGAGGGAGAGTTGAACTCTGGATCATGATCTTTAATTGCTTGGGTGGTTTTTTACCCATTTATGCATGAGCTTTCACTCATGGCCTCTGCAGCTGTGTGGTTCTGTGTGTCTGGGTTTTTTCATGGAGGAGTTATCAGTCCTTCCCCAACTAATGCCAGTTTCTGCACAGGCTGTTTGTCCTTGACTCCCATCTCATACCTCCAAATGGGGGCTATTTTCTGATCAGACTGCTCCACTGGATAGAGAGGTGATATAAACACAGTTATGTCCTGTGTTTGGAATGAGAGTTACTGGATGACCAGATTCATTTTGCTGCACTGTTAGAAGTTTTCTTTCATGAATCCTACTATTGCTCTTTCCCAAGAGCTTTCTGTCACTACATACTGTGAGTAAAGGGGTTGGAAGGTACAGTGGAAGTATTCACACTCTTGGAAAAATTTTGTTGCAAAAATTAAAATGTCTTTGTGACTTACATTTTCTTACTCTCCTGTTGTATTGAAGGGCCAAGCCTGTTGGTTTGTGCTTTTCTTTTGACAACTTCACACTAACAAGTGGAAAATTGCTGAAATGCTGCTTGTTGTGGCAGGAGGAGATGGTGCCTGAGCAAGGGTGTTTTGCAGACTTTGCAGATTTCTTTGCATTAGATATCCAAAGCAAACAATTTTTCTTCCCTTGAAGCATCTGCTGGACCCTCCTAGCATTTGCTGAACTCTTAATGGTTTGAATTGTCTTGCACAAAAGCAGGATTAAGTTATTACCGCCATTTATATTGTGGATGCCTTTGAGTCTGTGTCTCTTGAAAACTAGGGTCCTTCAGAGCACTGCCGGACCAAAATGGGTAAAAATGGCAAGAGTCCTGCTAGATTTAAATTGGTGCTTGATAGGATTTTTAAGTCTGTTTTCTTTAAGCTCTTTGTCTCTGTGACCCACCCTTACCCCAGTTGCAGTCTTTGTGCAGTAATTGAACTGAGCACTGAGTGCCCTGGTAGGCTGATTGTGCTCTCAGCACAAATAAGCAGGGCTGGAATTGGCTTTTGCTTTGCCAAGACTTGTCTTGACACCTGCTCCCCTAAGGAAGCAATGCACTGACCAGCCAGAGAGACTGGTGGGGGCATGCACCTGACCTTCCCACCTCACTGAGGTTTGCTGGCCAATTGCAACCCAAACTGACACAAGCACAGAGTCCATGAAGGTTTTAAGTTCCAGCAGGTTTCATTCAGATCAGTGGCTAGGAAAGGGAGAGAGTTTCTGCTTGGGCCTGCAAGGGAAGGTCTGCATTGAGTGTGTTAATGCAGTAGCAGACACCAAAAGTCAATGTAAGATGGTGTGAGCACCTGACCAGTGGAGATGGGATGTGTGAGTGAGCAGGGGAAGGACACACAGCCATGTCTGTGACTTGCTCTCTTGTAGCAATTCTTACCTGGCACTTAGTATAACCTTGTTTTTAGCTTTTAACGGTCAATATTGGTGATAGTAAATCATATGGTGCTTGCCATGGTCAAATGCTGCTATAAATGCTGGGCCCTTTTTATTCTAAACTTTTTACCTGGGACAGAAAGGTATAGCCTTTCTGAGATTTGATGAGTCCTAGCAGTTTCCAGTGATACTTTTGAGGATTGGTGCAGAGTCATCCCTTTCCATTTCGTAGCAAAATATGCCTCTCATTTTTGTCTGTGGCTAATAGAAATACGAGTATAGCACAAGAGGCTGTAATGACATCAGGAACAAGTTTTTACCATTGGAACTTCTGTTCTCATCTAGATCAGAAATTTGCCTGTTGTGCAGAGTGTGGCTGCAGGCTTTTATTTCCTGGTGCATTCCTTACAACACATAGCAGCAATCTAAACTGAATGTTGCTGTATCATGAAACAATTTCTTTTACAGCTGTCGAGACCTATAAATGGCAACTTAACAAGAAGAAAGTTTAAACGTTTACAAAGCCCTAAGCAAGCAGCTGGTTACCTTAATTCAGTGAGTGGCTTGCTAGTAGACATGACAGCAGAGTCTGGAGTTACAAAACATGACCTCTGCAAAGCTCCTGTTCAAGTGAGGGTGTAGGTAGCACTGCCTCCATGCCCAGGAGGCACATCTTGTGTTTGCAATGCACTGTCCTAATCCTGCACAAGGCATACAGAGATCTTCCACAGGTTTTACTGCATGAAGAGTCATGCTGTCTCTCTTGTGCACGTGGAGATATAAGGTGGGCGCCTGCAGCTGGGTCCTTAACCTGCCTTGAATATCTTCTTCCTTGAGTGCTGCTTAGGCACCTCTATTTGTTACCCTGTCTCCTGGGACATGAATGTTTAGCATCTGTTGAGGTCAGTTGATAATTTCATAGCATTGGCCTGGCACTTTGCATGTTCAGGGTGCTGTGCAGATGCTGCTGACTTGTGTGAGTCTCCTGTCAGACTCTGTTGTTCTTTGCTGGTAGGAATGGTGGGGTGTTTGCTTGGCTTACGCTGCATTGGGCAGCTAATGTGTGTTCTGCCTGTGCCTGGACAGCAAGAGCATGGGGCATCCAGGATTCATGGGTTCTTCTCCTACCTCTGGGAGGGGAGTTGAGGTATTTTACTCAAGCATGGTGTTTGACTTCCTGAGCTGCTCTGTTTAATGATGTCTGTTTGTTGTTTATTAACTTTTGAGTTAAAGTATTTGCACTTTTAGAGACACTCACCAAATGTGCAACTTTACGTACCAAATGTTTCTAAGCAGATGAGGTTTAAGTGGATAGCATGAGACTTCTGGGACTTGTGTGGCTTGGGCCAGACAGATTCTCCTATTCTTGCTTCCTTTGATGGCAAAATGAGAGAAGCTGTACTTACTGCTCTGTAGTTGAGAGTCATGTTCAGCAATGCATGTGAAAGGAGAAAAAATTCAATTGGAGGAAAAGGCAAAACCAAAAATCTTACTGCCTGAGTAGAGAGCACAGCCTTCTAGAAGAAAATGTGTTTGGCAGGTAGCAAGGGTAATTTGAAGTTGTGTGGGTTGTTTGTGTTGTGTGAGCAGTGCCTGAGGTATATACTACGTGCAGAAAGCTGAGGGCTGTGAGTGCACAGTTGTGAGGGCTGGAATGGGAAAAAGAATCAAAACTTTGCATGTGCAAGTGGTGTTTTTCTATTAAACTCACTCATTCTTCCCTGGTTGAGCTTGGAGATCTGCAGAAAGCATTTCAGAGGCCACAGAAGTATGTCCCTGCCAAATGCTGGGATCTTCTGTGAGCTCCTGAGGACTTGAAAATTTACTGTGAGCAAACTGACCTGTTTCTATGCTTGTGGTGTTTCTGGAATTGGAGGATTTATTTCAATACATAAACTTAAATAAATTCAGCCCAAGGCATGCAGTTGGCATTTAGAATAACAAACTGAATTAATAAATTGAAATTTGCAGGACTTACCTCAAGTCTCGTAAGTATTGGTTTTGGTGCTGATCAGGAATTTTTCTACTGTTGAAAAAAATGCCAACATCTCCCATGCAACAGCTGATTCCAGTTTTCAAAACAGATTAAATTCCTTTCCTCTATTTCTTTCTTCAGTTTGAATATTTACAAAACAATTTCCCCCTTCCCTCCCCACCTCTGGACTAGGCAGCACTAAAATTATTGCTTCTTTCCTGATTTCCCATTGGGCTCTCTGGACAGTTGTATCCTGTCCTTCAGAAAGAGCAGTCTGCCTCACTGAGCTGAAGCTGAAGGTAAAGCTCAGTGCTAGCCTTGGCATCCCCAAGCCTGTGTGGCATTCAGGGGTGCAGTGAAAGCTTCCTGTGGACTGGACAGCCTGGCTGCAACAGCTTGGATTTTGCCAACCTGGAGTTGAGGTTTCCGATTCCCTCCCTCCTTCCCTACAATCCTAATGCTCCCTTGGGATCTCTTTTTGTGTGCAAGCGCTTGCTTGGCTACATGAACTGCATTTTGATAGAAGTGAGGCCTGAGCTTAAATCCTTCACTGGACTGAGATCAGAAGTGCAGTGAAGAGCTCCTGAGTGTGAAGCACATGGAAGAAATAGTAGCAAGTGAAAAGAGGTAGAGACAAGTGGAGTTACTAGCTTGGAAACTCATACAGAACAAAGGTAGAGCACATGATCTTTTCCTCTTGTCTGTGGCAGCCACAGACACTGCCAGCCCAACCCTATCTACTACTGGGAAAACTCCCCTTCCTCTGCTTCTTTGGCTTAAACGCCAGATCTGTGCTCCAGCTGAGCCAGATGTGCCATGAACTGTCTGCAGGAATATTTCATTGCTTTCTCTGATTTATGGCAAGGAATGTGCTACCTCAAAGAGAGGCAGCAGCAATTTTGAGATATCCAAGAGGAATTTGGCTTGGCAGACTTGCTTGTACATTTGGAAGCTGTCTCCTATAGTGAGCAGGCTGTCTTGAGATAGTTAGCAGTTATTAGAAGCTGAAACACTACTGCTTGTTAGCACGGGATATATGGTCAGGGGGATGGGTATGGGAGGCCTGCCAGCTCTGCTTTCTGTTCACTGTGTCACTTTCCCTCCTTCGCTGCTCTGTGTGTCTCTGCTCTTCCCTTCAGAGGGGTTTTCCTCGACACCATCCTTCCCCGTCGAGACGACAACGGGGTGCGGCCCACCATCGGTCAGCGCGTGCGCCTGAGCCAGGGGGACATCGCCCAGGCGAGGAAGCTGTACAAGTGCCCAGGTAAGTATGGCCTGGCACGTGGAGCCGGCTTCACCACAGACACGTCGCTTGTGTGCAGAGCATTGGAGTTCAAGAGCCCAGCCTTTGAGGAAAGAGACTCGGGAAACACAGGCTATCAAATGCTTTAGGCTGGAGCCATGGGGGAGAAGAGAACATGCCTAAGATGTGTCTCCTGTTGGTACTTTGCCAGGATTCTTGTTGGGTTTAGGGCTTCAGATTGCTCCAGTGTAGACTCTATTTGTAGGAAATTGAACTGATGTACAAGGCTATGGACAGAGTGGGGACTAGGAGGTAGCAAAATGGTGGAAAGGTGTCTGGTAGACTGAGGCCCTTGAAAGTGGAGGATAGTTGGTGTGCAAATCCACTGTTTTTTCTATATCCAACTACAGGTCAGAAAGTATGAGTCCATAAGGGTCTAGAATGAATTCTGAGGGCTTCAGGGTCTATATGTTTGAAGATTACTGCTTTTATCTTATAATGGGTGGTATAACTTGTAGGTCTATTAGTTCTAATTATTTTTTTTCTTTTTACCTCATAATTACATTTTTCTTTTTACACTCATCATTATCTCTAAATTGATTTTGGTTGAATAAAATGTTGTTCTTGCAAAATTATCTCATGGATTAATCTAGGGGTTCATTTGTTTTGCACTATGTTTTTTTTGTTGGAGTCAGACTTAATCCAACCAGGCTTTTCATTCCCATAGCTGGAAGAATCAATTACAGATTTAGATTTCTCAAGGCAAGCTGAAAAGCCACTTTGGCCTGAGGTACTAAGTAAAAACTACAAAGCAACTTTCTTTAAAATGAGGACTCTTCTGTGAGTCTCAAGTTTTCCATTTGTGAAGTAGAACTTTTCCTACCTATTTTTTTTTTTACAAAGCAGAGGTTATTGCAGTTCAGAACATATTAGGCAGGAAAATAATTAGAGATTTAAGCCTACTAAACTTTTTTTTCAAATGCCCGTTGTTCTGCTTTTTTTTTTCTTAAGATTTATAAGTTGCATCTTAGGAGAAGAGGTGCAATATATTTAATGACAGTGATATCTTCTTCTGCTATTTGAATCTGTAGCTTGGAAAGTTTTCTTACTCTGCAAAATACAAAGCAAAGGGGTTCAAAACCAAAGGACTTCATCTGTGTGTTCAAGCAGGGTCTGAATGAGACTTGAGGATGAAGACACTTTGTTCAGCAGGCAAGCTGAGGATTTTAGGGTAAAATGCAGCAACATAATTCAGAAGTTGTGTGGCAGATGGCTTCCCTTTTACAAAGAGAGTCTCCATCTGAGAATACCTAATAATATCCCCCAAAAAAAGTGATAGTATGGTGAAGGATGAGTTACAGGAATTACATCCACTGGAATCAGCCAGAACAACTGCTGTGTCTGTTGTGAGAAACAGGGCTCTCCAGCTCATTAGACTGGAGCTCACGTGCCTGCTACACTTAGGGCTTGCTTAGCTTGTCCATTCTAAAGTCCTGCTGGTCTAAATTGCTCTTAATTCCTCAAAGCTTATACCTGCTGGGTTAAAGTTAGTGCCAAGCCAGGTGAAATGAAATGAAATTCACTGAAGGAATTTCTGGAAGGCAAGCTCAGTCTGCTACAGAGTAGTTAATGCTAGATTTGCTATGGCTGCACAGTTGAGGATTTGATGACTACAGTGACTTCAAAAGCTTTAAAACAGCTCATCCTGTTGTCTGATGCTGTGCTAAAGGAAGAAGGCTTGTGTAGCTGTGCTAATTGTGCAGGAATGGTTAAACAGTAAATTGAGAATGGTCCTGCATTATATAATTTTCTCCAGTTCTCTGGGCATTTTCAAAAGGATACAGTGTACCAGTAGCCAGCTGATGAGCTGTAAGTGCCTGTCACCCAACTGCTTCATTTGCAAATGAGTTCTGAAGCATTCACTTTACTGCTTTGCTTTTCACCTCTGTTCCTTTCTACCTGCTCAGTTTCTCAGATCCCAGAAGTGCTGAACAGTTCTTTCTTGGACTTGTTGTCTTCTTTGCTACTGAGTACAGTCATATTGCTTTTTAGGGTGCTCTGCAAGAGGTTGTGCTCTCCCCGCAAAGATGCATTGCTCTCTGCTGTGCTTCCCCTGCTCTGCACTTTGCTCCAGCCTGGCACAGGGGCTGGGGAGGCAGAGAGTTAGATAGGTCTGCTTTCATATTTCAGCAATGTAGTCTTTGCAAGTAGACACAATAGTACCTGTTCATAATTATAGGGTCTTGCCAGTCATTGTGTAATTACACTCTGGGAGAATTAAGTCTGGCCTGTTGGGAACCTTCACTATGGCTCATCTGAGGGTAATAATCTCCTATCACTATGTTCATGTTGTGCACATTTCCTCTGATTTTGAGCTGCCTTTATAATTTCATATTTGTTTAAATAGATTTTTGAGCAAAAAAAAAAAGAACATTTATTTATTCTGGTGAGTTGTGGATTGGAATCTCCTATTTATTAAAAAAATAAATAAATAAAAAGCTTCTTTCTGTGTCCCCACATTCCTTCATCTAGTCTGATCTGCTAAGCTGTGAATCAAACTTCCTTAGGGAAATTAAGAAATTGCAGATTAGGTAACTCCTTCTCCCCTGCTTGAACATATTATACTTTTTTCAATGGAACCTGTCTCTTTTCACCTCCAACTGCATACCCGCCCATCTAAATGTAATCATGGCTGCAAAATTACCCTGTGATAGCATCAAGCAGAGGAACAACCCCTGGCATTTCCATGAGAAAGGGAAGGCCTTGCGGATCTTTCAAAGCACTGCTGCTCAGTCAGGGATTCTTGGGGGCTGCCTTGCCATCTCTGAGGAAACAGAGTTCCAGGTGCAGTGGAGCTTTATAATATTGGTTGGTTGTGAAACTGGAAAAGCAACTGGGAAGCAGGCAAGCCACGGTCCCTGCTCCTTGCAATTGGCATTTGGATGTGCCTGGTGGGCACTGTCAAGGGAATGGGACCCTTGATATTTGTGGTCTTCCCACCCAGCCAGCCAGGTGCTCTGCAGGTGTGGATGGTCCTTGTTCCAGCTCAGCCATCCTGTCTCAGAGAGCAGAACTACAGTAGTCACAGCTTTTCCAGATGTTGGAAGCTGCAGTTCCCTAAAGGATCATATGCATGTGCATATTCTTTGCTTCCCAAAAGTCACTCTGGGATCTACATTTCATCAACTGCAGCAGGCCACAGAACAGGAAGTTGAAGAGCAATGGACTGCTGCGCTCATATTTTGTCCTGTGCAGTGTGGTGGTCAGGAAGGTGCTGGGCAGCTGAAACATGAAGGTGATGGGACTTGTCCTGCTTTTGTGTCGGATGTTTTAAGCCCAAAAAAGAAAATTTACAATGGTAACTAAGGAGAACTTCATTGAGCAGCTTGTAATGAAGTGAAAACAGATTTGCTGGCAGCAGTATGGGGTTGTGAACTGGGATGGGGTTAATACTTTGCATTTGATTAGTGAATGAGATATTCCTCAACTGAAACCTGAAAGTGCTGGCATGTGGAAGGATGATGAAGGAAGAAGGGTTCTTCTTTAGTAGCTGTTTCATATGTCCTGGCACTGATCATCTTCCATCCCAGAAATTCTGACAAATTTCCCACCAGCCCTTTGGCAAGGCTGCAGGTGGTTAGTGACCTCTGGCCAGTACCATGAATGAGCCCTGTTGGAGTGCCAGCCACCAGCCTGCACACAGCAGCCATGAGCAGTCAGTTTGGCAGACCCTGATGTCTTTCAGAGTCACTCCTTTTTGATAGGTTTTTTTCCCCTTTCCTGCAGCTTGTGGAGAGACCTTGCAAGATTCAACAGGTAATTTCTCAGCCCCTGGCTTTCCAAATGGCTACCCCTCCTATTCCCACTGTGTCTGGAGGATCTCGGTGACCCCAGGGGAGAAGGTAGGTGCCACAGCAGCGCAAGGTATACTCTGCACTTCCCTCATGTGAGGTTTTGCCTGTGATGACAGTGTTAGAACCTGCCAGAAGATCTCTGCATGCCTGGTGTGCAGGAATGGAGCCTGGAAAGGCTCCTGAGCACCACTCAGGAGAGAGCTGGAGTCAGGAATATGTGATTTTGAGAAATGGTGATGCTGGAGCAGAGCCCCTCACATATTTGGGCTGTGTGTTGATCTCTGATCCTCCCTCTCAGTTTGAGAGTAAACCCTGCATGGACATTTCCTGCCACCTGTTAGATTTGGCAAGCACACATTCCAAAGCCAGTCAGATGAGTTAGATAAAATGTGCGGCAGTCTGGGGTCCTGAAGGGAGCTGAGGAGCCGTGAGTGACATCCGTGGCCTGCCCCTGTCATGCAGGCACAATGTCCCTGTCAGGGCACTCCCACTTCCCGCCTGGAAATGCCAAGCCCCGCTGCACATCAATCACCCACCCTGTCCACCTTCCTCCCAGCTCCCTTTGTTTTATTGATCTTCCTGTAGAAATGAAATCTTTCCTTAATCCAGCAACACCAGCCCTTCAGGCCTGCCACACCATGGCAGGCTGCAGGAATGAGCAGCCCCCTCCTTGGCAGAGTGACTTTGCTGAGGATCACCCTGCAGACACGCTTAAGGCTCACGCTCGGACCGAGACGCGCAGAGCTCATTTGTTTTGCAGCAGCTGCCGGGCTCCAGGACCTGTTTCTGTCACCTGCAAGCCCAGTCCCATGCCATGCTGAGCTCCTGCCACCAGCTGCAGGGAGAGCATCGCTGGGGCAGGAGGGCCAAGAGCTGTCCAGGTTTGACAACCGTAGCACTGAGAGTTTCCTGGTGTCAATCTACTGTAAACTCTCCCTTTGCTTCTCAGCCTCTTCAGAGTTGTGTCAGGAAGGACCCAGCATCTAATTAATGCTGAACCACTAGTGTTGAAAAAGGAAATAAAGAATTGATTTCAGATTAAATGCTTCAGTTTACCTGTTCAATTCAATGCAGTGGTTGGTGCAAATTGTTGCACTGAGGTGTTAGCTCAGAACAGATACTGGGCTTATAGCATTCATCTGCATAGAAACAGATTAATCTCCTTTTGCTGTCTAAAGTCAGAATAATGCAAAACTGTGGAAAAAAAAGTGAGTGACATCATTACAACTGCACTCTGCACACCCAGCCAGTACTTTGGGGGAGAACATCCATTTTAACATAAAGACATTTCTGTGACTATGTTCAGATTCTGGATGTAAATTAATTACATGGGTCAAATCTCACCAGAAAAAAAATACAAGTACATGCCAATGGTGACCTCCATAGGTGACCTCCCAGACCAAGACCAGTGATCCATCTTAGAGAGGAAGGAAATGAAAATAACATTTTAATGACATGTTCTGTTTGTTAAAGCCACTGAATGTGATTGCATCACAGTGATGATGTGAGTTTGATGGTCAGAATGTGGAACCTAATTAGCAAAATTTGATACTTCTTCCACATGTCATTTATATTCAGGTATAGACCCCAAATATGTGTGCTTTGTGACAACGTCTTTCTCTATGATTTTCACATTACTCAAAACCAAAGGGTTTAATTTTAAAAATCTGAACTGGGCTTTTTTTAAAGTAACATTTTAGTAACTAAAAAGTATTGAATTTGAATTACAGAATTGATAGTAAGGGGCTCTCTGCTGTCATATACTGTCATGATTTCATTGAAACACCTTGAGAAGCCTTTCTTTTTTGAGAAAAGTTGGTTTACAAATCCTGCTAACAGCCCAGTTGTCTTTACCTTGCATACTCACTTAGGCAGCACTGTAGTGAAAATGAAACATGAAACAACCTGTAGAGTCTTCTCTTTAAAGTAACTCCCTCCCCAAAGAGAAATGTGCTCTCTCTCCTTTCAGATCATGTTAAATTTCACATCGATGGACTTATTTAAAAGTCGCCTTTGCTGGTATGATTATGTGGAGGTGCGCGATGGCTACTGGAGGAAGGCTCCGTTACTGGGTGAGTAGCTATTTCATTTTAATTGCATTTTGTATATTCTGCTTGATGCTTTGGAGAGTGGGTGGGGAAAACAAACAGAAACAAACTTTCCTTTACTTGGAAGGATCCCAGGTCCTGCTTGTGCGCTGGCCATCCCACAGTGTTTCCATCCAGAGATGTCGGTGTGCTGTATTCACTCCCAGTGATCCATGCTCCAAGCCCTATGGTCACAAAGGCTTTATTCCTTCCTTTTCCAGCTTGAGAAATGAGGCAGGGAGGGAAGTGAGCCAGGGCCCTGGCTGGGACTAAAAATGTAGTCTCTGGAGTTTTGTTATTGCTCTTTCCTAAGTCCAGGGAAGACTGTCAGGCAGTGAGAATGAAGCAGCTGCACAGCTCCTGACCCACGCTCCTGCCATTATTTGTCATGAATCTGTGTTTACAAATATACAGTATTTGTACTTTGAGCCTCTGTAGTCCTAGCAGGGAACTTACTAGACCATGCCATGCCAAGTTGTGCAAGGACTCCGCTCTGCTTTTGTTCCCAGAGATCTCTACGAAGTGCAGCTCTTCTGTGTCCTCCCTGTTTCTCTGCCTCCTGCTATCATAACTGCAAGTCTGCTGTCACCCTGAATGGTTCACGAGTCCCACCTGGTTTGCCACTGCCTCTGATCCTGACCTCATCCTCTAAGCTCGGTGTCCCAAACATGAAACGTGGCACTATGACAGCCCCTTCTGCCTAAAGGGAAAGAAGCAATCAGGTTGGGCATCATCCCCAGCTCTGTTAGAGGTGCTGCAGCACACGACTGGGCTAGTGAGCATTGGTTCAGAGGGTTTAGGGAGTTTTGGGTGCTCTCCTTGGCCCGACTGGACATCCTAGTTCTTGTACCAGGTGAGGTGCTGAGGCTGAAGCCATGCTGCTTCCCAGGTTTCAGTGGGCCTCCCTTTCAGGGCAGTTGGCAGCTGGTTTTACTCTTTACTGCCTATTTTGGGGTTGGCAGCACATACTGCTGTTCTCTGCTGCATATGTGTCAGGTAACATTGCTCCAGCAGCTGCAACTCCTCATTTGTTTTTTTTTTTTTTTTCTGCTGAGTAATTTAAAGGTACTTCAGAAGCCAAGCACCTCCCTGTCCCTGTAGTGCAGGTGGACTTGGGAGTGTTTCCATCTGGAAGGAGACGCTGCATGAGTGGCCGTGGTTCCCGCATGGGGCTGAGCCCATGAAATTAGGTCAGAGAGGCAGACAGACGGCAATTCAGCAGGGGGTGAGGAGGGGGATTACTGTGAATTGTGAAAGCACAGGCTTCTTGTGGAGAGAAAAAATACATGTGTGCTGCATATTTTCCCAGGAAAGTGTGTGAAAACCCAGCCTTTAAATGGTGTATAACTTTTTATGAATGGGCCCTTTATCACACTCTGAGGAGCTTGCTCATTCTCGTTCCTCATCTGTGTTTCCTCTTCTTGACACCCTTGTTAAACTCCAAGCCTAAATCCAGGAGGAAGTTGCTCAGTGACCCTAGAGGAAGAAGATTTGCAGTGCTGATGCTGTTTTTAGCATCCCCTTTGGGAGTGGAGCTGGGGGATGCTGTTGATATGCTGCAGGGCTGTCACACTGCTAAAACAGCACTGGGCAGGTCAGGGGCACAATTGTAGCTCAGTGAAGCTGGGTCCAAGATAATATTTGGATGGGTGACTCTGCAAGGAAAAAAAACTGGTGGCGAAACTGCCATTTCCAGCCAGTTAATGGGAAATACGATGCTGTCTTGAAGGTGAGGCACTAACCAGGTTTGTACCCACAGGAAGTTGCGCAAAGATGCCTTTGCCTGGTGTTGGAAGGCCAGGATCCCTATCACTGCTGTCCTGACTGAATTCAACCTGAAGAATTGCTCTTTGCCTCTGTCAGATTCCGACTGGGATTCAGTTGGACAGGATACCAAGACCATGTTGAATTCAGTGTATAGCCCTACTAGCCCTACTGGTGTGAGCTGAAGTGAAAAACCATGTTTGCTCTGTGCAAACTCCTGACCCAAGTGCACGTTCCTGACTATCAGTGCACACTTGGTGCTTGCTCTGTTTCTGTGAGGAGCTTCTGGCTTCAAAATAGGAGCACCAAATTTGGGTTGTTGAGGTTGTCCAGGCTGCAGATGCCATCTACAGTTGTTCTGTTTCAGGATTCATTCCTACTGGCAAAATTTGGGAGTTTACCAGAGCTGGTACATGCCAGAAAGCTCAAAGCTAGGGCAGTCATGGAGCAAAATGGCTCCTGGTGTCTTTCTCCTGAAAGAAATTAAATGACTGCTGATGCGTAACTGGGATTTGTTGAACAGAGAATGAAATAAGTGATTATTCTCATCAGCATGGCCATGTCCTGCCCTTGGTTTGACTTGGAGTACTTGCTCCTGGGTGCAAAGTGCTGAAGGAGTTTTCAAGACTTAGCAGGTGGAAAGGACATTCCCTAATGCCACATCTCTAGAAGGACAGGGGGATGCTTCCCCACTATGGTAGTGCTCAATTACGTGATCAACAGCCCTTTTGAATTTACCAGGGCAATAGAGACTTCATCCGTAACTGGATTCTGCTTCCAGCTGAAGAGAACTTTAATTCACTTAATAATGAAAAAGAATATGAATTAATGAAGGGGGGACACAGAAACTTTTTCAATAGCACAACTGATGGGAGTGAAAGGTGTTTACACAAGCACACTCCTTTACCAAAGACTCTTTGCTTGCCAGGGTCACAGGTGCCCATTATGCTGTGCTGTCCCTCAGGAGATTGTAGAGATCTTTATTGTCGCTTTCTTGCCTTCTAGGTAGATTTTGTGGTGACAAGATTCCTGAACCAGTAATCTCCACGGACAGCAGGCTGTGGATCGAGTTCCGGAGCAGCAGTAACATCCTGGGCAAAGGCTTCTTTGTGCTCTATGAAGGTACAACCCTTAGCCTCAAGTCTGCATTGTAGGGAGCAGATGGAACAGGATGCAGGGCTTTATGGGATCAGCAGAAGTTCTGCTGCACTGTGTGGTTAGATACAGCTATGCCCTTGTTTGTATGGGAATTGCCAGATTTTGTGGCTTGTTTCAGTAGACAAGGCATGAATTTTCCAACTGTATTATCACATTTTGAGGTGCACAGCAAGATAGGAACACAAAGCAATAGCTTCCATACTTAGGCTAGGTTCTGTTTGGTCTAACCAGCCCCTGCAAGCAGCAGTGTATGGAGCAAGAGTTTATTTCAGTATTTTAACAGGCAAAGTTCTGTTTGGGATCATACATTTTATATCACTTAATATAGATTGTCTTGGGGTGGTTTTGTTTGTTTGGTTGTGGTTTTTGTTCTCAAATTCAAAGGTTAGTCTTTTGTTTCTCCTTTGTATGTTTTACTTCCAGAAAATTGGAAATTAGCATGTCAGATCTTCTACAGGTCAGGTATTTTAGAAACTTGCATAGCACTGAGATGATGAAACCACTTCAGTGGAGGAGCAATACTGCCACAGTCATGAAAAATCAGTAACTTCCCTTTTCCATATATGCTTAGGTGTTTTTGCAATAATGATTCTAAAATGTTTTAAAAGCTCTCATTGTTTTCTGGGCAGCAGGCATTTTTTTTAGAAATACCAGTGTTGTCAACAGTGTTGAGGTTGACTGTATTGATACCAACATTGCATCATCTTCTTTCTTCAGCCACAGGAACAAGCATAGTGCTGGAAGCCCAGTGCCCAAGTGTCCCATAAACTCATGAATAATGATGCTAACAGAGGGAAGTGAAACAAACATGGGACTGTTGGGGAAGTGCAAATAAAGCATATGAGGATTTCACAGCAGTTTGGGGCTAACAAATCTGTTTCACAGGAGAAATATCTGGTTTCTGCAGGAATTGTTGCCCCAGAGACAGAAGTAGCTTGCCTGATGTTGGATTTTTTTAAACATCTCTCCTGAAAAGCAGCTGTTGCCTGGAGCATGTGGTTTGTAACACCCCTTTTATGGTAGTTTGTTGGAATTGGAAGTGATCAAATTAATGTGTATGGCATCATCCTTCATATTGCTAAATGGTATTGGAAGAAAAAAAATTTACATTGGCTGCATTCCAAAGTCACTTTGCAAAGTGACTTTGTTTTCCCTTGACAATTTCCCATATTTCCTGTTGATTAATAAGTGATCCCTAAAGATTCAGTAAATATGAGCTTACTCCACTTGATTTTTGAATAGAGCAACTGAAGGTAGAATGTGCATCTAGTGGTCAAACAAGCTCCAAGTTCATGTTTTCCTGCCTCTTCAGGAGTGGATTTTTACATAACCCTTTCCTGCAAGAAATTTCACATTGTAAGGCTGCCAAATCCATGGCTTTGCCTGAGAGCAAGCACAGAGTATGACTGGGGTAAACCAGCTTGTACTGCACACACAGTGATGGCTCATTGCACAGGTTCATTCTTATCTCTGGATGATGAAGGGAATGCTTAAGCACTGGATACCTCAGCCTCCTCTTGTCAGAACAGCAGGTAGAGAGATTATCTACATGTCTCTCCATAATTTATTTGCTGAAATAGGAGATTTTCCAAAAGTCTTCTTTAATCCCTATTTCCCTCTTAGGCAAGTTCTGATAATGTCTGGTTTCTTTTGCCCTTTGCAAAGTGGCTTGCTCAGGTTTTTTGTGACTTCTATGCTTAGGCAATAAAGATAGCTTTTATTTCCAGGAGGGATTGCATATAATTGTTTAATTTTCTATCCATTTTTGTCGAAAATCTTTCTCTGATGCCGTAAGTTCTTCTTTTTCTTGTGACCTCCTCCCTCAAATTTAGCACTACTTCTCTGTCTTCTGCTTTAGTGACAGTGTATATGAATGCTCATGCATCTGAACTTTTCTGGAAACTGTGGGTGAGGATGGATTTTTGGGCTTGGATTCCTCCAAGTCTTGGCCCTAAAGTTTTCAGAGGATGGGAGGAAAGAGGCAGAAGCATGCAGCCACATGACGGTAGAATTACTTGATCCTAAATGACAGTTTATGTAGTGAAAGTGTCCTCTTAGTTCAGTCATTCTGTTCCCTTTCTTTCATGAGATTTAAGAAGGGAAGATGTTGGTGGATTTGCCCTGCAGCACTGCTGACAGCCCTGAATGTGCCATCATTATCATCTTCTCCGTAGATGTTCTTTCTTTCCGTTTTGCAGTAAGGCTCTTCCAAGTATAGTTGACACTCAGCTGTATGTCAGTGTGAACTTCAGCAGTGGATATAGAAAATATTTGTTGGCTGTCAGTTTCATGGCTCTTAGAAAAAAAAGTCCTCTGCTCTTGAAGGCCTCTTTCTGTTGGGTGGGGGAGAGTTTTTTAAAGGGTCCTTCAGAGGTTTTCTCAAGCACCACTGGTAGCAGTGAATAGATGAGTTCAAATTGCACTCTCAATTGTGCTCTGCAGCTGGATTTTTGGGTGCAACTTTTTGGTGGTGCTTCAGCACTGATTCTGTAAGACGGAGGTCAGCTGCACTAATGAAACAGTGCTTTTAACTCTGTTACGTTAGCAGCTTACAATGTAAGACCAAGACAGTGTTACCCTGTAATGCAAGCAATCTGCAGGACACTGCATGGAGACCCACACCTGAGTTGCAGTGCAGTGCCTTGTGGGGAGAAGCCAGGGGTGAGGATGGTTGATATCTGGCAGGTGTCATTGCAGTAGCATCTCTCTTGTACTTTCTGCTGGTGCGTTTTGTTTCCTTGACTTTAGGCACAGCCAAAACATTCATGTGTTTTGTGGATGTGTGTTGTGCATCATGGGTAACACAGGTTTTAGCCTGTGATCTTGATCTTGCTTTCATTTCTTACATAGTCTTGCAGACAATTTTGCTGAGCTGATGTTGTCTTCAAGATATTCACTAGTTTTGTATTAAGCTAGATTTCCATTAAATTTTCTATTTTGTTATTTAAACTTACTTGTATGTTAGCACTAAAACTTTATTTTTCATGCACAGCAGTCAGCCTGATGGTCTGGCGGTGAACAGCTCAAGTTGTGCTTGTTAATATTGCCATCGTGTGGCTGGATTAGATTTGCAACTTCTCCCCTCTCCCACACCCTCACCCCCAGCTTTTCTTGGTTCTTAGTGCTGGTTTCAAGGAGATATGAAGGTGAGCAGGAGTATGAATAACACAAATGTATAAAAATTCTCTGTCCCAGTGAGCTTGCCTTCTGAGGACATTAGGACAGCAAAGTAGGAGACACTGTTATAAGACAAAATATTGAAAACATCTATGACTTGTGTGATGCCTTTGTATAGCAAGCAATACTGAAACTGATTTGATGAGACAGGTGTGTATGGAGTGGGCTTTACCTGGAGACAAGCTTACAATCTCATGGGTTTGCTGTTTGTTTTTTATGAAGCTATTTGCGGTGGAGAAATACACAAAGATGCTGGCCAGATCCAATCTCCCAATTACCCAGATGACTACAGACCTTCCAAAGAGTGTATCTGGAAGATCACAGTTTCTGAGGGTTTTCACATAGGAATCACATTCCAAGCCTTTGAGGTGAGAAATATCATTGCATATTATATTGCAGATATTATTTTGCCTCTACAAACCCTTTAAAATGAAGAAGAAAGGAGTAATAACAATAATAGTAATAATTAAAAAATTGTTTGACTACTTCAGAGTACCATTTACCTGACCAGACATTTGCTCAGAGATTTTGAGTTTTGAAGTTTAAAATATGCTGAGTTTTCAAAAACTGTTACTCTAGACAGAAGGAATTAGAAGGAACTCAAAAGTGTTGATGATGTTAGATAGGGACTTATGAGTCCTTAAATTTTCTCTCTGGTCAAATGGAAGTAAATGGTCACAGTCAAAAAAAACTCTAGTTGGTGTCACTGGGAATTGTCAGATTGCAGGATGTGACTCCCCAAAGGAACATTGTGTTCCCAGATGGCAGACAGACTTTGAAGAAGTCACACAAAGTTTTCTTCTGCTGGTTATAGGATGTCTTACACTTTTAGCTACATGCCAGTGATCAGTCTCTGATTGCTGATGTTAAGTCACAGACAGGAGTGAGCAGGACCTTGGTTGGTGCCTAAATGTCATCCATCCCACAGGCTCCTGTGGCTTGTGTACACTCACCATACTTGTCCTGTAAAGGGCTGACACTGCAGCCTCACCATGGCTATTCCTTGAGCCTTTTTGTTCGCAGTTGTTCTGCTCTGTTTCTTACAGCTTCTCTTGCAGAAGCAGTTTGTAGATGGTCAGGGACTGGGTTTCACTGCAGGGTAGCCATGAAGCAGTGGCAGAACTGAGATGTGCCTAGGTTCAAATGCAATTTGAGCTGCAGAAGAGCTCAGCGGCAGCCACAGCAAGTACTTGGCTGTAGCCAGTCGTTTGGGAAGCTGGTCTGTGGGCAAAGTCTAACTGTGTCAGTAGCCTGGCTGAGGAGCTCTCACTGTGAGGTACAGACAGACACTTTTCCCACTGCAGATCGAGTGGCACGATGCCTGCTCCTACGACTACCTGGAGATCCGAGACGGCCTCACTGAGCAGAGCCCCCTCCTCGGCCACTTCTGTGGCTACGAGAAGCCAGAAGACATCAAATCCAGCTCAAACAAAGTATGGATGAAGTTTGCATCTGATGCAACCATCAATAAAGCAGGCTTTGCAGCAAATTTCTTTAAAGGTATGTGATCTAATGCCTCTCACAGTCAAAGCTGGGGATAATTAATCCCTTAAGCTACTGCCATCCACAAATCAATTCATTCTATCTATCAATTCATACGTTATCATTCCATCCACTTGTACTTAGTATTTTTTTGAACAGTTTGTTTGCAAATATTGAATTTATGTACAAATTGCTTTGAGACTGTAGAGGGGGTTGACGCTTAGGCAGAAACACCTCCTCCCTGATTAGGCCAGAAATAAACTCTGCTGGGCTGGTGTCAGCATAAATGTTGCACAGCTGGATGGAATGTCACCTCTATTTAGCCATAGCAGAGGACATTTTCAAACAAGTGCTTATACTGCACAAGGAATGTTAAAAACAGCTCTCTGCTTAAGTTCTATTCCAAAAGAAACCTCTGGAGAGAAGACGAATCTGAATGCAAGTAGAGTCCTAGTAAAAGAATACTGAGACCTTTAGGAGACTAGGAGATGAATGTATTTCCAAACTGAGATTCTCTTCAGGAAGATGTAAGACTAAGATTTTAATTTTTTTTTAAGCGCTAGACCCTAGAAATGGTCCTTTACCAGGATGCTTAATAGAGGCAAGAACCAAATATCTAACTGCTTGGGAAAATACCTGTGGAGCTGCTGGGGGTCAGACGGCCATGTTTGTCTTAGGTTCGGTGGCACTTGTGCAGAAATAATAGTTGCAATGCCAATATTTGGATTGCATAAGTCCTTTATTTATTTCTACCTTAGCTTTTGTCTTGTATTAGGAGTATCATGGTCCATTTAGGTTTCTCAAATTTTCAGGAGAATATACTCTGTGAATTAAACTTTATTTCATGAACTTAAGACTTAAAACAAACAAACATAACATGTCAGGGCTCAATCCCCTTGGCTCAGACTAGTCCGTCCTATGAATTCACTTATTCACCCTTCAAGGCATAAAATGTCATCATTTATAACCCATAATTCTTAAACCATGCACTTAAGTGAAAAAAAAAAGAAGTAAATAAAGTTTAATTCACAGATTATATTCACCTGTAAATTTGAGAGGTCTTAATGGACTGTGACAAAGGGTGATTGCAAGATCACTGGCAAATACTGTCACACTTGATCTCAGTCCCTGGACAGGTCTCACAGTACCTAGATTTCCTTGTTTAAGTTTCTCAGGTTCCATAAAGGCTCAGAGAATATTTCTTCCTACAGATATTTTGGCCCTTTCAGCAGTGAACAGTGCAGGCTGAGTGTGGCAGAGATGTCTTTCCAAGAGTGGCACTACATGGAGACACAGCGCGTCATTCTCTAAAATCTGAGTTTCACCTACAAGTTTGTAGGGGAAGAAAGTTATACACATGAACCTGAAGTGCTTTCTCTGCGATGCAGATAGGCAGAAATAAATTAGTTTCTTTTTCTTTTTTAATGTAAAAATGTGTGAACTTGTACATTTATGCAATTGGAGACACAGGTATTTTCTGTGGAGTTTTTGCTGGCAGACTAGATTTTTCAGTGTCTGCTTGAATTTCTCATACTTGAATCAGAAACCATGTAGCTTGTGGTTACAGCATTTTTGATTAGAACATTTTTAAGTCCATGCCAGTAAGTTCAGCTGAGGAGCAAAGTGGTTTTGCCTGAACCAAGCCTCACAGTAGTCATAGCTGCACTATTTCTAGCCAGCTTGCATCGTGGGCAGAGCTGATGTCTGTGTGGAAAAGCTGTGTAGACACATGTGCAAGCTACATGTGGAGCTTCAAGCTGGAATCTGAAGTCTGCAGTCTCTACCTCCATATCCAGGGGGATGGTGAGACACTCTGTGAGCAAAAGGAGTGAATTAGATGGCTCTGCAGGCACTCTTCAGACTGCTTCTCATAGCTGATTGAGCAATGGGTAAGCTTTGCCTTAGTGAATAAGGAAAGGAATAGAGCTTCAATTAAATGTCTTACAACACTGAAAGAAAATAACTTAGCCTAAAAAAATCAGAGTTAAGGATGGAATTGAATGCTATACTTTGTGAGACCATGCAATGGTAATGTCTAAGTTTTCAGAGAAAATAAAGCTGCAATCAGAGGGTAAGCCATTGGTCACACCCAAGATGCATTGCCAGGAAGATATGGACAGCAATTAGCTCATGCCCACACAGTCAGGTAATCCTGGATACCTCCAGGGTTATTCTTGTTAGTTGTCTTCATTTTGGCAACAAATTGTTTGTATCATTGAAGCCTATTTTTATATGGTTGAAGTGTTAGTTCACCTACCTGGAGCAGGGGAGAAGAAGCAGCAGGGTCATGTGCTGCCTGTGGCTCCTCATTCCCTCCTGCCTTTGTGTACCCGTGGCTTTGCTGAAGGGGCTGAGGGTAGCTTGTAGGGGTACAAGGCAGGGGGAGAGGGGCTTGGAGTGAAGTTGATCCAAGAAAGGGAAGCAGAAAGATGTTTTCTCTAAGTGTTTTAATGTATTTGTTTTCAGTTTTGGTTTCCTCATACCTAAATCAGCCCTCAAATATTTATATTAATTGGCAGTAAATTAAGTTAAATTCCCCAGAATTGAGTCTGTTTGAACAGAACAGTAATTGGTGGATAATTTGTCTGCTCAACCCAGAACTTTCTTGCTGTTATTCTTCGTGTTTTCTTCTTCATTCCATGAGAGTGGCAGGCCAGGGAATGATCTAACAGCAAGGTGGGAGTTTGGCTGCTAGATGAGGTTAACCCACCACAGCCATGTTAATAAAACCATCTATTAAGGGACGCATGTGGAATCAGGGGTCGGGGTGAGAAGCCAGGGCCTATCTTTGTATTAAAATGTCAGTTCAGGTTGTTGAGATGTGATTGAAGAACCTGGCTTCAGAGTCTAGGACAGCAAGATTCATGTGCCTGTGAAAAGGCAAATACTGGCATGTCCTGCCAGCTCCTTTGCAGCACCCTGTTCCGTGGGGTATTACCTCCCTCAGCTCCATTACTGTGTGGGCCATAGTGGGTTGCTTCCTGGTAGCTCAAGTTACTCCGGAGGGGTGAGGAATTTAAAACAAACCACACAAAGCCAAAAATGGCGTATGAGAACAAAAGGCAGTGAAGTCTTTACAGGATACAGTGTTTTCCTGCTTGTGTCTAGCAAAAGCACTGTTGGCTAGTAGCAGTAATGGCAGTCCTCAATGGTTCTGGTGTTAGGAGTATTTCAGCACTTGTGAGCTCTGCTGCAGAGCCTGCTCCCCAGCCTTGGCTCAGCAGTCAGGGCTCTGTTCCTTCTGTCCAGAAGGGTTGCATGAGGAATATCAGGGTGTTTGGGTGGTCAGGAAAGTGCTATTTGCTCTGGTTTTCTCCTGACAGAGATGGATGAGTGTTCTCTGCCGGACAATGGTGGGTGTGAGCAGCACTGTGAGAACACACTGGGCAGTTACAAATGCACCTGTGAGCCTGGCTATGAGTTGACAGCTGATAAAAAGAGCTGTGAAGGTAAGTAACCCACAGATTGAGCCACCTGACTCTAGGAGAGGTACTACAGCTATAAATGGAATTGAACAGTGTTGGTGTGATTTTCCTTACCCCTCCACCCTCTTTATTTCACTTTATTTTACCCCAATAGATATTTTTGGTTTTGTTAAAATCTTCCATTGAGAAACAAGTTGTGGTTCAAAAAAACCCTGAAAATGCTCTGATTTATACTGCTAATCATCCCTAAAGCCAGTTGTCCTTCATGGCCAGAGATTGCTGTTTAGACCAAATCTCCCACAGTGCAACATGATGGAGGCAGGCATTACAACCTAACCATCGAGTGGCCCAAAAGTGTTTAAATCCAACACTGAATTTATTTGTTTTTCATAAAGGAATTTACTTCATATAATAAAATATCAATGTTTTGTCTGCATGCAAAACAGGCTTTTCCACACTGAAGAGAATTTTCCTCCCTTCCTCTTTTATGAAGAAAAAACCTCCATGTCTATAATAGAAGGTGTTTGTGTCAGCTTTCTAGAGAGTTAATATCATGCAACAAGTGTTGCTTCTACCAGCAATACAGTTGTTGGTGTGCTGAAAATCCATCCACTGTTCTTGTCTCAAAACTCTGTCTGTAGGGACATTTGGGGAGCTCCACATGCTATCAGTGTGCTCTCAACATCACCTGGTTTGCCCTGCCTTCTGCTTTGGTCAAACTGTTTGGGTAAGAGTGCTGTTGACTTGGTGAGGGCAGTCAGGTGTGTGCAAAAGGCTTCTGAAAGCTTTTTTTTTTCTCCATAATCCCTCACAATTTTAGCAAGCCAGTTGCTAAATTGCTATAACTTGGCAGGGTTTTTTCTGAACTTCATTCTTAACCTCCTATTTTAAACTTCATTTGTGGGCAAAACAGTAAGGATAGTCTTTGAAATCGTAGCAATATACATCAGAGTAAATTGCTTTTTTTTTCTCCAAAACCACTTGCTTGCTACTCTATTAGTATTGAAGCTGCTCCCTTGGGTTAGGGTTAGTCCTCTTAATGCAAAATGATGCTGGGAACAAGACACAGAAAGCTTTTATTCCCTGTGGGTTTTGATGATGTGGCTGTATCTCATGATTCTCAAGAAACAGCAAGGAAAAAAAATGCTTTGTTGCAAATAGAATTTTGCAGCAAATTGAGATTTACTCCTTTGAGGTAATAGTCCTGCCCTCCCACAAGAGGATGAAGTTGAGATGTCTTAAATTTTTAAAGGCTGTGGGATAATACAGCTAAGTCTTGACTTTGCCTTCAACTTTCCCTAGAGAAGATGCAATCCAAATATAATAAACCACTGAAGAGTTGACAGGAATGTCTTCCCTATGATTCCATTATCTTGTAATTGTTCCATTACTAATAAGCTTAAAATAGTAAGGTTTGTAGTACTGAGTGTAGGTGAATTTACCAAGCTGGGCTTTACAGTCGTGTTGTGCATGTCAAGTCAACTGATTCGCAGAAAACCCAAGGAGGGAGATTAAAAAGGAAATTAAGTCTTACCTGTTGGCTCTCAGGGCCATAGCCTCATTGGGAGGTGATTTTCTGCAGGTGAAGTTTCTCTCTTCTTCACACTTCCCAGCATTTTAAGCCTGTTCTGGAGGCTGGGGTTTGAAATGTGCCACCCACCAGGATCTGGTTCATTTGCTAGTTAGCACTGTGGCCCAATCTGTGTGTGTGTGAACAGAACCAAGTAAAACTTGTGTTCATTTATTGCCTCTCCAGCTGCCTGTGGGGGCTTCATCACCAAGCTCAATGGGACCATTACTAGCCCTGGATGGCCCAAGGAATATCCTACTAACAAAAACTGCGTCTGGCAGGTGGTAGCTCCAGCCCAGTACCGGATCTCTCTGCAGTTCGAAGTGTTTGAGCTGGAAGGCAATGATGTACGTAACCAGTCCCTGCGTCTCAGAGGTGGGACTACTGGCTAAATCAGAACTGGATAAACCCTTGGGGTACAACGAGGAGGAGGCTCTGTCTTACTGGTGGAGCTCCTGGTTGTTTTCCCACCCTCAATTTAAATACAGCAATAACAGTGACTCTTCTCCTTGAAGTCTGGATTTGCTTTCTCTATGGAGTGGAAGGATTAAAGCTGTTCTATTATAAGTGGGTGCAACGGTTTAACCCAATCTGGCAACTAAGCACCACACAACTGCTCTCTCTCTTTCCTCCATGGAGAGGAATGGGGGAGAGAATCAGGAAGGTAAAAGTGAGAGAAACTCATGAGTTGAGTTTAATCGATAAAGCAAAAGCCACTCATGCAAGCAAGGAAAAATGAGGAATTAGTTCACTATTTCCCATGGGCAGGCAGCTGTTCGGCCATCTTCAGGAGATCCAGGCTCCATCACACATAGTAGTTACTTGGGAAGACAGACAATGTCACTCCAAATGTCTCCCCTTCCTGCTTCTTCTCTCTACTCACCCCCACTTTATATACTAGGTATGATCTCTTGTGGTATGCAATTTCCATTTGTTCAGTGAAGATCAGCTGTCCTGGCCATGCCCCTCCCAGCTCCCTGAGCACCCCCAGCCTCCTCACTGGTGGAGCAGTGCAAGAAGCAAAAAAAGGTCTTGACTCCATGCAACTCCTGCTCAGCAGTAACAAAATGTCTTGATATTATCAAGCCTCTTCTCAGCACAAATCCAAAACACAGCCCAGTGCCAGTCACCGTGAAGAAAATTTAATCTAGCCCAGCCAAAACCAGCACAATGGGCTTATTTTCTCTACTAGTTTTGCATAATTGTAGGTATTTTCCATCCCTAATAGGGTCCTGCCTCCCACCTCCCCAGTGCTGCTTTTGCAGGAAAATAGTTGGAAATAAACAGTGAGTTCTTCAATGCTAAAGGAAGTAACAGTAAAAGAGTGTGTTCTCTGCCATGCACGGTTAAGTTTGAGCAAAGCACTCAGGTCTGCATTTCCCTGCTGTAAATGGGGCACTTCCATAATTCAAGAGGCTGCTAAAGTTCATTCAACACTGTCAGGTTCTTGGATAAGGTGGAAATAATTACTTCTGCTAAATTCAATGAACCTTTCCTCTTTTGAAAAAGACACCCATCATTTAAGATCAGGGCAGCAAGTGAAGGGGTGAGAAAACTGACAGAGGAGATTTTTGGCAAGTTAGGAATGTATTTGAGTACAAGGCTGTTTCTGTTCCTTCTCTGTCCCCTTCCTCTGAAATGCTCTTTTCCAAGACCACAGAGCTAAGAAATCTCTTCCTCTCTTGGCAGGTCTGTAAATATGACTATGTTGAGGTTCGTAGTGAGCTGGATTCTGATTCCAAGCTACATGGCAAATTCTGTGGCTCAGAGAAGCCTGAAGTAATCACATCATATGGCAACAACATGAGACTGGAGTTCAAATCTGACAACACGGTCTCCAAGAAAGGCTTTAAAGTTCACTACTTCTCTGGTATGTGGCTGTATTCTTTCATTTGCTTACCTGTCTCCTCTGACTGAACCTCTTGGTCTTGGTGAATTTTCTTTGACATCCTGTCAGAGCCTGACCTGGTTCATTAAATCTAAAAGTGTGGTTGCTCTGTTCTGTGTTACCTTCATCTTGGGTTCTCAGTGCAATGTATGGTCCAGTTTCATAGTATAGTGTCAGCAAGATGGATGAGTTCCATCAATGCCTCCAGTCCTTCAACAGCAGGAAGCAATGTGGAACCTAACCCTGGAAATTATTTCTGTCCCTAGAAGATTGGAGGAAAGCTTTTTCCTCTCAAACTAGAAGATTTCGAAAATTTCCAGTTGTGTTCTATATAGTAATCATTCCCATGAAAGCAGCATGTACTAGTGGAAGTTTTTCATCCTGTTCTCAGTCCTTTGTCAGTGATGTACCTTGTTGGCAGGCAGTTCTGGAGGTTACCTGTATGTCATTTGGAAGCAGAAATTCAATTTCGTTGTGTCTCTCCAGCAGAGGCCTAGGAGCATTAATGCTTTTGAGGAGAATGATCAGAAAAAACAGCCTTGAATTAGGACAGGTGCAGAGTAGAATCAGGACTTAGGGTTTGACTTAATAAATTGTACAGGAGGAAGGATGAGGTGGGTATGATTCATCTAGAAATATGTTTGGGAGTGAGGAGACAGATTAATTTAATGATATCTAGGGAGAGCATTATCCCAAGAAAAAGTAGAGGTAAACTTCTCATACATTAAAGTGGACTGGAAACCATGAGCAGATCCTATGCTCAGAAAATGAGACTGAGGAAAGCATAGTCCTGAACACACAGGAGTCAAGATCCACTGGGGCATATTTCAGCTTTAGGGAGCAGCTCATACCTTAGATGATCTTCATCAGCTGGCTGTTTGTGCTCAGACAGAGCTATTTAGAAATGGAGGCTCACTAGAGCACATAAGAATGTGAAAATATGAAGTTGATTTTTATCTTGGCTAGTGAATTTGTGTGATGATTTTCCTGGGCTCTGTTGTTAAGGAATGAGATGCTGCTCTAGGTTTCTTTCAGACAGGAGTGTTTTACCAATAACTTATATTATAGAATAGAACACATTTGTGATATATCTTATGGAATATGAGGCAGTTGAAGAGAATAGGATCTGGGCTGAAAAGCTGACTGGACTAATCCAGCAGTATAGTTGGAGGTTTGCATTGCTATCTGCCAGCCTGGGTATGGGGCTCTCAGCTGGTGACTGTGGTAGCTTGTGTCACTGTTAACTCAGTATTTGTTGGTTTGATCATGCCCAGACAAGGATGAATGCTCCAAAGACAATGGTGGTTGCCAGCATGAATGTATCAACACCTTTGGGAGCTATATGTGCCAGTGCAGAAATGGCTTTGTGCTGCATGAAAACGGCCATGACTGTAAAGAAGGTAAAGTCCCCACTCCTGCCCTCAGGAATGCCAAGGTACTCCAAACATTGTTTGGTTCACCTGTGCTGAAAGGAAGTTTGTACAACTTACCAGGCAAGGGCAGTGAAAAAGCCCTAGCTAGCTGCAAAACTGGCTAGAAATAGGACCATTCCCATTCCCCAGTCTTGCTCTCTATCTGCCCACAGGGAATAGACAGGGTGGGGAGAGAAATTTGACTTGCAAATGGAGCAGTTGTGGGACATCATCAGTAGACTGGTCACTGCTGCTTCATTTAATTATTGTGTTTGAGTCAGAAGAGAAAGGATGGGCTGATCTAACCACTTGCTGGTGCCAAAACTACCTTTCTTCCTGCACTGCTATCCCTGCTGTGTGCTCCCATGGCTTTCCTGTGTATGGTTTGGGGTCCTTGTCTGACCTCTCCATGAGCTGATAAAGCTCTCCAAATTGGCAAAACAATGCAAGGCTGAGATAGCACCAGAGCCAGCACTGTGGAGGGGTTGACATCATGGCCCTGGCAACAGGGCAGATGAGGTGAAGGAGCAGGAGAGTAGATTAGGGTGTGAAGACATAGGTTAGGTTAATGAGGCCCAGGAGAGTGAGATGGTCCCTTTCACAATCGCCAGGTTAGCTCAAAATAAGTACAGGACAACCCCACCAGAACTATGGAGTAATACTAAAAGGCCTTGTTTGGTGACTGAAGCCTTCCATATCTCTGCCCTGCAGAGGATCTCAGTGGGCAGAGAGGACCATGTGGGACACTGCAGGGTTGCCATGTGAGACTTGCCCCAATGCGATTTCTCTCTCCCAAGCTGGTTGTGAGCACAAGCTGAGTGGTGCAGAGGGAATGATGAGCAGTCCCAACTGGCCTGACAAGTATCCCAGCCGGAAAGAGTGCACCTGGGACATCTCTGCAACACCTGGCCACCGAGTGAAAGTAGTGAGTAGCCAGAGAGCGGGCGTGTGAGGCAAGAAGCAGGCTGGGTTTTGAGCAGCTGAAGTGACTCCCCACCACCACCGTGTGAGTGGGAGGCTGATGCCCTCAGGTCCTGTTTGGGGCTCTTGGAGGAGAGTTTTCTGGGAGGCTGCCCTGGCTTGCAGAAGGGCAGATCTCAGAGGGACACAAGGCAGAGGAGAGGCAGCTTGGAGGAGACTCCAGCAGATGACAGCTGTAGAGGATTTCCCTCTGTGAACAGATGGCATAAATGCCCTCCCACCCCTACCCCTCCTTGTGAGCCACTCTCTTGGGGCCATTTCTACATAAGGTGGTGGCTGAGCCAGCCCCCAGCCCCTTTGAGGGAGAGATGTCAGGCCCATTTTACAACATGGCCTGATGCAAATGGCAGGACATGTCCAAAGCTGTGCAGATGGCCCATGTATTGGGGGAAATAATCCCTGTGCTGAGTGGAAGTGATATTACAGAACTGCTCTTCTGATGTGCTGGGCAGAATTTCCAGCCAGAAAAATAAGTGTTATAAGGCTTGCAGTTGATAACTGTTGTCAGGCAGCCATGTGAGGCAGCAAGGCTGAGGCAACACAGCACACTGATGTGGAGTTCTGTTCTTTGCCACCTTGAGATCACTCTTCTTTGAAAGCAAATTATTCTGTTTTAGTGTGTGGGGAGAGTGGGACACATGTACCATTTGATCTGTTTCTCACTTGGCATTTCACTGTATGCTAAATAGTCAGATTTACAACGGTCTTAATTCTCCATATTCTTGCTCTAGACCTTCAATGAGTTTGAGATTGAGCAGCACCAAGAATGTGCCTATGACCACTTAGAAGTGTACGATGGGCCCAACAGCAAGTCACCTGTCCTTGGCCGCTTCTGTGGCAGCAAGAAACCAGACCCTGTAGTGGCTTCTACCAACAAGATGTTCCTCAGGTTTTACTCTGATGCTTCTGTGCAAAGGAGAGGTTTCCAGGCAAAGCACAGCACAGGTAAGCTGGTTGCCTGCCAATACCCCAGTGCCAAAAGATGTCATCAAGTCTCACTACATTTTTTACTAGGTAAAAACAGACCCACCTTGCTCCTAAATAAGCTTAGCCTGAGTTTTAAGTGGTGTACATTCAGTTCCCAGATTGCTGCCAGTGTCATACCATAAATACCAGCGCCCATAACAGCTCCAAATTCTCTTGGTATTGGATGTTCCTGTTCAGGCTCTTTTGTTAAATTTGAGGTATTTGGTTGAGCAATAATCCCTTTTGTTCCACATCAATCATTGGACAATGAGGTGATACAATTTAGCCCACCCTCAGAACTGGCTCACCCTCAGAACTGGCTCACCCTCAGGCCCACATTAGATTGATTGTAGTAGAAGCAGAGCTGTGCTGTGGACAGGCACAGCTTGATCCTCCTATCTGTGCAGCCCAGAGGTGGGTGTGCTGTGCCAACATTCATTTCTTTGAAATCCCTGCCACTGTAAATAGATGAAACGTGCTCGAAGTGGCTGTGCACGTGACGCTGGTGAAGAAGCATCTTCCTCATTGGCTGCAGGAAAACTCTGCTAAAGCACACACATTCTACAAACACTGGGCTACTTTTGTGCATTGTGTGGGCAGAAAAGGATTGTTTTGGTCACCAGTTTTCTGATGTGCTTCTGCTTCCTGCTGACAAAATACTTGGGGTCAGAATTTTATCTACAGGACAAATGCAAAGAGCAAAGTGATTTTTTTCTAATACAATAAAATTTCCCAGAGTATGTGTCAAGAGCCCTATCCTACAGTCTAAACTGATCACCTCTTTCCATGTGTGTTCTGTACCAAAAAAAACAAGTTCCTCTAAGCTCTGTGGGTCTTTGGATTCATGGGTGTCTGTAGAATTCACTGGTTTATTGTAGTTTGGTGCAGTGTTTAATTACCTTTCCTATTGCACTTCAAGCTGGAGGTCTTCTCTGCTTATGATTGACCCAAAAGTGGGATGAGTCTTTGTTGTGACTAAGAATGTTGAGAGACTGTTTTGTGTCCTTTTCTCCCTTCAGAGTGTGGTGGGCTCTTAAAGGCTGAAGTACAAGCTAAGGATCTGTATTCCCATGCTCAGTATGGGGACAACAACTACCCAGGTCAAGCCAACTGTGAATGGGTGATTGTAGCAGAAGATGGTTATGGGGTGGAGCTAATGTTCCAGATGTTTGAGATAGAGGAGGAGGCTGACTGTGGGTACGACTACATGGAGATTTACGATGGTTATGACAGCACTGCACCCCGCCTGGGACGCTTCTGTGGCTCAGGGGTAAGCCATGAGAGCAGGGATTTCAGAGGGGTCGCTGAGGGGGCCAAGGAAGTACCCTCATACTGTTTTTGGGGAGGGGCAGCTGTCATAACTGGTACTGAGAATGCTTTGTGGCTGGGTTTTGCTTCTTTCCCTTCCCCAGGAGATCACGACCATTTTCTGTTACACAGTGTTGGCTGGAAAATTCTTCCTGACTGTCCTTTGTAGCCCAGGGCCATGTACAGCAGGACGAGACTGCCATGCTGCTGTGCCCCAGATCTGCCATCAGCCTTGTGTGAATGTGGGAAATGGCTTCTAAAGGCCAGTTTCATCCTGTGTTGTTTTCTGGCTCAAGCCAAGTTGTGTTGTGGCCATGCAAGGGTGAACAGTGGAGAGACTTAGAGCTGTGTGATGCTTGCTGCCTTTAGGATGGCATGCTGTCCCCTAAACTGTCACCTGCATCCCCATTACTAGGAGGGATTCTAACACGAGTAATGGTGTGTGGTTTTTGAAATCAGAGGGTGTTTGATTTGTCTAGGCCTTCAGCAATGAAATGGAGATGTCTCTTATTGAATTTAAAGAGAGACAGTCAGGGACCAGGTGTGTGGAAGACGTTCTCACAAACTGGGGAAATGGTGTGGAAACCAAAGCAAACAAAGGCAGAGCAGCTTGGTGTGAAGAAGCTCAAGGCAGCTGGGTAGTAATCTACCTACCTGCACACTGATGAATGAAGAATGGCTGGGAAAGGGAAGCACAAGGAGATTGCAGCAGGTCGCAGTAGTGTGGGACATAACCAGAAAGGTCATGTAAGATAAGTACCTGAGTTATTTGAACCCCAGGAGAGCCTCAGCTGCAAAACAGGTTCCAGTTTTCTCCTGAAAAGACAATGACAAATTTGAGTAAACCTGGAGACTGGAATGAGAATATTCAGGGAGGTCTGTGAAAAAAGCAGCTGGAAGGACTGGGGTTGTAGAGTGGACTGACATCAGTCTTCAAACATATAGAACACAGGAATGTGCTTAGGAAGGCAGATAAGGGCAGGAGGTACTGAGCATTCAAGTCTTCATGTTTACTGGCCAATCTGTCTTCACTGTGGGCTTAAACTCTAGTGTCATGGTGCAGACAGTTATTTAGTCTCCATATTTGACTACTGTGTACTGTCTTCTTTCCTTTTCTGCAGCCTCTGGAAGAAATCTACTCTGCAGGGGATTCCATTATGATTCGATTCCATACAGATGACACCATCAACAAGAAAGGATTTCATGCCCAATACATAAGTACCAAATTTCAGGATGCATTGCACATGAAAAAATAGTTTGACTGCTCCTCACAGATATTCCCCATCTGAAGTTTGAGACATTTAACTGTGATCTTTGTCTTTTATTTTTAAAGCTTCTGTGCACTTGGCCAAAAGCAGTGTACATTATTTTCTGTAACTAAAACTAAATCCAGTCTCAAAGGTTTGCCTCTGCAATTATTAGCATGACCCTTTCTTGTTAACCTACCCAGGACCAAAAAATTGTCTTTTAATCATACCTGCCAGGGCATAAACATTGTATTTTGCACAACTTGCCATGAGGCTGAATGAAGACTGAACTTGAATTGAGAATGGCCTTCATCTCTTGCATATCTTGTTTCTAGGTGACATTTCCCAAGCATCCACATGAGCTGTCTGAACATGTTTTCTGGAGCAAGTGTTTTAGACAGACATCCAGTAGGGTTTTTTCAAAGGACTTTGTGAGCTACACCCTACCAGCCCCAACTACTCTGTGCAATAAGAGACCAACCAGATGGCTGTGCCTGCATCACTCTTTCTGTCCTCTGTATTGTCTTGTGTATTGTTGAGTGGAGAGCAAGGCAGGGGACAGGGACACTCTTTTCTAGCTACTTGGATTCCAGGGAATGAGGAGGACCCAGTACTTGGTTTGTAGTAATTGTCATGGTATATGTTGAATGGAAATACTTCAATGCAGTGCTCAAGGCAAGGGTGGCGGCTGACAGGGAAATGTTGTGGTGAGATGCAAGGCAAAGCTGTATGATGGTGGCAAAGCTCAGTGTTGACAGCCTGCCCCAGTTATATCACCATGCATGGCAGCTCAGAGGGCTGTGGCAGCAGTCCAGGCCCTGTCTTAAATAAGGAATCTCTCCTCCTCACTCCACCCATGCTTGCTTTCTCAGCCTTCTTTACACTGCTTCCTTTCCGTAGTACCACTTCCCTGTGAGCCCTTCCTTTTCATAGTGGAGCTGCTCTCCCCAGGGCCCCCTACCACAACCTAGGGGTGCTCTGCAACTTCAGCTGGCCAGAACATCTCGCTGAAGAAAACACTGGGGCAGGGGAAGTCATGGTGTCCCTGAGGCAGAGGGACACAGGCCATGCTACAGGTCAGCTTTGGTGGTCTCTGGGAACCTGTCAAACTTGCAAGCTGCAGGCATGGGGCTAGAAATGGGAGAGTTCTGGTTTCTGCTTCCTCCCCATTTGTCACTGGTGCTGGCCTAGTGTCTTAACTTCACAGCAAGGGTGCAAGTGAGATGGTGACTTTGACTTAGAGCACTTAAGAGTTATAAGGCTCAGACATGTTCTTGTTTGCCTATGAGAGCTACGCAGCCACAGGCTTGAAGAATTAACAGGTAGCTTGGTACTTTTTCAGAAAAAAAAAAAAAAGGAAAAGTATGTTTTGGGGGAACCACTGTAACTGAGCAGTTGACATGGGAGGAAAAAAAGTACTTCATTCTGAATGTTTTGTTGAGGCACTCATGGGCAATTATGAGCTAAAAGCTGAGGTATGTTAGCTTTAATAAAGTATTTATAATCCAAGGATTGCTATGTTTACATAACCATTGTGCTGTCAGGCTTTGGAGTGGCACCTCCTCTCTGGTGTATGACTGTGGAGAAGTGTGGAGCCAGTGCCACTGTCTGGCACAAACAACATTCCTGGAGATAAGGGCATTTTCAGATGGATAATAAATAGACCCAGCCCTCTCCAGAAATCCTTGAATAGAATATGGGCCAAGTATTGTGAATACTAGGAGAAGCAAATGCATGAAAATATTTTCTTGCTTAGATCAAGAAAAGTAAAGTAATTTATGCCTACACACAGAGGATTATTTGTATATAAAATGTGCATGTAGAAGACCAGTAGTCAAAGCCTTAATAAGTGTAATGTGAACAAAACTGTACCATGGACTATAGCTTTATTGCAGGCTGTATAAAATCATGTTATCTCTGTTTTGGTTTTGGTTTTTTTCGTTTGCTTTATTTCAGCTCTGCTTTGTTTATTTTTTCAAATTTTGTGGCCTTTTTACAGGCAAGACCTCTGATCTCAAGCTGTTTGACCATGCAGGTCTGGAGAAGTAAGCTCTGCTAGATGGGGTGTGTGTTTGTCCTTCTCTTCTTTGCTCCAGTTCAGGCAAAATTACAATAACTCAGGTCTGGAAATAAAGGTGTGACATCAATCCCTGTGAAACAGAAGCAAAGTTTCAGGTGACAAGCAGCAGTTCAAGTTTCCTGACCTTTTAGTGGCAGCAGTGACTCTAGAGGAAAGTGACTGTAGCAGGTTCCCATGTACTTTAACATCTTTTTTTCCATGTTCTGGTAATTTCCCATACAACCCAGACTGGTTTGATGCAGATGCTTGCAATGTGGTTTGACAGATCTATGACACTTGTTAGTGTTCATCCAGATGTCTTTTGTGACAGTGTGTTCACAAATATTGTGCTGTGCATTCCAACCAATGATCTATGTAGAATATTTCTGCTGTACTGACTGGACTTTAGAGTCAATAATTCTAAATGAGTTAAATTTTCTTAAGAAAAACAATGTCAAACCCTCTGATGTGTGAATATGTATTCTGGTCTTTGTGTGGTTTTACATTTCACTAACTAGAATGATTTTTAGAGGGGGAGAAGAAGAGGGTGTGGGGACAATCACAAAAGTACCTGTGTCCAGAACAAATCTCTGCATTCATTAAAGACTGTGGATTCAGTAGTGCATTCTGTTGTGTGCATACATTTTCCACTTCCTCAAGAGGAGGAACTCTCTTACTGCATTCCTTGTTTTGCCAGCTGTTGTTTGGGTCTGCAGGTAATACCAGGAAGGAACTTGGCTGTGGTCCTTTAGGTTTGTATTGGCTATTGCAATCAAAGGAGCATTTAGAAAGTGGGGCAGAGAAACAAGTTGGCCAGCCAAAGGGCTACATTGTCCCATGCTCACACTTTAGGGGGCCTAGATGCAGGTCTGCAGTGATAAATATCAGGGATCGGAGAATTAGTCTGAAAGCATTTTTTAGAGGATCAGCTCATTCACTACACTACAACCCATGGCCTTCAGCAGCAGGTGCCAAAGACCCAGAGACTTGAAATTCCTATGTGAAGGACCAGAGGATGAGGCAGATGTTCCAATGTTCCTTACCACAAAGTTTTAGTCCACAATCCGTGGCAGCGAAATGCTGCTAAGGCAGCACCTAAAATGCTTTTCTTCCTCTTTCTGTCCACTGCTTGATGTCTACCCTGCTTGCTAAGGACCATGTCTGAGTTCTTTCCCCAGCACACACCTAATTGATTAGTGTTCCACTACCCAGAACAGTGCTGTGGTGTGTCACAGCTACCCAAACCTTCATGGTATCTGAATTTTCTCTCAGCTGTTCCCAAAGGCAAAGCAGGAGATGAAGTAAGGAATAAGGATCCCCATGTAGCCTCCTACAGCTGAGTACCATGGCACAGTATGGCCTAGGGGCACAACTTACTTCAGACGAAGAAACATACCTCAGTCCAGACAGGCTCATTTGTCCCAGCATCAAGCCAGGAGAAATCTTCCACTTTGTCCTGGTATTTCCAGCAAATGCTCTGGCAGAGGAGGTAGTAGCCTTAGAAAGCAAAAGCAGGATTCCCCTCTGTGCTTCGTAAGTGCAGTCTCAGAGCCAGAAGCTGCCTGATTTGCCATGCTGCTGGTAGAGAAGATATGGAGGCTCCAGTCCCCTGAAGACCAGCTTCCCAGGTGTGTGCCAGAGCCTGGATGTTCTGGGACCTAGCCAGTTTGTCTGAGTCAGCCCAAGAAAAATGCCATCTTTTCCACTTTGCAGGTCCTGCATGTGTTAGCAGGAAAAGAAGTGTATCCTAAAAGGAGCACTAACCCTGACATTGGGCAGTCTGCTGTTACTGCACGCAGGCATTTTCCATGGAGAAGCATGAAATGGTGAGTGGAAGTTGGGTCTTTGTATGGGAGTAGCAGGGAGAGGTCAGAAAGGAGAGGTGAGGCACTGGACCACCTATCTATTGGTTGGAAAGCTCCATGGGAGTGTTTAACCTCCCGTTCTCTGCCCCAACCACAGCAATCAAATTCACTGCTTCATTAGTTCTGCCTTTCCTTACCGTGCAAGAGATGGTTTCAAATACCTGCTTGGATTTTAGCATCTGCCCTCAGCCTTTCTGTCCTGGAGCTATTGTTGGGTCTTAGGGCAGTTGGAGCAAAGAGGAGGTTGGTGCCCTAGATTATGAAGCAGACCTCTGCAAGGTCATTCTCGTGAGCAGGCGTCAAGAGGATGCTGTCATTGTTCCAAATGACACAGCATTATTGCATCCAGCTTAGGATATGTTGAATATTATCCCAAATATTATCCTCTGTGTGGTTGGTTATCCCCTAAGCATGTTCTGTGTTCTGGAGCTCTTTAAGAAAAGAACATTTTCTCACTGCCCTGTGCTTCTCATGCAGTTGTTGGTGACTTGTTGAAAGATGTTGTTTGTCATGGTTTTGTTCATTGCCTCAGATGAATCAGCATGCCAGTGGGCAGGAAGGACATGAATATGAATCATCCCAAGACCTCCAGATGTAAGCAGTTTTTAACTTGTTCTGACCAAAGCACACATGCTGCTGGGTTGCAGGACTGACTCTAAGGGCAGCCTTATACTAATGGAAAGTTCAAGGTAATCTCCTCCCCATTGTGCCTGGGTCTCATACGTGACTGCTGTTTCTGCTTGCACGCCTGTCCATTAGATGCAATCCCAGATGAGCAGTCAGCAATGGTTTGCCGTTGTTTTAGAGTACACAAGCAATAGAGCTGCAGTCCTCATGGGAAAAATTTGAAGGACAAGGAGGGATGGACCTGAGCTGTGGGCAAATGTGATATCTCTATCAAAGTAATTCTAAACATTTCCAGAGGGAGGTGGGAATGTGGCCAGAGAGCTTCTGCCACAGTGGGAATTCTTGCACACTGTTTTCTCTGCAGTACTCACGTGGTCTCTGAGTGCCTTGTGAGAACCAAACAAAGAAATTATATTTTGCCGCTATGACTTTTGTATGACCATGATGCAGGGAACAAGAAGTATCTATGTAAGTGAAGATCAAGACAAACACAACAAACTGAACATCCAGACACAACGAAAGGCCACAGGAACAAAGAAGCCCAGGAGAAAGTAATCTGTGGTGGAATATTTTTATTAAAACCATCTGGCCTCTTACTGAAAGAATGGCACCAAATTGTAGCTGGAGGCAGAAATAAGAGACACTACCCTTTTCCTAAATGAATTCATTTTAATAAAGAGCATCTAAATTCCTGCAGTGATATTGATGGTAGAAAAGAGGTGCCAGAGAGTTGGTTGCAGTCTCCAATGCTCAGGTAAGTGGCCTCCTTGCAACAGGCTGCAAAAAGCATGAATGCATTCTTTTCATTAGGCAGACAGGCTGTAGGACACTTTTCCCCTCCAGCACCGTGAGCCTTCCTGACTGGTGGTGTGCTGTGACTGCTCTGGAGCTCCCTGCAGACAGCAGCAGTGAGCACAGTGGGTGACAAAGGCAGGATCCTTGCCCAGGAGGGACAGCCCTTCCCACAGGGTGCTGGCCACAGGCTCTGCAGACCTACTCTGCAGTGCAGCAGCCGATGTGGGCACTGCCCCGACCCAAATTAAATAACAGCTCAAATTGTCATAAACAGATTTTTGTTTATTGGATCATTAATGTACACACATGCAGCACTATCCATCTGCAAAGCCAGGTCTTGGAGGGACACATGCTGTGGGAGAGCCAGGGGAGCTGTGCTGGTGAGAAAACCAACAGTGGCTGTTTGATGCAGCCACTGCACTCAATGATCCTGTGACAGAGCATCCATGCAAGAGGCTGCAATGTCACCCAGGGCCTCCTGCGGTGTGGTGGAGTTCTGGGAGGCTTCAGAGGTCTCTGCTTTGTGCCTTGTGTTTGGACTGCCTTCCTGAAGGCCTGGGAAAGATGGGCCAGTGCTCCTGCTGTTGATTTTAGTAAAGAACATGTAAAGGAATAGCTAGTTTCAGGACGCTGGAGAGTGGTTCAGTGCTTTTCAGCGGGGGACAGCACAGAGCTGGTAGGCAGGAGGTACATTGCCTGTCCCACTCAGAGTCGGGGTAATGTTGAGCTCCTGGGGGTTGACAACAGACTTCAAAGTAAAGTTCTGCAAGATGATGGCTATGAGTAAGAATATCTCCATTCGTGCCAGGCCCTCTCCTGGGCATATTCGTTTTCCTGAAAGTGAGAGCAGCAAATAGAACTCAGTGGGAGTTTCTGAGTAAACCAGAGTTTGTGCTTAGCAGCTGTGTTGCTCAGCTTTGTTTACTACACACAGCCATAGCAGTGAGACAACTGTTAAAGTTACCAAGGACATTTTCAAGAGAAGAATTTGTTGGCAAAAGACCCCTGACAGTTTGGATGGGTGTGTGAAGGAAGAACAGCAGGGAAAGACAGGGTGATCACCAGAGGAGGAGGCTGACAGAGAGAGGAAAAGAGCAAACCTGTGCCTTACCTGCTGAGAAGGGCATGAAGAATTCACTCTTCTTAAAGCTGCCATTCTTATTCAAGAAATGTTCAGGATTGAACTCATGTGGATTTGGAAACGCTTTACTGTCATGGAGGACAGAAGTGAGGACTGGAAAAATTGTAGTGCCCTGGAGTAACACAAGAGCAGAACATGAAAGGCTGGCAAATGAGGTCACTCAATCTGACTGCCTGCCAAATTGAGACTGCTTCCCTGCATAACCCTACATATGCCTTTGGTTTCCCTTTAGAGACCCTTCTTTAGAGGAGGCATATTTAGGGAGACCCTGCTGAATGTCACAGCAGTTGTTGGCTGCTCTTCCTGAATTCTCCCTCTCGTCTCCAGTGTATTCATTCTGACCTTGCGCTGGTCATCAGGGGACACCCTACCTAATTCTTCTCTTTCTTGGTGTTTCACAATAATGACTTTGTAGATGTACCATGTCCCTTCTATTCTAGGAGTCCAAAATATCAAAAGCACACAAGGTTGTGGAAAAGAAGTTCCTGTGGAATTCCCCTGCCCTCACAAATTTCTCCTGCCACAATCCTCTACCTTCCCACTTCCTGGCCAGCCATTGACAGGGGCTGGAGTATTCAGCAGCCATGATACAAGAGTTCTCTGCTGATGGCTAAGCAGTTCTCTGGGTCCTGCCTGATGATTTTGCACAGAGAGCTGGAAATCACTCCACCAGCAGCCCATGTACTGCTGTTTCCCAGCTGCCCACAGTCACCCAGAAGAGCAACAAGCACTGCTGCAGTGAGCCAGGCCAAGCCACGGCTGCTCTGGCCCACCAGCCTGCCTCTGGCAGTGGCCAGCAGAGACTTCCTCAGGAAGTGTGCTAGAACAGAGCCAACAGGTTTGGCTTGTTCCATTCAATGCAAACATCACCTACGGTATTTTGTGGCTCAAAATCTTTCTGTGCTCAATAACCAGCAACTTTGCTCCCAAGCATGTGCCCAAGCTATCCTGGATGGTGGTGAGCTTCTCCTCAACTTTGGTGTCTTTTGTGTGCAGAATCACCGCTCTAGTTTGTGAACCTAATGTGCTTCTGCAAATATGTAAAGCTTCAGAGCAAGGGAACAAAAGTGTTGGTCAGAGGTACTGTTTTAGTGTTGGCCCACGGAGCATCAAGAAGGGAGTGCAAGTCAGCTCCAGCTGCCTGAGGATAAAACCCTCACAAAGGACTGGGTGAAAACAAAATCACACCACAACAGTTCTAACTTGTGGCTTGTAACTGACAGCCTAAGAACTGCTGAACTGGAGGGAGCTCACCTTAGGGATGACATAGTCTCTGAAGCTGGTGTCTTTGGTCACAGTGTGAGGGAGGGCCAGGGGTACAAGAGAGATGAAGCGCTGGATTTCATGGACCACGGCATCTGTGTAGGGCATCTGGGACCGGTCAGCCACACAGGGTTTTCTTGATCGTCCTACTACCTGGTCAATCTCTTCTTGAATTTTCTCTGTCATGAGAAGCGCAAATCATCAAATGGGTAAATAAAACCAAACCCATCTAAATAGGTTGCTGTAAACTAGTAACAAATCTCAGATGGCAGGAGCATTAAGTTGATTTTGATGTTGACTGGAACACAGCTAACACTTCTGCCCATGCAAAGAAACTTGTATTGATTTGGCTAAATAAAGATGTGGACACAGTCAGGTCCCAGAGAGAAAATGAGAGAGAGAGAGAGAGATATGACGGGAAAATCTGGGAGGAGGATGTGGTGTCAGTTGTGTGCCCAGCCCAGGGGAACAGCTAGAGAGGAAGAGGTCACAAACTGGTACCTTGTATCTTTGGATATTTGAGAAGAAGCAGAAGCCCATATCGTACAGTGGTGCTTGTTGTCTCAGTTCCAGCAATGAACAAGTCGAAAGCACTTGTTATCAGGTTCTTCATGTGGAAATTGGAATTGGGATGATCTTTCTCCTAAGGAAAAGGTTTTGTTTTTCCTCTGGCTGAGATGAGAGAAAGTGGCCCTTTCACATATCATCCCAGACCTTCCTTTTCTCCTAGAGCTGTGGCATTTCTCTGTAAGGGGCAGCAACCATCTGGGGCATTGCAATGCAGCCTTTAACAGTAAACTCAATACTAGCCTCCTTTTAAGCTGTGCACTGAATGGCACTCTACTGCTGGCTTGCTGTGTCTAATGCTTTCCAGTGAAAGAATTGCAAGACCAGACTGAAAAAGTCCCTGTGTTTTGGTGAAAGCAGAGGAAGCTCTCGCTCTCCAAACAGTAGTGGTGGCTGGTGAGCACACAGACCCAGAACTATAAGCTCTTACAGAGGCAGTATCTGGGGTATTGTTGCTGTTTTCCTATTGCACAGCTGACTTGGAAGGGGTCCATCCCCATGTCTGTGTTACTTATGAGAGGGAAGGACTCAGCATAGGTGTGTTTGGGGACAAGCTGGGGCCATCTTCTCCTTACCTCCTGCATTTTGCTGAGGAAACAATCGATGAAATCCTGAGGGGAGTTGGGATCTAGGGAGGCTTGGTGCAACTTTACCTCCTCTGCTACAAAGGCTTTTAGAGCATCAAATTCTCCAAATATATTGTTGTGTGGGCCAGGCAGGTAATCCATGATGTTTGAGAACATCTGGTAGAGCTGGAAGAAAAGAAACAGGAAGGTCCCTAGTATGACATTTGCCCCATCCTTTGATACTAACCAAATGCCCAGAAAAGCCACAACCCTGTCAACTGAGCCAAGCAGAAGGACTATGAGGCTGAGCAGTCTGGCAGGACTTGCATAGTAGTAGTAACCTTAGAAGTGGAGAAGAAAGTTGTCCAGGGCTATTGGGAACTATTGCACGTAGCTGGCAAAGCCAATTCCAGCTTTGATGAAGGAGTTTCTTGCTCTTGAATGAAATGCCTTCAGTGCAGCAGAGCATTGATGGGGTCCTGCTTAGAAGACTGAAATGGAACTTCATTGGGAAGGAGGCCTCCTACTCCCCTGGGAGAATGTTGCCACTGTGAAATGCCTACTGAACGTACCTGTCCCCAGCGGGAGTTCATCATCTCAAAGATGTTGTTCATGTTGTCCATCAGAGCCAGGAACTTCTTGTCTTTATAATCATATCGTTTCCCAAAGACAATGGAGCATATGACATTGGAGACAGAACAGCTCAGCATGAAGGTTGGGTCAAAAGCTCTTCCTGTGATTTCAGAAACATTACAGACTATTAAAAAACCCCCATGAAATGTTGTTTGTCTACTTATGTCTACTGTGGGTAATCTGAACTCCAGTTGTTAGTGGAAATACCAGATCAGTCTCTGAGTGACTGAAGGGTCACTCCAGAAGGGTCCTCCAAACAGAACAGGACATGATCGCAAAATTATTTCAGCTTCATAAAGAGGAGTAGCTGGTGCATGGACCAAATCCATAGGAACTTCATTCCATGCTAAAGAAGTGAGCTCCCTTAATAGAGCCTATTTTTTCAAACATAAGATATATTAAAAATGGATTGTACCCTTTGTTTTGTTGATCTCTTCAAGCAAGTAGTCAGATTCCTCCTGTATCCTCTCTTCAATGCTCCTCTTCCCCATTCCAAAGTTCCGCAGAGTGGTGAGAGAAAACCTCCGGACTTGTAACCATAGCTCATTGTTGCTAAAAATAATCCCTGCAGAAGAAGAAAGAAGAGGAAAGACATGTCTTGGGCATGCTGGCTGTGAGATGAACAGTGGCTCATGGTGACAGTGAATCCTGTCCCTGGAGAGCACTGACATGGCAGCGTCGCAGCGTACTGTGGTTTGGAGGTTCTGTAGTCCAACTGCCTGCTTTTGGTCTTCTCCACTACATGCCCAACATCCTTGTGAATAATTCATACTCGCCCATACACAATTTCCCTTGCTGCAGCTGCGGGCTGCTGCCCCTTGCCATTTCCCTGCCCATCTTTGAGAGCAATCTGGCTCCCCTTCTCTGCCACCTCCCACCCTCTGAGTGGCAGTAACCTTCTCTGGCTTCCCCTCTCCAGGTGGATTGCACCCACCCCATGCAGTTTTCCCTCATGCAAGGTACACTCCAGCTCTAATCTGCTGATCACATGCTCAGCCCTTCCCTTCTCCTTCAGAAGCTCAGCCAGCAAACATACCTAATCCATTGTTAGCCCTGTCTCCAATTGGCATGTGTCCCCTGGAAGCAAACTCATCTGCGCGATCGACCAAGGCTTCTTTCACCACATCGTATCCATGCAGCACCACCACTGGGTCAGAGCCCAGGTGCACTGTGAACACGGGTCCATATTCTTCACTGAGCTGTAAAAATGCAAGAGAGAACATGGCCATGGAGCAAATAGTGAGGAAGAGTGGGGAAATCTCCTTGCTGCTGCCTCCCACAGCAGGCAGTTAGCCTCACACATTGGTAACATCAAGATTTGGGTCTCTCATGATAAATGTGACTGTGCAGATGGATCCCACCTATCAGGCCCTAAACAACATGGCAACAGCAATGAGGGGAAGCAGCTGCAATCCCCATGACTTTTCTGCTCCTCTGGAATTGCAAGTCATTGAGCCATAGCCACAGGCTGACCCCACACTCAAGTCCCACATATTTCTCACCCAAAGCAGAATGACAGAAGAAGAAGTGGCCTTACCTTCTGGAGGGTTTTGGCCAAGTTACTTGGTTTCACCTGCAGCAGGTTGCCTAGAATGGGAAGGGGAGCTGGTCCTGGAGGCATCTTCCCCTTCCCAGACCTTCCTTTCCATGCTGCAAAGGAGAGCAGGCAGGCAATGCAAACCAGGAGGACAACAGTGGCTCCTCCCAGGAGCTCCATTTTCGTCTGTGGCTCAGGAGGGAGTGACTCTGGCTGTCAGAATCTGAGTTTATATCCCAAAGGTCTATGTTAGTTCAAGAGCAGATTTTGGGTCACATGGCTGAGTCAGTCAATGTTTACTAGTCAATCATTTGTTAGATTGCCCTGTGTTATGAAACTAAGACTTTTATTGGTATTAATTATTCTTTGGAGTCACACCTTATCTCAAACAACTGCAGAAGCCAACAGAGATTAGGAAATCTGTAATGTGCTCACAAAACTTGTTTTCTTTTATCTAGACTTAATTGTTAAAGAAATCATGGTAGGGGGACAATGTCCTTCTGAGGCACTCACAGATATTCACTGTCACAAGAACATGAACTTCCATGAACTTCAGTGACATTTGGGGTTTCTGTTCTTCCGTATTGATTGTGCAAGCTGTCAGTGCTGTGAGCCATCCTTCATTGTTCCTGAAATCTTCCTGATGTTATTAGTAAACTTCATACTGCATGTTATTTGCTAAAGGACAAGCCACTGTGTTTTCCTCAGCAATTGCTCAGCAATAGCCCCAGTCTCTCTCCCTAGGGGTGTCTGGCCTCACAAGAGAGGAGAGTATAGCATATCTATCCAGCAAGGCTAGAAAGGTCTCCAGACATGACAACAGACAAGAAAGGACTTGCTGGGTGAGATTAAATGAAGATGTAAGAAAAGGGGACAAAACCTTGAGACTCTGACCTCCTCAAGGGCTCCTAGGGGAAAAAAAGAGAAAAGTAGAGACAAGAGAGAACTTGAGAGAGTCTCTGGGAAATGGCTTCCCAAATTGGGACAGAGATGTACTTGTCTGAGGCTGGGTATAGGCCATTGCAACCTGCAACTTGTCCTTGCACTTACCAAAGCAGCTCACCCAACCTACAGCTGGAAGCTGGCATGCACAGGTTCTTGTTTTCTTGATGTCTTACTCCACTATGAGGAACTAGTGCTCTGGAAGTTCCCTAGGTGCTCTGGGAGACAGCAGAGCATGTCGGCTGTGTTGCAAGGGCTTAAAAAAGAGCTGGAGGCTTCCTGCCCAAGATTGCCCATGGCCTGCGTACCAGCAGCGTCCCAAGAACAATGGCAGGGGTGGGTAGAAAACCCTCAGGGCTGTGCTCATCTTGTTCAGTCTGACCTTAACCCTCTGTCTCTCCTGAACTGTGACACATTTGCAGGCAAAACTGATTAGAAGGTGTTGCAAGGATAGGGGATGTGGGACTTGGTGGGAATTAGCAAGAGGCCTGGCTGAACTGAGTGCTTTGTTGGGGCATACTGTGTTTACTGCACAGCAGCGTGTTAAGGTGAGTTTCCCTTCCACTCAGAGGAGCTAGTGAAGATCTCCATCCCTTGCAAAAGTTTTTGTACCTTCTCTACAGAAGGGAGTTCTAAGTCATCCTTGTTCTCTTGGATGGGTGCAACAATTTTCTAGTTGTTCATTTTAAATGTTATTTTACTACTTTGAGAGCTTTGGTGGAAAAACCAAAGTGCCAACAACTTTTGGCTAGTTGCTGGGCAGAATTCCTGCATCAGCTCAGATGCTGCCAGGGCAGTTTATGGAAGTTCATGTAGGTTCATGGACTTTCATCTAATGAATGTAAAGTTCATGAGAGTTTGCACTTTGACATGAGGTAGCTGCCAGCTAGCAGCGTTCATGACCTTACCACCTTGTCTACAAAGTTCCCTGTTTCGCATGGCACTCATTGATCAGACTAGTGGTCCACAGAGAGGTTTTCTTCACCTACCTTCATCCTCTGCATGTCCTTCCTGTCTGTGGTGGTCTTGGCTGCTGTCTAAACTAGTGATTACAACTGGGTCACTGGAATGCATGAGAATGATCAAATGGGTGAGGAAGATTTCTGAGGAAGAGAGACCTGCTTGTTTCATTTCAGTTAGGCTGCTTTCCATTTTCAATTTTCCATAACAACTTCTTTCAAGCAAAGCATTTAATTTCCCTGAAGTTCAGGCTCCTCTGAAAAGCCTTCCATTCCTACATGATCAAACACAGCTATTTGGTGTCTGTGTAGGAACTAGGAAAGGGCAGTTGCCTGAAACTGTTCTCAGCACAGGTACTCCTTGGCAGATCTACAGCAGTTCTGGGGTTCTTTCATGTAGAATTATTCTTCAAGTCCATGTAGACATTTTTTTTTTATTATCAGAAGTAAAGTATTGATGGGTTAATGTATAATAAAAGTACTTCCCTATAGCTCCAAAGTACTTTACTGCTTTTTACCCAGTTATCAGCAGGTAATGCAGCCAAAAGAAGCACTTGGCTGTCATTCAGTGATGATGTGATTGGGGCATACACAGTTCATACAGGCTTCTAAAGAGATGAAGCCTCCCTCCTTGCCAAAGTCCAAATGTTTTCCCTGGTGTCTCTCCTCTGTTGCTGCCTGGTGCCCTGGCAGGCACTCTAAGGAGCACAGTTGGTTCATGAGGGCTGCTCAAGCCTCAGCTACACAGGCAAGCTGCCAAGATTCATTGCCTCCAACTCCTGTTGTGCACAGCTGCTGGCAAGGTCTTACACTTTGTGGAGCAGCCATCCTGGCTGGTGCATGAAATTAGCAGAGTTAGGCACAGTGACCTTCTTGACCAGCTGGGATCCTGGCATCTTGCACAGCTGTGCAGCAAAGATGGGCTGTGGGCTGAGGTGGAAGGGCAAAGGAAATGCCTCCCTCAGACTCAGCTGCTGCCCACCCACCATGCCTGTGGTGAGGGCTGGCTGGGGCCAGGGTACTGATGCTGTACGGTGCTGTGCAGACATCAGGAGCTGGAGGATCTGCTAAAAGGCAGAAGTATAAAGACATTCACAGTTTCATGGTATGAATGCAGAAACATGCATGGAAAGATGGACTATGAGGCATTCGCTTGGTGTGGCTGCCTGATGTGTGGCTGGGGAGGAGACTCTCCATGACACCTTGCACTTACAGGCAGGCAATGGCTGCTGGCGGGCAGAGTTTTCTCTGGGATCACAAAAGCTCCCCTTGCCTGTGTTTCAAGCCCATCTCAGGGGCCACCTGCCACTTTTTGAGGGTAGGGATCCCAGAGAGCATCCTGCCACTTAGCAGCCAGGTCTGAACCAGTCCTGCCACTATCCCCACACAAACACACTGCAAACAGGGCTGTAAGTCCACAGCCAAGAGTGCTTATGGTGAATCGCCACTGTTTAAGTGTGCAAGGCCTTCTGAGCTCCATGATTTCTCACAGATTTTATGTGGAGGGCTCTTTCTATGCTTTTGTGTCAGCACCCTATGATCAGATCCTATGTCTGGCATTTGAACCCGTATAATCTTTAAAAGAATAAAAGAGCATTGTCACTGTTTCTTGCACTCATGCCATGTATTGAGCAATTAGAGCAGCAATAGGGTGCATGGGGAGAAGCAACCAGATTTCCTATGTGTCCCAGCTGTGGGAAGAACTCAGGGTAGGAAAGAAGCTTTGAAGACCCTCCTGGGGATCTACAGTATGAATACAGACCTGTCTCTTGACCTTAGTTCAACTCTTGCCCTTTGGTTTTCTTCAAAGAGCACCAGCAGACTCTGCTGAGTTCAGGTGAGGGCAATGGAAGGTGTTAAACTGCTGGCTGGGTCCACCTGGGCATTTCGGGGATTTCTGGTCCCAGCTGGCTTCACAGTTTAAAAGGACTAGGCTAAGAGCCTAGCAAGAGAGCAGGATGGGTGTGGTAGGGTGGTGTTGGGCTGCATCAGGAGTTATGCTCTTCTGGGTATTTCTTGGCCCCCTGGCTTTGGCTTTGGGGGCTCCTATCAGTGTTTTTTCTGATCCTACCCTGCTGACTTGTGGCCAGAAAAGCTTACAGGTCACCTTACCACCAGGCTGGGAAGGGAATGCTTCATTTGTACTGACTACGTGGGGTGAGGCAATATCAAGAGGCATTTTTAGCCATATCTTTGCCCAAATGCAGAGGTGCATGGAAGGAGAGGAAAGGAACAGGTTTTGATGTGCAGTGCTGTTGAACTTCACTGAAGTTCTGTGCATCTTGCATAATCTGGGGGCTGTTTATATGACACAGCAGTCAAGGACTTGGTGAAGTGCTGCGCCTGGATCTAGATGTCTTGGCTGCTGGATTCTCTCACTACTGTTCTAGACCCTAATATTGTCTAGGTCCCTGTTTCCTACAGAAAGGTAGGCTTGTAGTGGGTCTAATCTGCAATGTGGGACTCTGAAGCCCCTGCTGCTGTGTCCCCTTTCCCTAGATACTGAAGGGAAGGCACATGCTCTGCAGAATGACTCTGGCTGTGGGCTTTTGGTATCTGGGACTCCTGAAGGCTCCAGGAAAATATCGGTCTCCTATGCAGGCTGTTATGTCTTTGAGTGGGTGAGTGGCCTTAGGGATTCTCCTGGGACTGTAACTACTGCTGCTCTGGCTGTCCTGGCTGTTGTGACTTTTCCCTAGGATCACAATTACCTTCTACTGGTTGGGCTTGAAGGAATAGATGCTGCTGGGCAAAAGGTTCTTCATGAAGAGACTCTGCTCAGGTGCCCTGTGGACCTTCCTGGTAAGATACAAGCACCTGTCAGAATCTTGTGGTGATCAGTACCATTCCTTTCAGATGGCTGCTCCTAGTCAGTTTGGGGGCTAGGAAAGGGGACTTACTGCTGTGCAGAAATCTCCATGAAAAAATGTTTGGACATAGGAGCTGCAAACGTGTTGTGGACTCTTGCCTCTCTGCAGGGTCAGCTGGTGATTATTTACATCATGTCTCCCAGCCATATTCTGGCTACATGAGTTCAGCAAGGTCAGTGAATTAACTAGAGACTAGGTACAATGATTTCCTTAATTACCACGAGTCCATCTAGAAAGCTTTATCTTGACAGATCCAATGTAGGTCCAGTTTCCTGTACATGGCCTCAGGGGGAGTCTCTGCTCCATGGAAATGCAGGTCCCTCCTGAGCAGGCTTCCATGCCAGATCCAGGCCATGTCTCTGACCCTCACCTAACTCTCACTTCCCTTGATTTGTATGCAGAATCACCAGGACTCCTTCAACCAGTGTCCTTCATGTCTTTGTCCCCCTGCTCTTGTGCTTTATCTGCAAAGACCTGCTGTTTTTTCCAGCCGTGGATGCTCCAAGCAGCAGTGTCTGTCTGGCTGTTCCCAGCCAGGACCGGCTGCTGTGTGCCTCCCTGCCCATCAGCCAGGGAGACTGTGAAGCACGAGGCTGCTGCTATGACCCCAGAGACAGGGTGAAGCCTTGCTACTTTGGTAACACAGGTAAGCCTGAGCACCTGTTCTCCCTCCCTCCTGAGCTGCTGCAAAACAGGATTTCTCACTTTGCTGGCAGGGCAAGCCAGCACTTGGTGTGTACCACTCCTGCAGGTGGCTCAGGGCTATGTTTTTGGCTGCCAAGAATATTGTGTCCCAGTCAAGTGTCCAGCATTTTCCACTCTATTGCAACACACCTGGTTTTATGCCTAGCATCGGTGGTGTTGTTGGAACTGGCTGCACTTGTCTTGCCATACTTGGCACTTGTTTTGTGGGTTAAAGGCAGGACATCTTGCAGGACTTGCTGGTCTTGTCTTGGTTGTGATGTTAGGGCGTCCTTCCCATCTCTCTTATCTTTGAGCTCAAGAATGATTCTGTCTTTTTCTCCAGTGACAGCTCATTGCACACCAGATGGCTAGTTTTCCATTGCTGTTTCTCAGGATGTCACCCTGCCACCTGTTGCCCTGGGCTCAGTGCAACTGGCCAGTGGACACAGTACTGGCTGTGTCCCTGTCCTAACAAACAATGCCTTTGTTGTGTACCAGTTTCCACTCTCTGCCTGTGGCACTACTTTTCAGGTAAGAGCTGCAGCTGTTGCTAGGCTGGAAGAGCTGGAACAGCCTGCCATGTTTTTGGCTGCTCAATGGTCATCCTACAGGCTTCCACAGGCCAAATGCTGTTCTCCAGCCTAATACTGATCCAGCCTGGCTTTACCACAGTGATGGTGCCTGTCTGTCATTCCAGATGAATGCAGACCAGGCCATATATGAGAATGAGTTGGTGGGCAAGCAGGGATGTGAAGACTGGGAGCCTTGGCTCTGTCACTAGGGATAGCATTTTCAGGTATTACCCTGGGGCTGATGTTGCTGGGTGTCCCTGGGTTAAATGTCACTAGAGAAATTCCTGCTTGTCACAACCTCTGATTTCACGAGGGCCCTGGAGTAGGTTAAAGACCAGTGTATCTCTAATTATTAGGAATAAAGCTGGAATTGATCAGAGACAATCTGCAGATTCTCAAATCTAAACACTAAAGAGAATTTCAAGTATTTGTTAAAAGGAAGTGACTGAAGAAAGGGGATATAAGTAATTAAAGCAGATGATAGGTTGCCATATTGGAGAAAGGGGATATCAGAGTGGCTTTTCTTATTTGCCTGATTTGGAGCTTTCCTTTCCCACCAGGCTATATGTCCGATGTACTTATTTCATCAGTGGGAGCTCCATTCCCTTGATTGCTCAGGTCTTCACATTGTGGCTGTGTCCCAGCCAGGTCTTCTGTCTTTGGAGCTGCATGTTGCCTCAGGTAGGAGAGGTTTGCAGGACCTGCTCAAGGCTCTCGGAGCAGGGCTCTGGTCTCTGATGTGTAACAGTGGAGTATTGATGGGTTAACTCAGCCCTGCTTCCCTGCCATGGTGGGAACTTACTGATATGGCTCTAAAGGATGCCTATTCCTGCTTCTTGCTGCTCTTAAATGGCTCTTGGGTTTCTTCTGTCCCAGATGGAAGCTATACTTCCTATTATATTGACAGTGACTATCCTGTTGTGAAGACTCTGAGGGATCCTGTTTATGCAGAGGTCAAGATCCTTCAGAGGACAGACCCAGACCTGATTTTAGTTCTGCACCACTGCTGGGCCACACCAAGCACCAACCCCCAGCAACAGCAGCAGTGGCCAGTTTTGGTGGATGGGTAAGTGACTTGTAAAAACTTCGGGTCGAGGGAAAAACTTGCTCTTTTTCACTGCTTACCTTTCCTCCTCAGGTGCCTTTATGCAGGTGACAACTATCAGACAGAGCTGATGCCTCCAAGTTTCACCTCAGGACTACTGTTGCCCTCTCATTATCAGTGTTTCACTCTCTACACATTCACCTTTGTGGACTCTACTTCCCATGAGAAACTCTCTGGGCTGGTAAGATCCTGTGCTGCCTGCCTAGTTTCATACTGAAGTAAAATGTGTGAACAACAAGAACCACTTCATGACAATGAGTCTCTTGGTCTCCTTGGGGGAATGGGGCAAAGACTAGGAAGATCCCCTGCTGAAATAGAAGGGGAGAGGTTAATGCCAAAAACCTCATTTCCTGAAGTGAATGTGATAGAGGTAAGAGACATCACTTTTGGAGTGTGACAGAAAATGTGACTACTAGAAGGATAGTAGTGTACCTAAGCAAGTGCTAATTTGTCTGGTGAATTAGCTTAGGGTGTGTCCTCTAGCTACACTAATCAATATTCTCTAAACTACGTTTCTTGCCCAAAATTACTTGGAAATAAACTTTGAGTACATTTTTAAGCATCTGGGCTCTGAATCTCATTGAGCCCCTCCAGTTAAGTCACATGAAATTCACCCTGCCATCTACTGTTTGCTCAGCTCTCCTGGCATCGACTAATACCCAAAATTGGTCTCAGCTGTACTTAACAAGGTTCCCAGTGAAGTGGTGTCCGGGCAGCCGTACTGCAGGTGTCAGGGAGAAGCGCTGTAAGGCCAGATTGGCCCGAGCTTGAAAGTGTGTGGTGTAAAGCTTTCAAAGCTGCCTCGGAGCGGACAGCAGAGGGCTCCAAGGTTACAGGCTGGGTGTGAAACAAGCCGAACAGACCTTCCTGCTTTCCCCCGTAAGGACCAGGCCCATGGTATGGAGCTACCTCTCCTCTTAGCAGCCCATATGGTGCTGTGGCTTTGAATTTGTCCCTAAAACAGTGTTGAAAGCAGATGCTCTTGCTGACTGCTGAATGGCACTTGCAGAACACCAAGACTTTCTCTTCATTCTGCTGTCTCTCAAGCCCAAGTGAGTAGGCATGGGACAGGCTAGAACCTGGGAGGCAGCAGAGCTGACTCAAAGTGGCCAAAGGATTATTCCATGCTGCATGATTTTATGCTCAGCAGTGTAAACTCTGGGGTGTTTCATCTTCCAGGACAGCTGATGCCCCAACTGCCTGGGCACTGACCTGCCTGTAGGAGCGGAGCAGGTGACTTGCTTTTACATCACTTGTGCTTTAGGTCTTTTCTTCCCTCCCCTCCTCTCCTTCACTTCTTTAACTGTCCTTTCTCTCCAGCTACAGGTTTTCTTGCTTTTGCTCTTCCTATTCTTTTTCTGTCCTGCTGGGGCAGAGTGTGGGGAGTGAGTACGCAGCTGTGTGGGTGCTTAGCTGCTGGCTGGGGTCAGTGCAGCGCACTAGGATATCACCAGGCCCTAGACAGTGCCTGAGGGATTTCAGGCTGTGTTCCATTTCTCTCTAGGTGTATCTGCACTGCAGTGCTTCCGTGTGCCACCAGTCTGTAAAGGAGTCCTGCATCCCCTCTTGTCCTTCCAGAGTCAGTAGTGTCCTGGCCTTCTGCTCCCTCGCCAAGGGGCAGCAAGGGCCTAGTCTCCAAGCTGGGGAGGAGGAGTCATGTAGCCCATGGAGTAATTCTCTTAAGGCATGGACAGCTTGAGAAAGCATTTCCTGCTCCTTTCCACTGACTAAGGGCTCTTCTTATGCCAAAAAGACAGAGGTCTTCATGGGCTCTTCGCTCTATGTGGGCTCACATGGAAACCGTGCCTTCAGCACTTTCTGTGTGTTGGGAAGCTGACCTGGACAGAGTTTGCTGACCTTCAGGGCTCTACCTCTTCTTACCTACAACCTTCATATTGCTCTATAGGGGGTAAAAGGAGTGCTGAGCCTCCTTTTCAGGAAGGTCCTTCCCATGTCTCCAGCAAAGGCCCTGTGATTTTCCTCCAGCATGAGCTAAGACAGGATGCAGCCAAGGATGGCATTGGTAAGTGTGGCAGCAGGGCAGGGGAAGGGGCCTGGTCTAAGGCTTTTCTGCAGAAAGGCTGAGCCCCTCGGGCATCCCTGTGCTCCCTGGGAACATTTGTTGGGGTGTCTCTCCCCACAGGAGCAGTTGTGCATGCTGCAGCCCCCTGGGCTCTGGGATTTGCTGCTGTGGCAACTAGGACAGCTCTGTGTGTGGTGCTTGTGGTTTCTGTGCTGTGGCAAAGGAAGGTGTCAGCCATGCATGAAATCAATAGATTGCAATAAAGTGACTGTCAAACCAATTTGTTTGGTGGAACCCCTTCCCCTGGAGACCCTAGCTGTAAGAATTTATTTGCAAGGCAAAAACTACCCCAGTGGCTGTGCAAGCTTTCCAAATGCTCTGAATTCATCTCACACTGGAATTCTTCTGTGTTTGGTGTTACTTGTCTGCCATAGACAAACTGGAGACCTTGTCAAGGCCTGGGCTGCAGACTGAGGCAGGATTGCTGCTGGGTGGTGTTGACATTTCTGTTAATGAAACAGAAACTTTTGAAAGCCACTGCTTTCAAAAGTAGTGACCTAGGCTCCATTCCAACACTGAGCAGAAGTACACCAAAGCTCACTCAATGCAGATCCTGCAGCTGCTTCTCTGGAGATGCAGAGCAGTTATTTTGACTCTGCTGAGGAGTTGGGACTTGCCCACTTGTCCCTAAGTCACTAGGTAAAGTACGGCTGTGCTCGTGTGGCAGGACTGGAAAGCAAGGATGCCAAAGCACTACACAAATGGGCCTTGCTAATGATGCTGTGCATGAACTTGCCTTTCTTGCCCTAGAAACAGAAAGGGGTAGGTGGCATTTTTGTGGTGAATGAGAACATGGAAACTTCCTATCAACTGGAAAAAAAAAAAAAGGCCTAGGTGGTCTGAAATTCAGGGGGAAAAAAATCTAACTTAGAGCTACTCTTAAGCTTTAATGTGACAACAGGCAGTTAGGAGTCTTCAAAGGTCTTGGATCAAGGCTAATTTGACGTCGCTGTTAGCATACAACTGCTTTTCTTAATTTTTAACTTGTTTCTTTTACATGAGAAAAAAGCCTTGCCTTTTTGAACATCAGGGGTGGTTCAGTGTGGTGTTGTCAGTCCCAGCAGCTGGGCAGCATCCCTCTTGGCTTTCTGAAGTCCTGGCTGAAAACAGTACAGCAGAGCTCTCCAGGCAGTAGAGGGGAAATGGGGCTCCACCTCCTCCTTCCTGCCCAACCTGGGGCAGCTCTGGTGCTTGCACTTACACTGAGATCTGCTTATAGCTGATGGGGTAGTCCTTGAGGGGAAGGAAAAATACTTTTCCCTTTTTTCCTCTAAGGCTTAATCAGAAATTCTTCCTGTTAAGGGCAGGAGAGAAGCTTTAATTGTATTGCTTTGGGGCCTTTAAAAGGGAGGATTAGCACTTATACATGGAAGAAAAGAACTGATCAGTAACTTGCTTGAGGCAATAGCTGTTGTTCTTTTTAATTAGGTTCTGTTGATCCTGTGTGATTGGAGCACGTTAATGAGTGGTGGGATCTGTGTTCTACTTCCTTTCCTATTCCAAGAAAGTTCAGGAGTAATCTTATGTTTTTATTTTTCTGGTAGAAATGCTTTTCCCTGCTACCGTCAGGATAACCAGCAATCTTCGTCTTGTGTGCTTTCAAAATCTAACCAGATGAAAAGACTGTTCCGAGTTGTATGCTGGGAGGGAGAAGGAGATCACGGGCAGGAAAAAAACGTCATCTGAAGACAGGTCAAACAGCCTCTTACTTTGGAGCAGGCTTCTGGCAACTAAATGACCTTGGTACAGGTGGAGCTCTGTCTGGGAAAGCTGAGTGTCAGCTCATAATGTGCCTCATGACAAGTCTTTAGTAGCAGTCTGTAATGTTATTTAACTGGGCAGTTAAAGGAGTAATATAAACCACACCTCAGTGCACCAGGCAGGGTGTTCTGGCACTGGTCTTAACTGTGCATGTAAGCCAAGACCTAAACACCTCCTATTTGCTACTGGAACTTTCCTTTGCCCCAGTAAGGGAAACAGAAATAATTGCTTAGAGAGCTCGGATGACTGTGGGCATGCTGAAAGGGCTGTGAGAGTTAAGCCTCTGCTGCCCTTTGCTGGGTTACTGAACCGTTCCAAAGTGGCAGGGAGCTCTGGGTGTGTATCCTGTGGGAATTGCAGAGAGTCCCCTGCAGGCACTGTGCCTTTTGGTGCAGAGCTGGGTGTTGGAGGCTGGTATGATTCTTAGTGTAGGGTATGTGCAGTGCTAAGTGGAGGTGGGTGAGCAAAGGAATAAAGTTAATTTCCTTATGCACTCTGGGGAGTCTTCTGTGTTTAAGGCTTGCTACTTGGTCCTCAGCTGGCAAGAAGGCTCTGAGCAGCAGTGAGATGGGAGTTGCTCTTCTGAAGCGCTGGTACAGGGTGAAAGACAACCTGGAGGTTTCCTCCTCTGTTCACTGGCCCTGTGTTCACTGCCTGTTCTCCAATGCCACTGGGGTGTTAGTGGCTCTCATGGCTCCTGTTATTTGCTTCTGCAAAAGTGTATTATTTCCCTTCTACCTCCACAGATGCACTTCTGGCTAACTTGTTTTCTAGGTCTCTCTTTAGTTGAGTCTCATTGACTTTTCACCATTAATTTCTTTTGAATATCTGTGTGTAAATTCTTGTGCCAGCACCCTCTTTAGCTTCACTCTGTATCACCTGGTTATACAGTTCAGTTAAAGCTGTTGGGGGGTGCTGTACACAGTGCCTTAGACACCTGCCAGGGGAAAGGAAGCTGCTCTGTCCAGGAGGCTGCTGCTGGCTGGGAATCAGGGCTGAGGAAGAGCAGCCAGGAGGCCAGCTGGGATCTGTCATTTGAGGCTGTTGTGCAGTGCTGCTACGGAATCTGGATTTTCAGAAAGGAACCCCTGTGCTGAGCAGCAGTACACTTTGTCCCAGTGCCTTCATTGATTCTTCTTGGGAGTGCTGTGTGTGCTGCCTGTCTCTGGAAGCAAAGTCCAGCAACAGCACCTAATACAAGGCTGCTCAAAATTAACATATGTGTTTTGTCATACCTGAACTTTCAAAAGCCTCTCCTCACCCTCTAGATCTTTGAGAACAGCAGCTGCTTCCAAAGAGCAAACTTGCTTCTTTGCCAAAGCTAAAGAAGACCTTTAAAAGCTTGGAGGTAACAATTCCTTTCTTGACTAGCTATGCTCACCTGATACCCTGAAGGTGTGGCAGTTGCTATACTAAAAGCCAGGTGTTCATTAATAAAATATCTGAAGACACCATAATAGTGATACTTTTATTAATTTCTTATGCTTGGATTACAATGGATCCTGGAGTGGAGAACTATACAGTATGTTACACATTATAAATACATTTATTTCTGAAAAATACATGAACATATTTAACATAATGATATAATAAAGAAGAGTGCTAGTTTATCTTAGTTAAAAAAAAAAAAACACCCAACAAACTTATACCATGAATAGAGAGGGTTGTAGAAAATACCAGCTCATGATGCTATGTCTTAAAACACTTTAAATTCAATTTGCACTGATTCACATTCTGTACAGTCACTGTAAAAAAGCTGGAGGGCTAATAGAGGTTGTAAGTTAATGCAGGAATTTTGTCCCCTGTATTTATGGAGATATATACAGAATATTCACAGAATAATCAAGTCATAAATCTTTCTAGCTTTGGATGAAGCTAGCAAGATATACAGTGAATAACCAAGTCCTGTAGCAGCAGCTACAGCTGAAACATTAAACACAGCACCTACTTTAGGGTGCCAACCTTGAGTCAGCACAGCCTTTTTTTTCTTTTTAATGGGGATTTGGGTTTGGGTTGTGGGGTTTGGTCATTGTGTTTGTGGAGTTTTATTGAGATGCTAAGTAACAACAGTAGCAGTCCCTCTGAGTACTTAACCCTGCCCTCACTCATCCCTGCAAACTGTACTGGCCCTGGAATGGCATGGCTGAGATGCTCTGAATCCCAGAAAATATCTTGTTCTGGTTTGGAGGACTTCAGTGGTTCCAGCTGATGTGGATGAGCAAGGGAGAAGCATCTGTTATGGAAAGACTAAGCCTGCTGAAGCTCATCATTCCTGCCAGCTTGTCAAATCTTGGTTCTCAGGCAAGTTGGGGTTGGGGAGGGATTTTTAATCCGCAATTGCTTGACTTGTAATTATATTATAATTTATGGGGTAGAACAATCCTTTATCAAGAGGCAATGTTAGTTTACTTAAATCTTTACCCCATGTGTATTAATTACTTTGCCAGCACTAATAAGAGCTAAGTGTGCAGAGACCTCTGCAACCATGGGACATTCAGAAGCGTGCACTGCCTGTTCTTTGACTCAGGAAGCAGTGGACATGTAGGCAGCTACCACACACAGTCATGGTGTTTCACAGTTGTTAGTGTATCCCAAAAGAGCACCAGTTTATAAAGGATCTATTTTAATTTCTTTCCCTTGTAGACTTGCTCTCCTCAACTTTTCCCAGTAGAGAGAGAGAGAGAGAGCAGGCAGAGCCATACAGCAGCACGACTGCTCCACCTACAGCCTCAGGCCCCCACCTGCACAAACAGAGCACCTCAATGGGACTTAAAAGTAGGAATTCAAGCCTGGTGTCTTGTCCCCCATCAAAAAAAGAGAAAAAGATTGATTACACAATGGCTGGGGCAGAGGCTGCCCTGGCTGCCCCTCCAGTCTCTTGAAAGGCTAATTCCTGCAGTGCTGCTTATTCTGGTCTTTACAATGAGTGTGTACAATGCCAACTTCTGTGCAGGGTAGCACCAGAGTCCAGGGACCCCTGCAGAAGGAGCAGGCCCACAGGACAGGAAGCTAGTAGTAGATTCAGGAATGACCTCAGCTTTACATACTTTGTTTTTCTGTTGGATTCCAGTGAAATGGCACAGCTGGCTATAGGCTGCTCTGAAGGGAGGAACTGTGCTGGGGGGACAGAGACTGCAACTCAAGTTCCCAGAGGGAGGAGGCTGTCCTTTCAATAGTCACCTCTGCTCTGGGCAATGAGTCTCTGGCACTCCTCCAGATGATGCTAAGTCCCATAAAGCTAATGTTTATTTCAGCTGGAGAAGTCCCCAGAAAGTAATGATAGTTTTAAAGCTTTGGTGTTTCAGGTAATTCTGTTCCCAACCCAGAGAAGACTTTCCAAATCTTAAAAGTCCCTGTTGCTTGTGTTGCCAAGATGCTAACAGCAATTTTCATCTGTGGCTTGACTTTTTAAAGTACACTTCAGATTTGGGAGCGAAGCCATATGTAGTTGAGCATGTATCTGCCCACAGACCCTTCTCAACATCCCCCTTCCCCCTTTCCCTTCCAACACTCAATTCAGAGTTGCTTTGTTGACAATTGTAGGATGTAGATTGCACAGAGTAACCCTGGGATTCTTGATTTTGTGTCCTTTGGTGTTCTTGCCTTGACCTTCTGAAACAGAAACATGCAGTGAATGTGAGGTTAGAGAGAGTTTCTCTGTATTTAGCCTGTGGGCTGAGTTGGGAAGGTAGAAGATGAAGCTGAGGCTGGTTTTCTTTTAAGTCTTTATTAGGGACAGATTGTCTCTTTCCCAAGACATCTCGTTGGCTTATTATTTGGAAGTCATTTGACTGACTGCAGATAAATTAATTTAGTGCCTTTTATGTTTTGTAAAAAGGCTGTGTGATGTAGCCTGTATGACTATAGTAGCCTTTAAATTGTGGGTTAAAAAAATACAGGCCAAAAGCTGGGGGACTATTGAAATAATGATATATGGACTAGTTCTCAGTAGACATCAATCTGCATCATTTGAACTTCAAAAACTGGACCTATTTCTGTCCTTGCAAGCTGGAGTGTGTCTGGATGTAGGGACAGGACTGCCTCGTTTTTGTGCCAAGAAGAGGTGAAAAGCCCCAACCCACAAAGAAACACATGCTGCTTTACTTACTTCACCTTGCTCCATTTGACTCAGGTCATCAGAAAGGCCATAAGTTTTCATTCTTTGTACTTTGTCCCAGAACAATCATGGAGTTCCTCTCAGTTTTCCTCAGGTCTGAAGACATAATATCTGGCCTTAACAAATGGAAAAATACAAGTCAAGCTGACAGTGGCCAGAATGCATGGCTGTGTTCTTAACATTAATATGCTGTGCATGTGTATCTAAGCTATACCCAATGCAGCTTCCCCCTCTCCAGTGTGAAATTCCATAACAAATGCTGTCCAAATATTTGTGGCAGCATCCAAAAAAGAGCCATAAGATGCAGCACTTGGCAAGGAGCCACATTGTAATGGATGACACAAACATCATTTTATTCAGAGCAACCAGTATTTTCTGCCTAGCTGGAAGACAGGGGATAGACTTGTGGCTGAACATCATACCGAAGTTAAAATTTCTGGCCTAAAATAGTAAGGAAATGAAGTGTTTTGAAGAGCAATACTAAGCTAGCTCCTGTGGACTGTCTCCAGCTTAATTTTCTGTATGTTATTTATTACATATGATTGCCATGAGTAGAATACATCCTGTTTGGTTGAAATTACTTAGTTAGCTCAGGCCTCCAGGACTTATGACAGACAAACCTTTTGAAACACTTTCTCGACACATCTTTAAAATAGGTTCTGTTTAAGAAAAAAAAAAAAGCTGTCATTTGTTTTTTGGTTTTTTTAAAGCAATATTTGAAAGTTATTTACAGAAAATAAATAGCTAATAGATATTTACTTCAAATCTTCAATTTGAAAAAATTTCAACTCAAAGTCCTGATTAACGTGGTGCAGACTCATTATTTTGTGCATTACTATATTGGGGTTTTTCCTAAATGTTGTAAATGTTCTGCTCCTAGGTCCTTTACAATAGACCAGTCAATCTTCTTCTTTGATGTTCTTTAATTCTTTGGTGGCTTCTCAACCCTGAGCACAGGGCTGAAAATACCTTAGTAATAATCTTCCATGTGAAGAGCGTCATTCAGACCCGAGTCTGAGGTTCTTGTGCCCTTTTCAACCTTTACCACACAATATTGAAGATGAGGTTTTGTAATGTTAGAACTGCGCTGTCCTTGCTAGCTTACTTCACACTAACCACAAAGTAGGCATCATACAGCCGCAAGTTTTTGGTGGCTTCAAACTGAAACTATCATCTTTACCATGAAAAATACTGTATTTGAGGTTAGTTCATGCCCATGTATCTGTGTTAAAGCTCCCATAGATACCCAGGTGGGTATATCTGCACTGGAATGTCAGGAGGGGATTGCCTACATTAGATCCTGCCCTGGAAAGTGGAGGACCATGTGCTGCTTAAGTTCACAACACCATAATGAAATCAGTCATCAGTCTGTTCTGGTCCTTTGCACAGAATAGATCTTGCTTTGCAGGAGCAAATGTATTAGCAAGAAAAAGAAAATGAAATTAAAACCTGAGCCTGTTTAAAACAGTGTATGGCAAACCACTGAGTCTTGTGCCAGTGTGTTTACCTTGGCAGGCCTCCCCTCTCTCCCGTTGAAAGAACCAAGTTCTCTCTGCTATGAGAATTCTTTTGTGTATGTTAAAAAAAAAAAAAGAGAGAGAGAGACAGAAAAGAAAAACAAAACAACCACCCTGCAGCAGATCATTCATCATACACAGAGTAGGAGCATGAAAGGGGATTTGTTTTGACCTAGTTACAACAACAAAAACAAAGGGACTTTCTCTAATTGCCCAAATGACTCAAGTAGGACTGGGTGTCAAAAGCAATAAATCTCTGACTCGTTCTGAGCTGTATGTTAATACAGGGCACCAGGCTCCAGCCTGTTCCAGTGCAAGACCTGGAGCCCAAAAAAGCCCAGGTAAGCAAAAGCCAGCCAACTCCTTATGTCTGCGTGTACAAACAGGACCAGGAGCCAGGACAAATCTGTTTCATCAACTATAAAAGTGGCTTTAAATGCTGAGAGTATCAGGGCTTCAAGGTTTGCTTTGCCAAGATTTGCAGATGAGTGAGCCTTTATTGCTTTACCATTTTGGTACTGCTGCAGGAAGGGTCCCTCTTACTGTCCAGCAGCATTTGCTGGTCTGTCATTGATCCATTAAGCCTAACTTTTTACTTCATAGGAGCCTGAGGGCAACTGCATATCCAAGCTGCCACATGAACAAGGTGCCCAGCTTTTCCACACACCAGTGAAAAGGACAGGGTTCTTTTGCTAGGTTTGGGTAAAAAGAGCAAGGCCAAATACAGATGGGGTAGGGAATAAGAGCTAGAATGAAGGAGAAAAGGAAATGGAGGGAGATAAGGGGCACGAGTAGAGGCAAGGGTTTTATGGAGATATACAAGAGGAGAACAGTAGAAGAAAAGGCCATTCATCAGCTACTGAAAACAACCTGCAAAAAGCAGTGTATAAGAGCTCTGGATACAGCCAGGCAAAAAGACTGTTCATTTGGCATCTCATTGTACAGCATTTCCATGATAGCTGTAGTTGTCCATTCTAGTAGACTAATTTCTAGGGAGCTAGAATTTCTGCCAGGAGCTGACCCTTGGCAGAGGTCCCAGGCAGACCCAGGCAGAGCTGAGCCTGTTGGGCTGACCCTTCATTGGAAATACATTAATTTAGGCAGCTGAGGACCTAGCCTTCAATTCTTATGCAGGGACTGCTGGAGCTGTCCTCTGTGCTGTGGAGATGGGGCAAGCAGAAAGTTACAGAGACAGAACTTTTGTGAAACTGAAATAAAAGTGCTGGTTCTATTCAGGTTTAGAGGGAAGGTTCACAGGAGTTTGTATTTTTTCCCCAGCTGGTTCACCATCTATTTTAGATGGAACTGTTTGATCTCTCTCTGCTTTGTGTTTCTTCCAGTTTCCCAAACAATAGGAGGAAGCTCTCCTGTTACATATGCTTGGGCCCCAACCAACCTTTTCCCAGCTGGAAAGATCACTCCATGTATTACAGAGGATTTTTTTTTTCCAGCTGTAATTATAAGATTCCCAGTTCCCTTATGCATTTTGTAAGGTAGGTACAGGCTGTCTTAAGGGGAACAATAGGACATTCCTGAGTGCTTAAACAACTGCTGTTTCCCCACCATCACCCCCTCTAAAACTGGAGGAGGACTTAAGCACATTTGAGATGTTCCGCTGGAGGTTACTGAGACCTCAGCTGAAAAAACATACAGGGAGGTGCACAGCTCCATGTAATGCTCCTGCTTTGGTGACTAAGATACCCAGGCTCTTCCTGTTACCTGATTACACGCACAAACACTCCAAATTCACCAGACTAGCTGGGAGGACTTGGCAAGTGCACAGGGAATATCTGTGCAAGCAGAACTGTCAGATGGACATGCACAACACAGTTTAGTTCAGAGGCCAGGCTACAACCAACCTGCTAGACAAAGTGGCCCAAGGGAGGAGCATGGATCCCTTAATCGAAATAAGACCTCATACTTGACCCAAATATTCATCTACAGCAACAAACGGTCCCACCCATAAGCACACACTCAGCAAACTTCACCTCTCCTTCTTCTGACAAAACCATCCAGCTGATCCTGACTGTCCCATCCCAACACACACCAGGTACAATATAGTTGCTCCCACTGGAGGAAAGGTGGGAAAGTGGACAAAAGAGAACATTAGTGCTGACTGCAATGCTTAGGAGGGAGAAGAAAGACAAATAACTAGGCTATAGACAGCTCTGGCGAATTGTAATCATCCCCTTGCACTGCTGGGGAGAAGCCCCTTATTTTAGTGACACTAATGTTTCCATGATTTTCACATGGGTAACATCCAGTTGGGATCCTGGATCATCTGGGCACTAAGGAAGCAAACACTACTGCTAGCCAGGACCAGCATATGCAATGGAAATAAGGTAAGGAGTGGTCTTCTCCAGACAGCAACACCCAGAGCTAAAGCTTCTACCACCTCCTCCCAACACTAAGTGAAAATCTCCCACAGTATCCTCTCACCTATACAACTGTGGGCAGGATCTCTTCAGAGCAGCAGAAGACAGCCCCAGCTTGTTCTGGTTTGTCAACCTTGTCTTTTTCATAAGGTCTCTCATTCTCCTCCAAGCATGGCTCTCACCCTAGGGAGCAAAAAGAAACCACAACTTAAAAGACCAGAGGCAAGTTGCTGGCAGACTTCATCTGGCCAACACATGGTGCTTTGGGATATTCCAGGGTGGTGGGAAAAGGGAAATTTCTTTATTTCAGACAGATAGGGGTCAGGGCCCACAAAAGAATTTTTAACACTGCAGTGATGCCCAGTGGCCAACCTGTACCTGTATACGACAAGGAGACAAGATGGATGAACTCTGAGTAATACTATCTTTTTCATATTTTGCTTGGTAACATTTCTCTGCCTAGGACTCTGTTGTTCTTTCTGATTTTGGATTTAAGAGAGTGAGGTGCCCTCACTGGTGAATGCTGAGTAGCTGCCTAAGAGCACGTTTTACCCTATTGTTATGCTATGCTAAAGGAGAAGATTGGTTTGGTTTCCTACCTACTCACATGCATGAAGGGGGCCTTTACAATGAAACCCAAAAAGACAGTTTGACTGTCTTATCCTTTCTATTAGGCCAGGTGCATTGGTATGGCCTTTTTTGAGGTGGTAGCTTTTGTGGAACACGAATTAGGAGATCAAGCCTTTGTTTCCCTGTCACTCAGCAAGCCACAGCTATTGGCCTTACATTTGAAATGCTAATAGAGATTATCAGGAGGTCAGGGAGTCTCAGGAGGCCATCTCTAATCTTTGGTCTCTCCAGCCTGGGCTTATCTGGACCCGTGAACTAAATGGAACTCTGAATCCAAAAAATTAGTTTCTTTTTTCCAATATTGTTTTAAATTTCCTAAAGAGATGACTGGAAAACCTGGGGAACAGAACAAAAATTATCATGTCCCAGAACTAGCATAACAGAGAGAAATTATTCCTATTTCAGTGAATTTCTCAAATCATTGTCATGTTCCTGACATTGTTTTGCCCTGTCCCGAGTCTCCTCCTCACTGTGTGCTGGTGCTGCTGTGCTACCAGCAGAACCATTATTACAGGAGTTATGGCCACCTTAAGAGCACAACCTGGCAGCTGCCCAGCCTCACTTACCAGCCCCAGCAATGCCTATTGCAATAGTTCTTCTTGGGAATCTGCAAAGTTTTCAGTTCAAAACTTCAGATGAGGCATGGCTCAGCTGAGAACTGCAGCACCTGATTCAGTGCTATTGAGTTAATTGCCTGTAAGCAAGACTGTTTACTCAAGGAAATAGCAAACCTCTGTGTTTACTGCTAGGATTAATGTGTGCTGTGGAAGGGTTTTGAGGCCTCAGCAGTTAGTCCCTCGTTGTGCTGGTGATGTCTTGGACAAGCAAGCACTGCTGATACCGCAGAAAGCCTGAGCAGATGATGTTCCTGTCGTCCATGAGAGTAAACTTTGGGGGTGAGTAGACCTCTTTTGTTCATACGATGGTGTGCACTACACGGGCTTACTCCTTGATAATGTAGACACAAGTTAAATATATTCTGCAAAGGCAGTACATACCGAGATGTTCTTGCTGACGTCCAGAGCCTAAAAACAAAAGGGAATTTATTTACATTGATAAATAACAGGACAGTGAGACCAACTCACAGCATTTGCAACAGACTATTCTCTGTTCTCAGCTCTGCACTGGAATGTACTCATAGCCTTGGTCGAGTCCTTCATTTCTTTTTAGGCTCAGTCCCCCACATGTGTGATAATCCCTTCTTTCTCCTTCCACTTCTCACCTCTCTTTTGTATTTAAATTGCCAGTTTATGTGTCTAGTACCTAGTAGCCTGGGCATGAGTGTAACAGACAGAATTCCCATACAGTACAGAATTCCCTGTACAGAATTCCTACAATACCTGCACTGTAGGAATAAATGGAGCCTTTCATGTTCAGGGTACAAAATCCAATACTAAGTGACAATACTAAGGTGTGATGTAACAAGAGAGGATGAGGATTCAGGTTAAAGAGCATGGATCTCGATTCTATGGTCCTGTAAAGTCATCAGAAGTTCCCACATGCTTAAAATACTCCGAAAGCTGGCTGGACACAAGGCAGAGCATGGAGCACCTTTCAGGCCTCAGCCTTGATTTGGGTTCTGAAGTTCATTGAAATGTTTGTGACCCATTTGCAACTTAAGGGTGGAAATTTCATGAGGTCTTTCCCGTGAGAGACCTACTCCTTCCTCTTTCCTGTTTGCAGGGCTGGGAATACTCTGATTAGAGTCTCTGCTCTGGCATTTCAGCACTTCTGAACCCCACCGGAACATGAAAGTGCTGAGGCAGGCACAAACAATGAGAAAGAAAGGGAGAGGAAAGCATTCATCCTCACTCCCTTGAACTTCAGTGACACAGATTTGCTGAAACACATTCCCTGGAACATGCTTTGAGGACTGGAGCTAATTACATTGATATGCTGCCAGTCTGGTAATAAGTGTAACCAGCTAAGGATTGATCCACTAAAATTTTTATTACTGTTAATGAAAACTTGGTTTAATCTCACTAGCATCAGTAGTGGAGATACTTATGACTGAGTCCACACAGTAAGTTATTTGGAGTTGGTGAGGTTGCATGAGCACCCCATGCTGCTGTCTGCAGTGCTCCTCTCCCCTGCACCAGTGATCCATTTGTGCCTTTCTTGGCACATAGACATAGTCCTTCTTCATTTAAGGTTAGGAGTAGAGAGACACAGATTCCCCTAACCCTTGCTGGCCCAGCTCCACTCAGCAGCAGACAAGGCTGGCTTGCTGTCCTGGCACCTCACTGTGATCTGCCTGAGCAGAACTTCTCTCTGCTTCTCCCACAGGTCCCACTCAGAGCTAGGTTCCAAGCTTATCACTCACCTTTCTTACTGCAGGGTCCTTTGACAGAAAAGCCTGTCCCTCTGCCATACTCCCAACTTCTCTGAACTCATTCTCCTTGTTGTTCTTATTGTTTGCTGACTTTCTGAGCCCCATCATCAGCTGGCTCTTTCCTGATTCCAGATATCTCTCACTTCCTGCAATGAAATGCAAAGACTTATTTCTTAGCAGTGTCCTGCTAGGTTGGCCTCTGGGCAGTGCTGGCAGCAAGTTATGACTTCAGATGGGATGAGAACCCTAAGGACTTAAAGATGGGATAAGACCCCGTGTGATCCCAAAGGCTCTGACTCAATCCTGCAATGAAGTTGTTCTGTGTTTCACCAGGTATTAGAAAAAAGCTGAAATCCAAGGTTTGAAATAAACTGATCTGGCTCATTTAGTGACAGACTAACAGATTTTTCATCTGGCTTTATCATCAGTAGGCTGAGCCCAGTTTCTCAGCCATCTGGAAAAACTGATCTCTGGATCCAAGCTTTGCAGCTGGGGCTTATTTCCACTTGGTCTATAGAATAAGTCACCCTCCAGGAATTTGTTCCGTGCCTACTGGAGAGAGTAGACGACTAACAACATGCATAAGGTTTTCCATCTTAGATCAAATCCTACCTTGCCTGGGTGGAAGGGGGCTCCACTAATGGTCCCATTCAGGCATGCTAATTTTCCAAGAGATCTATTTTATAATTCACTTGTCCAAATCTTTACAGCCACAGCTGCAAAGCAAAAAACCCCAATTCACACACATGAAGCAGCCAGTGTTAAAATCCTAGGTATAGAGAGAGCATTTTACATTGCTTCTCTTGAATTTCAGCTAGGGTTTAGTTCTACTAAAACTTTGCTTGGTTCCCAACTGTCTTTCCTTGGGAAAAGAAAGTGGTTGATCAGCTTGTTTGACCAAGTGGTGGCAAACAGGAGGCCATGTTAGAGGTATTTGAACTCACCATTGCAGCTGCTCAGCTTCTCGGTGTTCGCTCCTATTTCTGGGATGATGGAAAGATCAGAAGGGTTTCCAGTCTGAACCAAAAGGCTGTGAGGTCTGCTCCTCCCAGCAAAATTTGTTTTCATGTCTTGATATGACTTAAGGAAGATACTGGCAGCTCCACAGGAGCAGTGCTGCAGAATGTATTCCTGTACCAGACAAAAAGAAAGTATTCAGGCTCTCAGACTGCAACAACCCAAGGTAATGGATGGTGTGACACTACAGAGGAATTGTAAACATTCCAGCCCAGGGATGTCCATCCTTGTCCTAGGACCCACCAGAGCACAGACAAATTATTTAATTCTCTAAAATGCTGAACACCCCATAGTTAGTAATACAGAGCTTTCATGGCTTCATTAGCATTTAACTTAAATTGCCTGATACTCAGCATCTTTTCAGTTTGTTTCCCAGAAGGAATTGAATATGAGTTTCTAAACAGAGAGCTGCTCAGAGGCATTAGTGTAAATAAACAGATCAGTTATAACAATGACTCATATTTTAAGATGTTATTTGTTTTGGAGCATGCACAGACAACAATATCTTGTATTTTTATTGATGGGATGCCACAGTTTTCTTGAGTGTTACCGGCCAAATGGACTGTATGTGGTATTTCAGTCAGTGTACTTCTGCTGTTGCTGGTGGGGTGAGGAAGGGGAGATTTTCTACCTTGTACAACCCTGTTGCAGAAGAGTTTAATAGGGTAGGAAGGAAGGAGAACTTTATCCAGCTGAAGCAGAAAGGGAACCAAACTGTTTACTGGTGTTGGAACTAGGACAGGCCAACACCAGTTTACCACCTCTAGAGACCCCCAAGAAACTGACAGTTTCAATGTCACTTCTCATCTGCATATGTTGTTACAGCAGTGTGGTACTTTGCATTATCAATACCTTTGGGAGATGCTTAGCAAATCTGATGAAAGATGCCAGTTTTGGCCCATGGTATTATAGATTTCCCTGTAAAGAAAGGATGTGGAGCAGCAGTGTTCCCTTTGTGTCCCAGGATCAGAGCCATCATTTCTGTGGTGATGTCTGTACACCTCTCAAGAACAGCATTGCGAGCATTGGGTATCTACAATCCTTGTGACCAGCTCTTAATACCATGCTAACCCCATGTTTTGGGGGTTGTGTCTTCCCTAGCCATGTCTGGGACATGGAAACCTTTCCATGCTCATAGTCTACATGAAGAGTGAACATGGTTTGTAAAGGAGTCTTTGAACCCCTCCAAATTATGGATGGCAATCTTCGTGTTTCATGGCCAGTGTTCCTCTTCAATTCAGAGGGGCTATGACTGAAGAACAAAATGATGGAGAGCTGCTCAAATGTAGGAGATCCAGGCTCCACAGGATACCTGAGAGTGTCCAGTTTTTTAAACCACGCTGCAAGCACTAAATATTACATCTGAGAATCCAATTCCCCACTGAACAGTATGAGACAAATGCATCTGAGAAGACACTGCTGAGAGACCTTCAGAAGTACCAAAAAGATCAAAGTTTCAAATATTTAAATGAAAGCACAGTGCCTTTCATTTCAGTGGGAGCTGGGGAGGGGGCATGTACACCAGATGATTTTGCAGCTTGGAAGAGTTACTTTGAGCAATGACTCACAGTTGTAAAGCTTCAGGAAATGTGTTAACAATTCCCAGGCTCTATGTAGGAGGCTGCATTCCTCTGAGTGTGAGAGATGGGTACATGGAAATGACAAGCTACTCTGCTCTGCAACCTGACTCAGAACTTGGCTTTGGCTCTGAGGAGGAGTCAGTCACCTACTGCAGATCCAGTCCCAGCAGGTGGGAGAGCAGCACCAGGGGAACAATGACGCTATCAGGAGAATAAAAGACTCACCACAGCACAGCTGGGAAGAAATAGCTGAGTGTGATAAACCCTTTCTGTTCCTTTGGGGAGTGTTAAAACAAACAAAAAGGCAGGGGAGGAAAAAAGATGGAAATCTGGTGTGATGACTGAAGAAGAGGTGGGGTAGAGTTTAATAAAATATGCAGGGACTAAAAAATGCTGATGGAAATGTTGGAAGACCCTGAAATTATTTGAAAATTTCAGTCAGATTTTCCAGCTACCTCTGGCTGATAAAATGACAAATGGGAACACTGAAATGGTTTAATGTCAGAGAGTTTTCATCTGTTAGCTTAGGAGCACAGGAAGTGAAAAAAAGCATGGAGCTGGGTCGTGGTATTGCTGCTTCTCTTTCCCCTTGTGTTTGTTTTGTGAAAAATTCTGGGATTTTGACAGTTTGAAAACAGAAGGAAATGTAAGATCTTATAAATCAAAACAGAATTGCTAAGGAGCTCTGTGGATTTTGTTTTGGTAGCATTGAGGAGAGGAGAAGCATTCTTGGGAAGTTTACAGCTTAGAGAAGAAAAATTTACTGACTTAGAACAGGCCATTGTATGAGGTGAGAAGTGTGCTTTTTAACTCAGAGGCAAGCACATTTGGGAAACCAAATTGTATAAGACCAGAAACTCAAGCCCAGTCTCAGGAAAGTAAACCCACTGTGGTGTATGAGGCCTCCCTAAAGACCAGAGTACCCAGTCCAGGTGGGTGCTGGATGTGGTAAATTGGCATCTTCCTGCACACAGAACTTTCTGTTGGGCCTTGAGTTTATTATTTAAGATGTATTACTCAGTGGAAGATACCATGGTATCTGCTTTGGATACTACACTATCTGCTTACCTCTTTTATCTGACTCATCTTCTGCTCTTTCTGCAACCTGCACACTTGTTTTTGGAGACGCAGGTTGTGCTCCTGAAGCTGCCCAATCTTCTCAATCAGTTGGCAGATGTGTTCTAGGTATCCCAGACCAGATCCCAGGGCTTTGCTGTTACTTTGGTTCACCTGCAAAGACAATAGATCTTGGACCATGGAGTAACAAGAGATCAATTCTTAGTAGGAGCTGAGAGCCATGCACACTCCGTACAGTCATATCCTGTGATAAAGTCAGGCTTCCTCTTGCAAGGCGCTTTGGTCTTACCACAGTTTTGAGCTACAGCATTACTTGCTGAAGCTCTTTTCTGGATTACTCAGCAATTTCCACTGTCAGAGGGACTCTTCTGACTGATCACAGGCTGATGCAGAGGAAAACCTCATGACAGCCTGTTACTAGTTCCACTTCCCAGGCTAATTTTTGGGTTTTACTGGCATCAGAAGCCTTACAAACCAATATGGTTCAATTGTATGCAATGGATGGCTGGGGCTAGTATGGCTCATTAGCCCACAATCCTCAGTGCAAGTCACACTTTTGTGTACTGAAGCTCGGCTTAGCTCCTACCCAAAGACATGTATCTGCAGGTTGCATTGATTTGCTGAGTTGTGACCAACTTGGGGGTACACTTTGTCTGCTGTACTCTGGCCCTCATCACTGGTGTGTCTGTGAGAGAAACATACTTGAATTAAGCTGCCAAAGTGTGAAAGAACATCTTTCCACTAGTCTTTAGTGGACCCCAGCTTACATCCCTGCTGCTACTCTCAGTCTTGAAGAGATGCCTGAAGAAAGTTTGCAGGAGCAACTTTGCTGTCTGGCTGTGGAAGGATAATCTCTACTGCTGATTTCTCTTCAATCAGGACCTGACAGAGCCTCACTGCTGCTCAGCCAAGGGCAATGCTGGAGACAGAGAGTAATCCTATGGCAGAAGAAAAGCTATGATGCTTCCCAGCCTCCTGCTCTGCACCTCGCCATTTCTGGTGCCAAGACCTCCCCAAGCACAGCGAGTGTCCTCCCCTGTGCCGTGCTCAGGCTGTGTCAAACGTGCTGCTAACAAACACACACAGGGACTCACTTCCACCTTGGCGCTGCCTGCTGATGTGCGTGTGATATCAGTGAGTAAAATAAGCCTCAATCTTTACAAAAGCAGTGCTCTAAGTTTATCTTACTTCAAAAAATAAGTTCCCTCTACAAAAGCAGGAAGCTTACTCTGTCTCCTTTCCCACAACAATCTACATTTTTGGGGAAATGCCAGCCCTGGGACTCTTCCTGTCTTTTCATTATGTCAGAAAGCTCATGGTGTGTTCAAAAATAATCAACATTAGGATTTACTTCTTTTTAAACAAATGATGATACAACGTTATTTATAAACAGGTATTATTAAATCCAGATGCTTTTGTGTCTGAAGTTGGGACAGAGGTTGTTGACTCCAAGTCAAGCAGTCATTCATTTAATGACTTTTATTTTCTTCTCAAGCAGAGCCTGCAAGAAGTGGTGGCAATGCAAAAGTTACTCAGCCGTAAAACTGAGTATTTACTGTGGCTGTGCAATGGGAAGGGACACAGCCCCAGGACCCGAAGGGAAAACAAAGCCTATGTGGTACCTTGTGGGAAAAGCTTGAATCGAAAGCACTATAACCAACATATCTAAAAGCAGCTAGGGATTTGGGGGTGCCCAGCTTGAGAAACATAATTTTCAGAAAATACATGGGTATCAACTTCTGAAAATTTAGCCATTTTGAGCTGCCTCAAAATGAACAGTCATTTTTATATACTGTTCCAATAGACAGTCAGTAGTTCCTTATTATCCCAAAATATAGGCTTTCTGCTACACTGTACCCTCTTTTTGCACATCTAGCAACTCCTCTTCCTTCCAGTATGCTACTGCATGACTGCTGGCATGTCTGTACTGCCCTAAGGAGACACTGAGCCAAATCCAACCCATTATAGCTGTGGAAACACAAGGGGAGGCTTCAAGGGACACACAAGGTCTTGGAGTAAAGCACTTGGCTCTAACTTGGCTTGGAGAAAAAGAATTAAGCATTTGATGGTGACCTCTTTCACTTAGAGACCCTCTTTTTGCTCCGTATTTGTCCTGTGCTTAATGTTGTACAGTCCTGCTTCATGTCTGTGGCTGCTGGGTTTGTAGGCCAAAATGGGCAGGGGGAGGAGAGAAGAGGGTTCTGCTTTTCCATGCTCTGTGTCTAGAGCTGAAGGCTCTGGAAAGCAAAGGTGTGTTTGGGACAAGCACGGAAAAAACGTGGCTTTTAGCAAAAGTTAGAGTAAATTTCTAACTCCTGAAAGTAAATACAGGTGCCCAGAAAATGAGAGGGAAAAGGTTGGACCCAATATGCTGAAGATCCCTGCTTCACATCCAGATTTCAGAGGCTGCTTAAGGCTGTTTGGGCTACTTAATGACAAATTAATCTGCATTTTATTGAAGTGATCTCAGAAAGCACAAATTGGGCAGAGCCTCCAGTGCTTGCACATTTCTGCAGGGCCAGCCTCCTCTGTGGTCAGAATGCAATGGTGAAAACTTTTAGGGGTGTGCTTCAGCCTGCCACAGGGCTGGTTAGCATTAGGATTGCTCAGATATGGCAAGTGTTCCATACAGAATATTTGTGTAATTTAGCTGGTTGCCCCCAAAACAATTGTGCAGAGAGAGTCTCTCTAGGAACCCTTCAAAGACTTTGTTTTTTCATAGACTGGGAATACCTAAAGACCCCTAGCTATCTTTTGGTGATGCCAAGTGCACACAGACTCTGGTCTGTCATATTCTGGTCTAAATATTTTCCTCTCAGCATCTGAGACAGTTTTATGCAAGTAGTGAAGAGTCAGCAACCACAAGAAAACTGCAAACATTTTCTAGGATGTCTCTTCCATTCTCTGTCCTCCCAGCTGAAGCTTCATGACTGAAATTTGTCCTACTTTCCACATGATAATTGTCAAATAGTGTTGGAACAAAAGCTGTGTGCCCATTTTTGAGATAATGAAGCCTATGACGAAGGAAAAATATCTTGCCTACTTTTCTGTAAGATGAAGATGTGGAGGATCATAAAGACAATTTATGAATCACATGGTTAAAACTTCTCTAGGAAAGTAAGAATGTAATGTACAAATACATGCCAGATTTTGCTTTTAGGCATGAGACTGAGCCTAAACAGAGTTAAAGGCCCCCAGTTATGCTATGCTGAGTTACTCATATTATTGTTTTTTGACCCTGAGGAGTTAAGATGTACTACGTTGACTGCACACCTGTGTAACCAAAGAGGGATCTCTGCCCTTGTCAGTGCTCACCTAAGTTTTGGGCACAGGTTTTCATTATGTGTGTCCCTGGCAATAAATCATGACAGTTGTGCAGGCCCACAGATTTCTTAGGAAGCTTAAAAATACAGATCAGCATCTGCACTGAGGACTTTGGCTTATCTAGAGCCCTCTAGTCAATATTTTGACTGGCATAAATCACATCTTTTCCTCTGTGGCTGCACAGCTCACAGAGGTGAGAGCCTGTCCTCTTGTCTCTGGGGAATATTGTGCTCACTGCAGCCTCTGATCACTACAAAGAGTTGAAGTTCAGTGGGAGCTGCAAGAATGAGAGTTGCTTTCAAGTCTCTTGTCCAACTGATGTATAATCAAAATCTGCATGTCTGATCATCTAGTCAGCACTTTGTCCAGCCTCATTTCAGCCACTATCTGTTACTTGGATGCATGTGATGTGCTTTTCTACAATTGAGCTCAATGGAGAAGTGTCCTGGGCTGGACCTGGCAGCAGGAGCTGAAGATGACAGGCAGTTTGCAGGGGAAGCTGTTCTTTGTTCAGAAAAATGCTCACTGACGTATCTTGCATTGCCTTAGGTTTCTGTGCTTCTCACAATGCTCTCCACTTTTCCTGTGCATAGTTTTGGGTTATACTAGCTGCATCCTGCCATGCATCCCTCACTGTGCACTCTGGCCATGTGAGCATGGCTGGTACAGGCAGCATGGTGGTCACTATGCCACCCGAGAGGGAACAACGGAATTTCAACCTTCCCATCCCGGGCCCAGAGCAACCAATTAGTGACACAGCCACAGGCTGAGCTGAGTGGGAAGCATTTGTCACTGGTAGCTGACAGCACCAAAAGGCTTGTGAATAACAGGAAAGAGAGGGATCGTGTTGTGTATTTCTGATGTCTCCACCCTGCTGTCCAGGAGGGGCTGTGCTTGCTGATAGCTTCTGGTTTCCTCTGAGCAGCACGCACAGGCCAGGGGGCTGACCATCACAGGTAGCCCTATCCTTCCCCTGAACTGTACCACTCTATAGAGAAACATTTTGACTGCTTTGGCCCAGGATAAAGAGCACTGCATGAATAATGATTTTTTTTCTCTTATTGCTGACGGTGCTCCCATCCTTTTTCTTCTAGGAGGCTGGGTTGGGCTGGGCTGACTTTAAATGTAAACTCTATGGAGCGTGAGGAAGTGTTTGTAAAGCAAAAGCATCAAAAGCTATGTATCTTCAAACTTCAAGCTTAAAAGGAAATGCTTTTATTTAGGCTTCAAAGTTCTTTCTCTTGTTGTTTGACAGCTTCCATTTTCTTTCATCTTTCAAAATGCAGGCAAATTTCAAAATAATGACAGTTCAAAACAAAAGATCAGAAAGCTTTGTCTAAAAATGCTGCACTGAAATGATTTGATGTATATTTTCAGCCAAAGCCATTCACCAAGTGAATCCAAGTGGTCAAAACATTTGGTCATTTCCAGTCTCTCTTTTTCAGCATTTTCCTTCCTGTTCTCTTGGAAGTGGTCTCAGCAGCGAGGGATGGTCAGGAGGACATCAAGGGACAACTTCATCCAGAGACTGAATCCTTGTTTGGCTGTGGTGAGCCAGTGAGCACAGTCGGTACTGCCAAGCCAGCTGAGCTGGGGAAACTCAACTGCTCTTCTATTACTTCAAAGTTCCCAAAACCATCAATAGAACTGAGGAAGATGGTGTCACCTGTAACTAAATAATGCTCTCACTGAGCATTAATTATAAGCCAGTGTAAGCACTTTTCCCTTTCTATCAACATTAATTTAACACAGGAATTGACTTGACGGAGCAATTTGCTTTGCCATGTTCTTGCCAAGCAGGGTGAGAATACACTGTGCTGGCCTGCCTTCTTGCAGCCAACAGTGATTCATTTCCAGGGGTATCTTAGTCCCTCAGAAGACAACAGGCCATAGCAGAGATTGGTTTCTAAGTACCATTTTGTGTCTTGGACAGACAAATGTGAAAACCACAGAGAAAGCCTGGAGCAGATCCTCAGATGGGATGAACTGAGATGCATCTGTCAGCTGTATGGTCAGATGATCATCTGGATCTCACTCCTGAACAGGTCTCTGTTGTATGACAGTGAGGACAGGTCAGCCTGGTGTAAGCCTAGTGAGGGCAGAAGACTCTGCATCTGCCAGAGGCTGTCCTGGTGCTCTGAGGCACACAGTGCAGCAGCTGCTGCAGGGCTGTGCAGCAGTCCATGGGCATTTCTTGTCCCAGTCAACTTCGGTGCTACCTGGCATCCCAGGAGTTTGAGGAGTGCTGCTCTTGAGATACATCAGCCTGGGGGTGTGCTGTGAAGAGGGGCAAACTTCCCCAGCATCTAGGTCACAGCTGTATTTACACAGCTCAAAAAACAAAGAAAAGGGCTCTAGGGCACAGGGCTTTAGCACTCAGCCAGTGAGGATATTAAAAAGGAGGGGAGATAAGCCACCAAGAGCTTAATTTCCTCTTCAGCTTCTTTCTAATTTATTCTCTTGTTTATTTAAACGCTTTGCTTTGGTAAACTGAGGCTCCATTTCACTAAGAGTTTAAAGGAATTTCACAGGCATACAGAGCTGTCGACAAGACCAAATCTGGGTGCAAACTGTCCAGAGTGCAACATGGAATTTAGGTAACTTTTTAAGAAGTCTTGTTATGATGAGATTCTGCTGCTCTCATCTTTTCTTGAACTCTCTGCCAAATGGCCAGATCTGTTTGGGAGCTGTGCAAAATAGACATCTGTCTTCTGCCATGTGTGAGATAGCTCTGGGGAGGAAAACTCTGCTCAGATGGGTTGTGTGTTGCTTGTACTTCTTTGATAAGCAATGTTAACAGAGATGAGACATCTCTGACCTTTCTCACTGCTCAAGAGGTTTTGGCATGCTGGAAAGGAAGTCCAGTGCCCGATTGTTCAGGGCAGCAAGGTCATGGTTAAATTATTTGCACAGCACGCACCACTTGTTACTTGGCTTACTCCCACCCATCTCCAATTCATCACTATTACCACAATGAGCACCCCCAAAAAAATCCCTGCTAGGCACCATTTGATGCTTTTGTGTTTGTGACCCTCTTCACCTAGTCTGTCTTTCTCCTTTATCCTTCCCTTTGCTCATGGGGCTCTTTGGTCTGTCTCTCTGCCAAGAATAAGCTCCCCACTGAGATCTTTGCATTGCTGGTTCCTGGAACCCACTGCAGTGATCTGTCCTCACTTCAGCAGCATGAGGCTTCAGGCAAAGAGCTGGGGGAGCCCTTACCAGCACCGGCTATGGGAGAAGGTGCACAGAAGGGCTTTTTATTCTCTTGTCAGTGGCAGCAAGGGGAAAGAGAGGGAGTAAGGAGTGAGACAAGCTGCTGAAATTTGGTCTTTGCAGTTTGGTCCATCACAGCTGTGCTGGCAAGTTAAAATAGCATCTCCAACTCCAGCCCGACAAAAATCTGAATTTGTGAATTAGCTCCCTGCTCGTGCATTATTTGAGACAGTTGACTTAACAGGGCACAACAGGCCTGGGCAGAAATTAATTAACCCTCAGACAAGTTCTTTACAAATTTCAGTGCCCCAAAAGCAAGCCAGCTATTCCCAGAGACAAGAATAACCTAGTCTTGAAAATAAACATATGTTCTGACCCCCACCCCAAGTATCAGAGGATGATGACTTAACTTCATAATCTTCATTTTGAGACCAGAATCAAGTCCATCCTCTTATCTAGAGCTTTTATAAACACCAGATCTCAAGGAGTCATTTTTCATCCTTACACAGACCTAATATTCACAAATTAATTCAGAATTTTACTGGTAAGAAAAGAAACCTTTAAAATCAAATACCATTTTTTACTGCTTACAAGTTTCAGGGGAGATATTCTAAACTCACTCAGATGTGTCTAATTTGTGACAAACAGGACTTGAACACTGACTGGGGTGTTTGGACAGACCTAGATTTAAGATTAAGTTAATATATTTCTTACCTCACTCAGTCTACAGCATTCATCCATGTATTCATCCAGGCTGTCACTTGTGGGGCACTTCTTCAGCTGATGTTCACGGATCTGAAGGTCTTGCATGCTGCCAAAATTCTCTGGAAAATTGTCAGCAGTTGTCTTTGGCTCTTCTGTAGGACCTGGGGTGGAAACAGTGCTTTCCCTGGAAAGGTCCATCTCTGCAGTAGGTTCCTTTTCTGGAGACTGCTTGTCATCCTGGTGAAAATGTTCATCAGGACTTTCTTCCTGAGGGTCATTGAAATCTTCAAGGGAAGCTGTAGGATCCTGCACAGCATCTGCCTCCTGACTATAGTAATCATCTTGCTTTTTGCTCTCTGGATCTTGTAGGCTAACTTTTCTGGCATGTTCTTTACATGTTCTCGTTAACTGATGGTCAATTTCTGGGGAAGAAGAGGTGCTAAGCACACCCGAGTCACAAAATGAGTCTCTGTTGTGAAGCACAAAGCTCTTTTCTGAGCCCGTGGGCGTTGATGGAGAATTAGCACCGCTTGGCAGCTCAACCCCCGAGTCCTCAGATTCGAATTTGGAGAATCTGTGGAGCCGGCACTTGGACTCGAAGGCGCTGAGGTCAGGCAGGGTGGCTACGCAGTCACTGCTCACCGGGCCATCCGCGCAGTCTGCAGCTGCTGCCCTGGCTGCTGCATCTGGGCTTCCCAAGGCTGCTGGGACACTGGCACCGGGAAGATGGGACTCCTCTGTGCAGGCTGTGTCAGCTGGAGCCTCTGGGATTAACCCTGGGTTTTGAATTCCTTCATTGCTCAGTATCTTCATGTGTGTTAACACGACTTTGTCCTCAGCAGGTGGGCTCCTCTTACCTGCTGAAAACAAGTAGAAGGTCGCTGGAGGCTACAAAACTCAAGTGTCTAATGCATCCCCTGAGGGATGTGGAATGTAAAACTGCCTATACCGAGGTGGTAGAGGGGGACAACCCTAGTTTGTTTTTCTTGAGCTATATGAAGCTTTCTTGTGGGCTTTGCTGCAACGAAAGGCTTGTGTTTCATAGCCTCAGAGTCCTCCAGGGGGGCTCATAAAAGCACAATTCTGATTTGATAGGTAAAAAACAACATATGTAGGCAGGTAACATTTTAGTAATTATCTGCGTATAGATGGAGAGATGTACATGTTCTTTCAGCCTGATAGACATTAATTTAAGTCTCAAATATTTTTTCCCAATTAAATGTATTCTGAACCAGCAGAAAAAAAGAGTAAAATGAAATCACTCTTCCCAGAGGCTTAAGTGAATTTTAGATTGCAACGAGCAATTTGAAAACTCTTTGGCATTCTCTGCAGTATTTTCTGCTCACACACACTTGACAAAAATCAAGTTCTGATAAAAAAAGCAAGTGTAAAAAGCACTATAAATTTTTTCACTTGCTATATGGTTTTAGCTATGAAGTAACATCTTTAAAGTGAGCTCCTACCTTATTTGTAAAAACAAAAGAGATGAGGGCAGCCTTGCTCGAGAGCTTTTGCACACAAACAAAGAAGACTTGTTTTCAAGTCACAATTATTTTACACAGTAATGTGATAGAACAGTCTCTGGATGAAAGGCTGATCTTCAAGGGTCAGAGATCTGCTCCCAGGTTTTTCTTACTGTTTTTCTGAATATAATATTTCATAATGCAAACATTTGGGTCACGATGGCATGAGAGCCAGTGTGAAAGTTCTGCATCTACCTTTTAGCAAACTGCAGATTTCAGCTCCAAGTACGTATGTTTGTGAATTTGGAACCAAGAATTGATGCAGAACAAAACTTCAGTTTCCCTGGTATCTTTTCCCTTAGTGTTCACCCCAGAGTGCCTCAGAGGGCTACAATGCATACACTTTTCTGGATGTCTTACTTTCTACTTCATTCCCCTCTCCTCTTTCTTTTTGCCCGAATCAGACCAGCATCAGCTTCACAAACTCACTGCCAATAATGTAAATGTCCCTAGGTGGGCAGGAAAGCCCAGGATCCACCCCACCAGGAGTGGACCAGGGAGAGCTGTGCTGTGCAGTTCTCCTTTGCCGTAACCCAGAAGCTCCCTGTTTCAGAAATAACCCGTCTTTACCTCCTCCAGCTTGCTTTCTGCAAAGGACTTAGATAAGGGAGACCTGTACTCATGAAGGCCAAGCTAACTCTTACATGGATCATTTTCTACTTTATTTGAATTCCCTTCGTTTGATCTTGAGAATTTCCTGGCATACCACTGAAACATGCCCTTTGCTGTTCATAGACACCCACTGATTTAATATTTTACACTGGATTTTCATGAAAGGCAGTCAGTGATAAATAATCTGATGGGCTTCTTGTGGTACATAGTCCTAATACCCCTTATATAAGATTTGTTTATTGTATAGAGAATTGCACTGCCTCCCTTAGCAGGATTCACAAGCATCTTCCTAGTGCCAAGAGCCATGTTTGGGACAGTCAGTGCTAGAGCTCAGCAATACAACACCAGGATGTTGCTGTGATGAGGGACAAGAAAAAGACATTACCCAGGAAAGCTCATCAGGAGCTGCCTGCTCTGGGCTCTGTTGTTATTCTTCCGCTTTTGGGATATGTATGAAGGACCCTGACCTGAGGACGAGGAATAGGGCGACTGATTTGCAGCTTCACATATAGCAAAACATCAGCTCTAAGAGGGAGCTGGGTGCCAGGGCTTGGAAGGAGGAGGTGGAGCTGAGTCACTTTGATTTGGAGTCAAGAGGATCTACCTGCTCAGCTGCAAACACCTCTTGGCAGCCAGACACAAAATGTTGTATCTGCATGAAAAATACGAGGCTTACAGGCTCTTCTGATGGCATCACTACCCAGCTGGCCAACAAAACCACCGAGAGTCAGGAGGAGAGCAGCTGCATTCCTGCAATTACTTTTAGGAACAAACCATACAGCTGTCACTCTTACCAGGAATTACTATATGCAATGGTAGTTCTTTCCCACAGACTGATTGTTCTCACTTATTAATCATACCATGCTTTCCTTTGACTGGAGATTCTCTCACTTCTTTCAATCTGCCCCTGTTTTTTCTTGCTTAACTGGTTTCACCCTGGCCTACACAAATATTGCTTTGTCTAAAATCAGGAAGCAGCATATTAAAATGAGGTCTTGCTACTTACAGAAGGAGATGTCAGATGCTTTACTGCATATCTTTTAGGACTACAAAAGCTGCAATGTGAAGGTTTGGCTGGAGTAGAAAGAATAGAAAATAAGATGAAATCTTTGACCCTCTGTGGGATGGCCGCCCTGGTGCCAACAACAGTTCTTTGCTCTCCCCTTCTCTCCCCTTACTGTGGTCACTAGCAACATGTTTTACAAAAATTGTTTATCTGTTCTAGGCTGCAAACCATTGCTCTCAGCACTGTCAGGTCCTGCAAACCACAGAGCATTTCTGATTTATTTTTCCAACACCCTATGATGAGGCAAAATGTTATCATCCCCCTACCACAAGAGCAGAATACTGGCAAAGGACAACAGGATTTTGCAACACACTTTGGCACCTCATCCTCATTCATTCAATAATATTTTCCCGTGGTCAGTGAGGTCATCTGTGCTACAGCAGAAAGATCTCCAGTGATTAAGGTAGTGACCTGAAGCTCAAGTTATTCTTGCTGCACCTCACTGAGAGAAGAGTCTCTCTTCTTCCTCTCTATTAACTGGATTATGGAATCTAAACCATGGGGCTTCCAAGAAGCAGATTGTTCTTGCTACAGATCTCAAAAGAGGCATACAAAAACACTTAGCTCTTTCAAGCATATTGCTAACAAACACCAGAATGGTGCAATTAAAGTTCATCTGCTTAATTGAGGGGAAAAGAAAAAAAAAAAAAAAAAAAAAGCAACCCAGACACTCAGCTGCTATAAATTAACTCATTTCCAGGGCCTTAACAGAACTGTGTCAGCTCATTTTGGCCGAGAGCTTGGCCTGTAAGTGCTTTGTTCAGCAATACCAGGGGCCCTGAGTAAAGCAAGGAAGGGAGATAACTCCTGCCTGGCACTGGAGGGAGTGTGCTGCAGGGGTACGGCTGCAACAACCCTGCACGGGGGCTTCTGAAAGGAGGTGTGAAGAACTCCAGAGAGCTGAACCATTAACAATGGTAAGATGTAATTTACTGGTGCTGGAGGCCAGCCAGGTTTAAGGCTGCTGTTCCTGGGAATCCAGCCAAGATTTTTGTTGTTGTTTGTTTCTTGTCCCCTGGACCGGTTTTCCACACCCCTCTAGGGTGGGGGTAAGATAGCAAATGCTGTAGTTTTTAGGAAGCTGGCTGCTATGCTGGTGTGGCAGCCAAGGAAGGAGTGGAGTTTGGTGTGCATGTTTCAGAATCAGTACAGGTTCCTGAAGCATATTCAACATGTGTGCCCAGGCCAAACATTGTCTCAGGGTAGTTTGTGCTACTTCCCTAGTAGCCCTTTCAAAGAGTTATATAGCTCTGTAATCATCCTAGAGGTATACAGGAGTCCCTGGATTGAAATACATGTCTGTAACTGGTGGTGAGTGATCATGTGTAGCCCTGGGAAGCTGGGTTTCCTGTGCCTGTAAAGCTGGAGAATCAGCCTGCTTCCCAAGTCACAAGAAGGTGGTGACACTGAACTAGCTAATACCTGAGGTAATTGGTAGGGAGTGAAAGGAGCAGATGTGTCCCACCTAAGTCTCTAGAGCTTTGCTCTGCTTCATGTTTAAATTGCTTTCTAGGATATTTCTATGTTGCAGTTAGCATAGCCTAATAGAGAAACTTAAATCTTTCAAAGGTAAATACCCTCCCAATCATCTCCTGTCCCAAGGCTTCACTTCTTGGGACTTTTTAGTCCAAGTTATTTTTCCAGTTGCACAATAACTAGCAGCTGCCAAGACTCAGCCTGCTGCATTACTGACCAGGAGAAGGAGGGCAGATACCTAAATATAAAATTGCTTTCAAGCAATTTCTTTACCCCAAGTAAGTTGGATGCATGAGATTTAACTTAAAGAACTGCCCAGGAACAACTCCTTTGCATTTCCAATCCTGCTCAAGCCAAATTCTTGCAAAAGCTCCCACCTTTCTAGTAAACCAAGCCAAAGTCTATATCCAAATCCTCGTGCTCCAAAGTACTGAAACCTATGTCTGATTTTTTTTCTCTTTTGCATCTATGCCTGTTATTCAAAGTTGTGTTTCACAGGCAATTCTTTCAGTGCAAGACCTGTTAAGCTCTGCTACATCCCTGAAAGGGTCCATGGTCTCTGATGCACTGACTTAAGTATAATAGCACATGGTTTTCTGATGTATGCAACTAATGGAAGCACTGGTGGACAGGAAGAGGCCAGGCTGGCAGTGGAATGAGTACTGCTATTGGCAGCTGAGAGCCATACCATACCATACCATACCAGCACTGCCCTTTGCTGCTCTCTTCCTTTCCAGTCTCTGCCCACCTGTTGTCTCAAAATGTTCATCCTGATTTTTAGGCTACTTGGCATGGGGAGAATCTCTGTTAAACATGGCACAACTGGAGCCAAAGCTTTGCTTGTCTCCATCTACCACTGTCTTATAAAGGATAGCAGAGGTAGAGCCATGGCAGCCTTCTGCTTGCCTCTAGAACTGCTGCAAGGTCCATGTGCGCAGCAAACCCATCGGTAGGCCTGTACAGGATGAACAGCCCAGAGATACTCAGAGAATCTCTTCCTCTCCCTGCTATTGTGTGCCACACATGCCACAAGACATGCAACATGCTACACACTGCCGTTTATAAGGCCAGCACTTTCCAACTTTACTGTGCCACCAAAAATAGAGGGTATCACCAATGACTTGGGTTGTTGGTGTAGCAGGGACTTTGCACAGCTACCCTGCAAAGGAAGATCAACCTCAAACCACAGCACTCCTACGATTCTGCTTAGCCCTGAGTACAGGAGTAAGGTGCACATGCAAAGTGCCAGAAAACGTTTTTCAGCGTCCTTTGCAGGACACAGCCTGCCTAGTAACTCCTGTCTGGCTCCAGCTATGCCAAGGATGAAACCCTGCCGTGCAGGACTGGTTCTGTGATGGTTCTGTGGCCTCCAAGTAACAGACTAAGAGATGATTGTTGCCTTTTGAAGAATCATTACATAGCAGTGACTAGTGCCCTGGAGTCAGACTCATGACCTAGAAATGAGAGGCTGTCTCTCCTATTCAGTCCTTGCATTCCCTCATTTTCCTTCCTTCCCGTACAAAAAGACTCCCTCAGTTTTGTCACTGTGCCACATTCTAGCACTGCTGGCAGGACGGCTCAGGTGGTATTTCCCTTTCATTTCGAAGAGGTGGGTTTTTTTCTCACCAGTGATGAGGTCTCAATTTCCCAGCATTTAAGAGAGAAGGGGTCACTTCCTTTCTGAAACAATAGGCATTTTTTGCTGATGACTTTTCCCCCACGTGTGCTGAAGGGTGGGGTCGGGCTCTGGGGCCGTGCTGGCACCTCCAGAGCAGCCCCCACGCAGGGCAGCAGCAGCCGTGTCACCTCCCCGGCTGGGAAGAGCTTCCCTAGCACAGCCCTGGGGGCTCAGGCAGGCTTTGCAGGGCCTCAGAGCTCACTAGAACTGAATTACTCTTACGCTTCCAAAAACCCCAAACCAACCCAACAAACAAAGTCCCCACCCACAAAAAATCAGTAACCGCTACCAACTGACCCTCTGTGAGCCAAATGTATCTCCACGCAGCTTTGCCACGGATTCCCACGGGGTGCTTTACTGGACTCTCGATCCCAGTCCTGGCAATGGCAGAGGTGCTGCTTGTCACCAAAAGTCTGCGAACTATCTGCCTTCCCCAATGCTTTTCAGGCAGCGTGCTGAGTGTGCTGCCGATCTTGGGCTGCCCAAGCTGAGCAAGGCTTCTCCTAAATTAGGATAAGCACAAACTGAAAAATTTATACCGAAAGCTTATCACAGGGTCTGTTGTCTTCAGTGCACCAGTTACAACTTCTACCTACAACAACAGAAACTTGTGAAGGCATGAAAATCACTGTCAGAGGGAAGATCGGAGTTTTTTGTTGTTCTATTTTGTTTGGTTTGCTTGTTGTTTTGGGTTGTTTTTTTTTTTTTTACTGGAGTTGTGACTGAAAAATTCACATTTGCAGGGGTGCCTGCTGCCGTGTTGTAACAGTATATGCACAATATATTCGATTCTCTAAACTTCAATTTATGCAGCTGGAGAAGTGAATTGCGCTTGGATTTCATGAATATACATATACAATTTGTTTTGCTCAAAATGTTGCATGCAAAGGAATAGTTATGACAAAGCTGGATTTCAGATAGTCCTTGGACAAAAAGCACGAAGCACTTAGATCCTTTGGCTCCAAGGTGGTCTCTAGTCTCCATGTTAGTTAAGTGTGTGAAGTTCCTTAGGATAGTAGTTTGGTAATATAACGTGACCAGAAATGTTATAGGTCCCCACAGGTGCAGCTGGTAATGATAAATCCACATAAAGTAGATGCCGAGAGAAAGATAACAGGGTTCAAGGACTCTGAAACTCTCTGAGGAGACATTCATTGCTTTAGTATCTGTGTTTTAGAAAAGAGGAGCTAATTACAACTCTTTTCAAGCATTTGAGGAAGAATGAGAGGGAGATTGATCGATTGTTTACTGATTGATATAGTTGGGTGAACTAAAGAGGAAATGGATTTCCAAGTAGAGAGGCCACTTGACACTTTTACAGCTTGCTCCTATTCATTCCAAGTGACCTGTGAAGTTTTTGAAACCTAGCGACAGGTCTGATAGATTAGTGACCTCTGGCAGAAAGTCCCGGGCACAGCAGGTCCCCTCAGACCACCTGGTTTATCAGTTACCTGTGCAGGCTGGCAGTCACCAGTTTTTACACCAACACCTGGCCCTGAGCACTGCCCCAGCTACAGCGCTGCTCCCACTCGTTTCTGCCTTCTCACTGCAACTTATTTCTTTGTACCTAGGACCCGGAGGGAAAACCTGGCCGGGGGTAATTTTGGCGCACAAGGATTAGCGCCTAAATCCTCCCTGCTCTGCAATGTAACGAGTCCTGAGGGCTGGGGGAGGGAAGAGGTTCAGCCCCTACAATCACCTATGGGTCTTATTTGAGAGATTTTTGTCAGGGAGATGACAGCTGCCACTAAGGACCTGCAAATCCTTCTCCTTGGAAATTCCCACCTGTTCCTCCAAGAGAAAGGTTCAAAACCTTAAATAACGGAAATAGTGCTTTGATGAGCAGCCCTGTATAACAGCAAAAGATTATTTAGCACACAACTCAGAGATATGTCTGAGCAGAAAATTAAAACAATAGAAACAAACATATCACACATTGGCAAAAACTGTCTAATTTAGATCTTTTCCTTGTACATCTGAACTGCAGGCTGCCTCATATCACAGAGGATTATTCAGCCAGAAATTAACTAGGAGCCAGGAGGCCCTTTGCAAGGATGGAACGTGCCCCCCAGGGATGACAGGTATGTAGTAATTCAGGTTTTATTGCCTATAATAGGCTTGGATAAACAACTGTTCAATAGCCCCAAAGACCAAGGCCATTTAGACATCAGTGCTTCAACTGAAGCCAAAGGAACTCGAGAATGGTATTAGAAAGGTCGTTGTTAAGCCATTCTTCATGACAGTCATTGCTGTCCCTTGGTAAAACCCTGGAGAACTGCTTCTGCTCAAACAAGGTGGCACTGGACAGGCATAACCATGCTCTGGCATGTCTGAAATCTTTTATAGTTGCAGTGAGAGAAGAGCCAAGAATGCTGTTTCTGAATAGAGACAGTGTCCAAATCAGGACATGCATAATATTTGGTGTCTTTTTCCTAGCTGAAGTCATTAGAGAGTGATGTTGCTGTTTCTTATTTGGATAAATTCTAGCTGAACCTCTTTTTGATCCCTCAGTGCTCTGTAGGATAACTCTGTTCCCCCACCAAAGCTTTCACCTACCCTCTTAACAATACTGCTGTGTCTGGGTGATGAGGGACACTTCCATGTGGAAGAGCAAGCTTCCTTTCACCTCCTAACCCTGCCATCAGGTTTGTTCTATATATCTCGGAGGAAACAAGTTCATGGTCCAATTACATCCAGGGCAAAAAGGAGCAGTTCCCACCATACTGCAAAACACCCTTCAAACACCCTCCATATCTTAGGGGGATGCTGGCGTGTTTTCACAGCAGCATTGCTCTATAGCCCTTTGTGCCACTGGGTAGCAGTTTCCAGACTGAGCCCAGGCAGAGCAAGGTGCTTCAGCAGCCTGGCTGGCAGCAGCACTGAACAGTGACCTGCTGGGGCACCTCACAGAGGCTCCAGCTCACACGGAGCTCTGAGTAGCTGCCCCAGACCAGGACAGCTGGGAAGCACAGTCCAGGCAGCGTGTCTTCAATAATGTGTCATTTCTGATGACTCCATGGGAACAATTGCTGCAGCGCCCCAAAAGAAGCAGGAGTTTGGCATAAGGATGGAAGGTCGGGACCCCAGGAGGTATCACCACCCCAAACACATGGGTTTGCAACATTTTTACCATCCTGCTGTTGCACTGCACAATACATTTACGCTCTCACAAACTCTGTAGCCACCTGTATGCCGAGCAAACCAGCCCAGTGCAGCCATGCCAATGAGATAGAACCTGCCGATCTCGTTTACAGCTGCCACAAGCCAAGCTGAGGGATAAACAGGGATCCTAAGAGAATTCTGCTACATGGGGCTTATGATCTCAACGCCTGCAGCTCTGGCTAAGGTATGAAATATAGTGGCCCCATTATGCCTGGGAAAGGCATACTGAGACCTAATAATTTGTTGGCACAACAGGCTTAAAAAGGTATGGGTGATAAGCTGCAGGACTATAGCTGCCTTTCTTGCCAGAGTCACCTCATCTGCACAGGCGGGAGCAAGTCAAACACTTGGAACCCGCGGCAATCCCCGTGGGATGGGGATACGCTGCCTCGGAACCGAGCCGATGTCCGTGCCCGCGCCGTGACGGGCGGAGGGCAGCCCCGAGCGCCTCTCGGAGCGTCGGAGCCGCGCGGTGCCGGGAGCGGCCGCTCCGCCGGGTGCCGGTGCCGCGGCAGCACGGATCGCTCGGAGCCGCAGCCCTCCCGCCCGCCCCGCTACTCTCTCTCAAGCTTTGCCACGCTTAGCAAAGCGAAATAAGCGCGTTTGAAGAGGAAATGAAACCGGTTCCTTAGGGGCGATCTTTGCCCCCAGCTGGCGGGCGGGAGGCTGGAGCCGGGGGACGCGCCTTACCTGCGAGGGGACAGAGGCAGCCGGAGAGCAGCGAGCGCAGCATGGGGGGGGCCGGCAGCGGCGCGGGGCCCGTCCGGCGGGGCCCGGGAGCAGGGCGGGCCGGGATGAGCCTGTCCTAAGTATCGTCCGCGCGGCGCTGAGGGGAAGGAAGGGGTGGCGGGGTGCGGGTTTGGGGAGGTGTTGGCAGCCGCCGGCTGACCGGGGGGGCGGCCGACTCACCTCTCCTCCAGGGCGCTCCCAGGGTGAAGCTCCGATGCCAGCTGAACATCCCGGCGGCAGCAGCCGCCCTCAGCGGCGGGCGGGGCATGGGGGCGAGGGTGCCATCGCTGCCGACCCTGCCCGAGTGGCTGAGCGGGCCCGGGCTAGGGCATGGCGGGGCAGCGCGGAGCGGGCAGCGCGGCCGGCGCGGAGGCTGCGGGGCGACGGGCGGGCGCCCGGCCAGCAGTGACTTATAAAGGGAGCAGCCCAGAGGAATGTATCTCCTGTGGCTGATAAGCCGAGATGACTGGAGGGGTTTGAACTACCTTTGCAACCCTCGGAGAAGAGAGGGAGAGAGAGGGGGGGAAAAAGGATAGCAGAGAAGAAATAGAAAAATATTTCAGTACTTGCATAATATCAATAAACACCTCCCCTCTCTAGTGGCATGGAAGGCTGGAATGTTTAGGGTGGGGAGGAGAGAGAGTAAAAGAGTAGAGTGGGTTTGTTGGGTTTTGGTTTTTTTTTTCTTTTCAGATTTTTTTCTTGTTCTCTATTTAAATTGTGTGTTATGTGTTCATCATGGAAAACTGCCTTGGTTATCGCTGGTGCTGCAGGCTGTGGGTAAGAGGCGTGAGAAGGAAGTGTCAGGACTCTGCTGGGTGCAAGCTCCCATGGGCAGATTTGCACTGTCACCATACTGGAGTGAACTCCAAGCATGCACGCCGGCCATGAAGTGTTCTGGGATGCCCTGGGCATGGTTGAACCCACTGGAGTGTTGTCTTGGGAAACGTGTGGGAAATTACTCCTAGGCTAGGTTTAAGGAGCAAAAGTTCCCTACAACAAGCAGCCCCCAAACCTATATAGGGTCTCTGCTTGCTAAGACAGCACCAGTCCCTGTATTGCTCCCCCTTCCAGATTTCTGCCGACATGAGCACTCTCAGGATTGAAAATGTGCTGCTGCACCGGTTAAACCGGCCTAATTGCATGGACTTCAGCTGTCCATAGGATCAGTGGCCCCAAGGATATCACAGAGTGGTGCTACAAATGCCATGAGAAAGTGAGTGAGAGGGGAGCTGTCAGGGGAGGTCAGTCCAGTTGCCCCATTGCTTTGCAGGTACCAGCCTGCAGTCCTGTGCCTCTGCAGCACACATTTCAGGTCAAGTATCAACTGAAGTGAATTCACTTTTTGCTGTAGCAGTCACTGGAGTTTGCTGACTGAAGCCAGCCACAATTCAAAGGCAGGGTAACTAATTTAGCCCCTTTTCCCACCACATTACTCTTGTATTTAATTATTAATTGCTCCCAAATTTGTGTCACCGACCAAAAGACATCTTTTCTCCTCAGGCTGGGAGGATTTTACTGCTCTCCCCTTGCTTCCCACTGCAGTGAGATAGAGTTTTTGGGGGCGGCATCTGATTCTCTTCTAACACTCCAGGCACCCACAGTGCACCGAGCACCTATTCCTCCTTTTCTGGGAAACCAAAGAATGTGTTTGTTGTGTGAACAGAGCCAAGTTTTCCATGCTCTTTGGGCTGGTGAGAAGGAAAGCTGTAGGTTCTCTTGGGAGAGGAGGTCCCTGTTTCCAGCACAGTGCTGTGGTTAGTGCTGTGTGCTTGCTCTCTGACATGCTGCCATGCTCAGCCCATGCAACCAGCTCGGCCTCCCCTCTCAGCTCCCAGCTGCAGAGGGCAGATTTAAATTATTAGAGCAGCAGAAAGCAGATACAGATCCCTTAGCATGAATGCAATAGCACAGCCAAAGGAATTCTGGGGACAAAGAATTAGCCTCTCACCTTCAGCTCTGCTGCCCATGCACCATTGCACTCTCCGTTCTTTCTGCCATTGAGCTCTGTTGTTTTGTATACTGCTGAGCACACTCCTATACTACCCGGAGACTTTTTTTTTTTTTTAATAACTAGTTTGGAGAGGGAAAAAAGCTACAATGCCGATGTTTATAAATAGCTTCAGCCCAAAGTGTTCTGAAAAGTATCTAATTTGTTGTAAGCAAAGTGCATGATGCAGTCAGAAATTGAAGTTCCTAAGGCATCTCAAGCTGGCTCTTTCTAAGCTTGGTTTACCCCCTTGTGTTCAACGAATGCTTGAGGCCAACAGAAATGACTGTGTTACCAAATATAATAAATAAAACAACCCAGTGACAGTAAGCTGTTGAACAAGAATAAAATATCTCCTGGAATGTGTACAAGACAAGTACTCTAGCTGTGGGCTAGGGAAAACATGGAATGAAAATGGCTGGCAGTGAGCACAGGACTTCAATGCTCTAGGTACTCTCACAAGAGGGTGTGTTTGTGTGTATGAAACTGACAATTAAATTGGAAATGCCCTGTGTTGACACAATATATGACAATGTTCAGAGTCTAGAGGGCTCCACAAAGCTGTTGTTAGTTGTTGCATGTGATTATTTTTGCCTGCACTTGGAAAGTTTTAGTAGCATAACTGTGTTTTATGTTTTTTTTTCAACTCAGGTTTATTTGCTATATTAGCCTCAAGATGTTTTACTTGAATAGCTTAGCACTGAATCAGAAAAAAAGCATTAGCATGCTTAGGACTTTTATGCCAGTGTAAATGCATGTACCCAAAGGGAGGATTCTACCATTTTGTGCTTGTATTATGAACAGCAGCGAAGCCTTCCAAAGGGTGGACACCACCAATTCTAGCCCTCATAAAAAACAGCCCACAGACAAGAGACAAAAGTGATGCTTGGTTTTGGTGTCCAAGCTTGAGAAAAGTGCAGAAAAGGGAAACTGATTATTAATGTGCTTTTATCTAAACCTTGTGAACACCCTTGACATGGGAAAGATCATGTTCTCTGTGTGTATTGAACCAGTTGCAGCTGCAGTACAACAAGAAAGGAAAGATGCCTCTATCTTGCAGCTTCATCTCTCATCTGGCAGTGAGAGTATTGTCAAATCTCACCATTTAATTGGGAGTCTTGAGGAAGATGGACTCCTTTTCCTTAAAGTCCAGTTTGTTAGTGAGGGGAACATGGGGTGCTGGGGCTGAGCTGTAGATTGTTGTCCTGGAGCAGAGCACAAGGATGGGAAGGAACCAGCCAGGAAAGGAAATAGACTTGGGACAGCCTGGCCTGGGGACTGGGGCCACTGTGGCTTTTGGCACACACTACACTGCCCCTTCCCTGCAGCTGCCAGTCCTTGTGCTGGATCTCCTTCTCATTTAACCATGTGCTGAGAGCGTGGCATGTGTTCTCCAAACATTAACTGGGCAGGAAATTCCCTCTTGAGCTGCAGAGGATGTAACAGGAAGAGAAAAAACCTCTTAGTCAGCATCAGCTCAGATTTTGATGGATGCATCAATTTCCTCAGTCATGAGAAAACTCTCCACCCAAAGAAATCCACAAGTGTGAAAAGGTGTTGTGTCTCTGCATCCCCTTGGTGTACAGCTGCATCCTGTGTTTCTTGTCATCTCTGTAAACTCGGAGCTTGTGGAAAGCATCTTCAGAGCAGAGGGTGCTTCTCTACTGTGGAGAAGTCAGGCACGAGCTCACAGGGAGCTGCTTGCCCTAAGGAGGGTGGGAGAGGGTTTGGGCAAGGTCTGTTTGTACTACAATTCCTGAGTTAGGTACCTGGAAAGCAAGAGAGATATATTTAGTGGTGACTCCTAAAACTATTGTGTTGTTTGGACCATTGTGTTGTTGCCTCATGTCTCAGTTACTACTGTGCAATCCCAGATCTTTCATAAAAACGACTTCTACGGTGTCCACTGAGATGCTCTGCAGTTGCAAAGGAGGATGCCTGTCAAATGTGAGCCTTGTTTCAAAAAACTCCCCAGAAGAAAGAATATACAGTAGCAGGACAGATCCCTGAGCAGGTGCAGCTCTGCACAAGTGAGCTGTCCTGGCTGGGAGAGGTGTTCCTCTGCTGTTTGGCTTTAGGCATGTCCCACATGCAAATAATTTCCACTCCTTCTGCCACAGCTTGTCTGGGAGAACAGGATTTTTGTAAGTAGTTTCAGAGCCCATCTTGTTTAAGTTGTGCAGCCCCCTAAGCACAGGATTTCTCATGCATGTTAAAGGTCTCTCCACCTGGAATGAAGTATTCATGGTGTCAAAAACCACATTCCAGTATCATTGTCACTGTGGTTTTCACACTGAAGCCCACAATGAAATAACTGTCAACCTTTCATCGTACATACATATTAGACCTTGTTTTCCATCCCATTCCCTGATTCCTTAGTTAAAGGCTGGATCTGGACAGATTGCTTGATTACCTCCTGATTTGTTTTGTACACATGCAGCATGGCACAAAAGGACTCTACAATCACTTTCTTGACTTAAATAGGTTTTGTTTCACTCTGGTACAAGCAAGATTTTGGGATGTAGCATGCAGAGGAACATTGGATATCTGTGTGACAGTGTGGGAAAAGGGGTGGATTTAATGACGTGTTATGTCCTTTCCCAGCAGCTGAGAAAGGACAGGGAGGATATGTTCTGTTCTCTCCATCAGGGTTGGCTTGGACCTGTGCCCGATAGCTGACTGTATGGGGATTTTTTTCTCTTTTAGAAGAGACATTTTAGCTACCTTTGCCCAATCTGCCATGCCAGCAGTGCAGTATTAGTCATTCAAGTGAGGCAGCACCTTCTGCATGAGGGTCTCAGTGCCAGCCTGGGGGTGTTGTGGGGCTGTTGCCCTGTTGAGCCCAGTGCCAGGCCGGGTGTGGGCAGGCATGGCTTGGGGGAGCCCGTGCTGCCTCAGCCAGCAGCTTCTCACAGGAGGGACAGGTCAAAGGGGAAAAAAAGAGGTGTGGGTTCAAAGAGGAATTGCATTCCTGAAAACGGAAGTTTCCAAAGGACTCCAACTTCCTGTGAAATGGTTCTCTTGCTAACTTGGCAGTGGTCTGCATGTGTTCAGCTTGTCCAGGTGAAGGCTTGCGGTCACATAAGAGGAAGTTGTTTCACTGCAGTGCACTTATGGTGCAAAAAATAGCTTCTTGGGGTAGTGAGCGGCTCTTGACTCTGTTAGAGGTAATGTGTTAACTCCTGCAGATCTTGTGTCTCACTCCAGACATTTGGCATTGTCTAAATATATTTCAGTTTTTGCTCTTCCTTCACTTAATTAACACTTATTAACACTTAATACTCAAAATGTGCAAACCCTGCCTATACAAGAAAAAAACCTCTGCATCTTCTCTGCCTTTCTTAAGCATGCTGCTGCCCCAGGCAATTCCCCAAACACAGGAGCAGGAGAAAAATTGCCACCTAGCTCCGCACCAGTTGGTGCTTGTTGGTGTGACTACCAGCCTTTAAGAGCAGAGAAAGTTCAAATGCCTGGTGTGTTTGGATCCTGGAGTAGGTATGTGGTCCCCACTCCACCCTGCTGTAAAAGGACCCTGGTGAGCCACATGGAAAGCAGCTGCCCAGAACTCTGCCCTGGGAAGTCAGGGTCAGTGGCTTGCCAGGCACATTACTTCCTCTGGTGCACAATGGAAACACCTTTGTGTTCACTGAGTTGAGCTGAAGGGCAGGCTTAAAGGATGTTAAAACAAGTGCTTAAACTCAGTCACTGCTTTCTAGGCCTCCCGAACCAGGACAGTTCCCCTCACTTTCCTGCCACTACCCATCCTCGGGGTCCACACTTTTCTCAGCCAAGGGACAAGCTGGCATACCTCATCAACACCTCCTGAGGGTAGGCTGAGCTGCATTGTACTGCGCTGTGCCAGCTGCTTTCTGGGTTATGGCACAACCCAAACCCTCTGTTTTCCTTCTGTGCTGCTTCAGGCTGGATGGTGGCAGTGCAGGCACAGAGGGGATCTCTCCACCAGTGCTTTTAGGTCAGATGTCTAAGGCTGTATGCACCAGGTCTCAGCTAAGAGAGGACTGTGCCTGGTTTGGGATGGGATGGGATGGGATGAGATGGGCAGCAGAGCAGTGGTGAGCTCTTGGGACCATACACTGGTGAGGCAGTCAAGTGTGAGTGGAGAAAGACAGGACTGATGCTGCAGAGCTGGTAAGTAGCAGGAAAAGTAGTAGAGGTGCTTGAGGACTGGTGGCAACAAGGAAGAAAGGAACAAAGCAAGCAAGCTGAGCTGGGTATGAGGGGGAGATGCCTTACTCTTCTGCTGGGACCTTGGTGTCCTGGGGGTGCCAGGGGTTTGCTTCTGTGGTCCTAACAAAGGACAAGTCATGATCAGGGTCACTCTGGAAGGGCAGGATACTTTCATGTTCTGCTTTGTTATGAGGAGACTTGTAAAACTAGATGGTAATCCAAGGGACCATGACAAAAAAGATAGAAGATATGAAGGAAGGATCGAGGAGATTTCCATAATGAAATTGTGTAAAGGTGATGAAGAGGAACTCAAAAGAGTGCTGCTGTTGACCTGGGCCTGCCTTTTCACTCTCTGAGGTGTTAGCAGGCCTGCAAATCTCCAGTCAGGCCTGGGCTTGACCTGGTTTTCTGTCCCTATTATGAATCTGCCCAATGCAGAAAAATGGGTTCCCTCCACCCTTGCTTGATCTGTTGCTGGGAAGAAGCCAGGCTGGGAAGGGTCTGCCTGGCATATGCCAACACTGTATCCTGACCCAGAGATCGGGTGTGAGAGTATCCAGGGAATCCCTCAGCCTCTTTGCTTCTTTGCTTTTAACGCCTGGAGAATCCCAGTGGCTATGAAAATGCTGCTTAAACCTTCCAATTAACAGGACTGAGGGTTTGGCAATGGCTGCTTCATTTACCTTGCTGCAAACACTGCATCACTGTAAATGTTGCAGTTGTTTTAGTTTGGAAATGCTCACTCTCATTTTAAGACAGTCTGTTTCAGTGGAGTAGAACAGAAGAGTTAGACGTGATTTGCTAACACATCACCAGAGTTTAAGAAGTACAAATAGCACCTAATGAGATCCTGAACAATTTGCATTGCTTTCTCCCTGAATATATGTGCACTCACCAGTATAACTAAATCATTTTCCTGTATAACAATTTAATTAGAACTGATTAAAGTAAACATGTTTGAATATGATAGTAATACTGCATAAATGTAATTTTGATTCAATAATGGCTTCTTTGCTTGAACAGGATAACTATCCACCTGAAACACAGGGGGGAAGCTTTAGTTAATAATAAAACCCCTGCCAATTTCAATAGAGCTATATTTCACCTTAATTGCAACCATAATTACACGTTCACAGTTTGATTACAAAATTTACTGTTTCTTGCTTGGAGGGGGTATACATTGTTGTACACCTTCAAAAAGAAATGGGAACAGAGGATTGTTGACATGCAGTATGTGAGCCTGGATTTCCCCCATTCAGTGAAATGATGGAGTTCACTTGTTCCAGGATTCAACAGAAGCACTAAGAGTTGCCACATGGGATCACAATAAAAAAAGATAACTGTAATCTTGGCCTTGAGCAGTGGTTGTCTGTTCCAGTGGATCTGGCTGTTCCAGTACTGCGGAGGAGTAACTGAGGAAAGCAGGCTGATGTTAGCAAATTTAAATATACTAGGAGACCTGACCTCCATGGCTAAAGTATACAGGGGCTTCCCAGGCTGAAAAATGTTGAAAACAACCGTCCTTAACGAGCAGACAGGTTCATTAGTCAAGGACCTGTCTGGATGACCTCAGGACATACTTTACAAATAGCATGTGTTTCTGAAAGCCTGTTATTTAAAAAATCTCTTGCTGAAGCCAAATCAATGCTCTTTCATTTGTGTACAACTCTGATATCCAGTTCTGGGGTGTGTATTTCCTGTGGACATCCCAGAGGATATCTGTGGCTCCGCTGTTTGTGAACTGAGGTTGGTAATGTGACTGTGGATCTTACATCACAGTCTGTGTCTGACTGCGTGCAGCACCAGGTGACTGCTGCTGTGTCCCCCCGCACCTCTTCATGCGACAGGATGGGCACAGGAGCTCAGATACGGCACCAGCACGGAGGTGCTCTCCCTCCTCAGCACATTGATTCAGTTGTCTTTGCTTTTCATCTCCCTAGCTGAGAAAAGGGAAAAAAACCCTTTTCCCCTTTTGTAAAGCTGCCTGAACATTAAAGTTGCGAGTCTGTATTAAACTGTTTCTATGAGCAGTAAGTGACCATGGCTTCCCAGTGTAACTAAAGCAAGTTTGGCATAAAGAGACATTTTTTTCCCTTCCAAACCAACCCCACAGCAGGGCTGTTCTATGTCTAGATGGGAAATGCCACTGATATATTCATATTCCCTCTGTGCAGATCTCATCTAAGCCCACTGTAAAAAGTTAAATACTACCAAGAACTTTCAGGGGTTGGAACCTTTGTGATTTTTATCTTAGCAGTGCTATTTGTGCTTTTATCTATAAAATTCTACTTCTGTTTGTATGCTTGTTTAGTGTGGGATGACTGGAGACAGTCTGCTGTTTTACTGCAGACTTCCCTGCTCTTACTAATTTAGGACTGCTGCTCAGACTGAAATTTCCAGGTTGGCTCATGATGAATCCACAGTCTATATACAGCACTTGGGAGATATTTCCGTATCCTGAAATAACAGGAGGTTTGTGACAGATCATTTCATGACTTTGCGGTGTTCCGCGACTCAGGGGATGGAGGACAGATGTCACCAAACTGTTGTACAGCAGAACAGCCACTGCACAACTATTCTTTTTGAAAGTCAATACAATTGAACTGACACACAAGTTTCCATGCCAAGTAAAAATAATGGACATATGTATTTTTTGTGGTTTTGTATAAAGACAGCTTTTGTTGGTACCTTCCCCAGAGCTCTTGGGAGTGCTCTTAAAAAAAACAAAAATAAACAAAACCAAACAAAACAAAACTCCACCAAAAAGCCACCAAAAAACCCTGACCTCCAGATGACCCAAGTTTGAAACTTGGCGAATTAAAATCTGGTAGCACAATTTGGTTGCTCCCAAGATAATTTCAATGTAAAGCAACAGGCAAAGACACAACAAAGTGTTGTCCCAAGTTTGCAAACTGAATCAGTCAAGTTACAGTCCATCAAAATCAGCAGGGACCAGCTTTACCCTTGCCCTGATAACCTGCACTGTGCAGGCTGACGGGGCATCAGGAAACCAGGGAAGGGCTCCTAAGAGCTGCAAAAGGCTGCAGAGCAGATTTCAGGTAAGCTTGGCTGCCAGGGAGAGACCAAGCTAGAGTCTGACTTTTCAGCAAAGGCTCCACATCTAACTGTTTCAGGGATATTTAAAGTAATATTTTCAAAGCACACCATGACAAAGAGCCCTCTTGGAAGAGCTGGCTTCTCATTTTACTGCCCAAAAATGCAGGCTAAGCTGTTCTGAAGACCTAGTTCTGTTTGTTTCTGCTGAACTGTTTTAAAAGCCAAACCCTTTTTTCATATAAACACCAAACTGCCTGATGTCCAGTCAGGTTTGCAAGATAAGATAAGAGTGCTTCAGTGAGGGAAAAATGGAGGAGATTTTATGGAAACTGAGTTATTGTAAATAGATAGCATCAAGAAGAAATGGGGTATGTGTGGTGCTGTCGAGAGCAGAGGTGGATAGGGAGTGAATACATATTTTTTAGAGCTGTGGCAGAAGGCAATGAGTGGGAGGTGAGGGTTCCCCCACCCCTCTCACTGCAGTGGCCAGGAGCCCCATGGGACAGGTCTGAGCGAGGGGATCTGGAAGCTGGTGGACGGCAGCAGCACAGGCTCAGAATTTCAGAGGCAAGCTCAGAGGGCGGTGAGAGGAATGGAGGGAATGTGATAAGGCTGGGGGAGGATTCAGTAAGGGAGTGAGCAGGGAAAAGGAGGGGGTGTGGGAAGCCAGGAGTGCTCCTTTCCACTGTCTTGCTGTTTCCCCATGCTGAAGGCAGGTTTGGGACCTTCAGCTGAAACAACAGGGAACTGCTGTACTGAGGGATGTCCCTGTTACTCTTATGGATGAAGCAGACACCCTGACTAGTGTCTTTTCACCCATCCCAGATGGCTGGAATGGGGGACTGTGTGCTGCCAGCAGTCACTCATCCTGGCCACCAGGAACCTCAGAAGTAGCAAGGCTTTGTTCTCGTTATCCTTGTATTTGTAGGTGACTTGTCCCAAGCAAAGACAAAAGACAGTGGAAATCCCTAAGCTGCTGTGGATATTCCTGTGAAGACAGAACAGATCTGCAGGATCATACTGCAGAGGGGTATTTTAATGGAGACCTCTTGGTTTTTGAAAAGATGGAACAGTGTAATTCCACAGCACAGAAAGAAGCTCAGAAGATCACAAATGGTTATGCTGGGAAGCTGCTGAGCTGTGCTGGGTGGCCAGGGTGTTCCTGAGTGCTGAGGGCAGAGCAGCCACAGCAGTGCACCCTCACTCCACATCAGATTTGGTGTAACGTTCCTGGCTCCAGCACTAACCCAAGTGTCTGCACATTCTTATCAGCAAGACTTGCAGGTAGCATTACATGTTTTTCCACTTGGAATACAAATGTTCCTTAACTCTGAACATCCCTGGCCTTTCTCTTCATATACTAGTCTCTGTGAGTGGACAATGGATTGATATATTTATATTTAACCTTTCTGGCTATATAAATTCCTGCCTGCAATGACTCACAACCATCAGAATTCAGAAAAAGGCAATTAGAGAAAATCCAACATGGCACATATGCACATGAGTTTGTAGATCTCTTGCTATCCTAACACATGAGAGCTAATGACCTGGAAATTTTGGTATACGAACTTAACCCAAGCCCTATACCTGAACAACTGAACATTTTCAGACATATCCAAATACATATTTGGATTGTGTAGCTCATTAATACTTTGAGAAAGCTCTAGGAGAAAGAGAGGTAATCTTTAAAGCCATGGGTGGAGAAAGAGACAGACAAAATCAGACAAGGTAGACAGTTCTAGTTAGTAGCTGACTGTTTTTTTTAGAATATTCTTTCTCAGAGATATAAACTTTTATGGTTAATTGATCAGTGTTAACTGCTGATTTGTTGCAAGCCATTATACTTGTAGCTGAAAACTCTAGAAGGATGGTGCTGACCTCCCTAGAGTAGATCAGACTTCTCTGCTGGCACAGAAAATATTATGTGGAAAGAATTGTGGTTAGCAAAAGATTTGGCAATGTCAGTAGTACCCAGAGGGAGGAGGAGGCAGAGCTGTCCATGAGTAATATGAGGTTTGGTACCAGCAGGTTTAAGTGTCTCAGATAAAATTTTTGATTTCAACCTGGTATTTTGGTGAAGACCTGGGCACTCTGCTTTATTCTCACAAAAGGAAAAGAATACTCTTCCTTCCTCTGTACCAAGGTGCTGGCCTTCTGCAAGGGAGAGCTTTACCTCCCTGTTCTCTGTGCATCCCACAAGCCAGCCAGCAGACCAGCCTCCTGGTTCTTACAGTGGTGCTTCCCAGACATCTCTTCCTGTGTTGAGTAGGCACATCTTGGGCAACCTCTACCTTTTCAAAACTACCATTTTCCTCAGAACAGATGCTGATTCCCACCACTTACAAAGAAGCCATACTCTCTGCCACAAAACCACACTAACAGGGGTTTAAGTCAGTGTCCGGTGAGTCCTGAAATGTCACACCTATCTGAGAAACAGGCAGCTGAATTCTCTTTGTGCTGCAGCAAAGGGCCATAGAGGTGGATCCCAGTGACACATTTTGATTCAGTCAGACAATGTGCTGCTGAAAAATATACGTGATTGGTGTGCTGTCAGTTTTGAGTTGGAGGAGAAAATGGCAAGGAGCCTGAATAAATTAGCATTATACCACACTTGGCAGACACTAACTCCTCCACAAAGTATCTGTTGCTAGAGGATATGAAAATATACCTGTTGATTTGGATGGGTGAGGTGCAGAGATAGTGCCAAGAAGCAGGAGTTACACCAAGACAGTGCAGAAACCAGCATCATGTTCTTGGGTGAAAAATCATTTAAAAGCAAGTAGTAATGTCCATGACTTAGAGGCCCCTTTTCACCAGGGCACTGAAGTCAGCTGGTATTGAAGAGAAAATGGTTGGCCTGTTCTAGGCAGGAAAATGCAACTGTGATGCTCAATTTCTGAGAGCTCTGGGGAAAAAATATCCCAGCATATGGAAGTGACAATATTTTTCTACTGCTGTTTCACCAGTAGATCTCAATGTGTTTTGAAGCAGTTTTGAAGAAGTCTCCAAGGTTATTTCCACTTTTCTGTGGGGAATACAAAGTTCAGGTACCTGAGGCAAAGGGGAGGGAGGGTAGGCAGGCATTGTAGTAAACCTGCATAAACTGTTGCATTCTTTAGGAACATGATAATGAAAGTAAACATAGAGAGAGCCTATGCCTGGCATGAGATCTCAATAAACTACAACCAAAGTACCTGCAATTTATTGCCTTGATTTTGAGACAGTCATTTGAGTGTAAGAGTGAGTCTTGTACAAGAATGGGTATTTTTTTTTCCTGTTTACTTCTTTCTACCATGTGAAAACTAGGGTTTCCAATAAAAAAAAACAAAACAAAAAAAAAAGAAAAGAAAAACAAAAAAACCCACAAAAACAACCCAAGGTACCAGTATAGCTACCAATGGCAATAATTCCCTGGGCTCTCAGGTTAGTCTTCACCTTTTTGGAACCTTTACCCCAGTCAATCATATGGGTGTCGTCAGTGTTCATATTCACATTCTCATGAGTTTCAAGGGAAATGAGTGTCACTTCAGCTTTTTTCCCCACAAATCTTTGGTTTTCTCACCACTACTCTAACAAACACTGAAATTAGATCATTAAACCTAAACTGATATGTTCAATATTACTGCAATACAAGTAAAGACAATTTCAACACAGGATTAAAAATGTCACCTTCACTGCAGCATTGTATAGGAACTGACATGACTTCTTATTTTGTTTACCAATGGAAGGGAACTGTCCTTTTCTTTGTTAAAGTATTTTTTCATTGGATGGAAATAATTACAAGTGGAACAAAACAAAATGTTTTGATTAAATACAGGGCTGGTCTTGTTTTTTCCAGTAAATGTTTCATGTTTTCAATTCTTTTCCCCCTCTCCCAGGGATAATATAATGGATAGTTAGAGATCACCTTCCATCTCAGAAGATCCTAGATTCCACAGGGATCCCTCCCTTTGCCACTGGAATTTTAGTGCCCATGAAGCAAACCACCAGTAAGTAATTTATTCCCATAGGGTACCACAGTGAAAGTGAGTAATCTGCTGCAGAGCAGGGGAGTTTTCAGGAGACAAGACTCCAGTTTATTTGTGCCAAAACCAAGGGTTAACACTGAAATGTCAGATCTGGCTAGCCCATGGCAGAGGAATGAAAACCAGCAGCTGTCTGAATTCCAGGGATGGTGCTGGGAATAGCTGCGATGAAACAAGGTTCCACCAACTTTGATCTTGGATCTCCTGCACAGGATTAAAGGAATAACTGAGTTTGGGCCTGAGGCACAGACATTTGGAGAAGCAGCAGGGGGAATTTGCTAAGTTTTCATGGGAGTTTACTAAGCATATGAGGGTAAAGCAAAGATAATTCTCTTTTATCATCGTGATCCATTTCTTTAAACTGTGAGTGCACTTAGAAGCCCCAGTGAGATCACAGGAAGGACATCAGCAGACTTGCAGTGCTCTCTGCATGGTGCTGTGTTGTTTGGGTTGAAGAGGTGATGTTTTGTCCTGGATCAACCTTGTAAATAAGAGTGGAGCAAGGCAAGATTTGTTAGTGCAAATCCAAGTATTTTCCTCATTCGTCACTTTTTCCGAAGTTTGATGAGATCGTTTCATATACCTGCCACTTCCCTGGGATATGAGCAGCTGCCAGAAACCCCTCTGGCTGCTGCCAGTCTGGCTTAGGACATCTTTGCAGGAGTGGCTCCAAGACAAGAGAGTGCAGTCCATCCAGATACAGCATTCGATCTCTACTATTGTCAGGGCAAGGAATCATATTTCCCTCACCCCTGCCCTCTGGGTAAAAAAGGCAAATGTTTCATGAAGGTACCATAATAAGTCTGCTAGAGTTGTCTTCACAGCCTCTGTCTCCTCCCCATACTGGAATGTGCCTAAGCTCCTTCTGGTCTCTTTATTCCTTTTTTCTAGCAGCCCTTGGGGAAGGTACCTAATACCTTTCTGTAAACATTATTTATGGACTCAGAACGCCAGAAACATGTCCCTACAAATAGTCTGCACAACATGTCCTGAACCCTCCTACTGGCACCTACTTATGTCAGTCCCCAGTGCTGATATTTCTTTGTCTTTTTGCTGTAAGCCAGATTTACTGATGTGGGGTTGTTTCCACATGAGCACTACTATAGTGGCTGATAAGCTGCACTCATACAACTTGCCCAGCAGTGTCCCAGTTGTTCATGGTTATTCCTGCTTAGGTCCTAGGGTGAATGTTTAGTGTTTCTGGGAGAAATAGAGGTCAGGTGCTAGCCCTGCAGTGCCAGTGTTACATTGCACAGCACCCTAGGATGCACCACAGAGGGTGAGCTCCCTTGATCTACAGTGCACCACCTCTTACCCAGCACCAGCAATGTCTGTATTATTTAGATGTATGTGGGTGTTCTCCCCATGTACCCAGCATTAAGGTTAAAGAACAGGTTTGTACCGGAGAACCAGATGTACGTACACTTTTCATCAAAACCACTTAAAACCTTTGCTTTGGAGGAAAATCACTGGCTTTGTTAGTATTTCTGCCCATTCAGGATCAAAACTACAGCATAAAATCTTCTGAAAGAAGCCTAGTGGGTTTTGCCTCCTCTTACCTAACAGAAAGAGGAAAAGGCTGCTCTTTCACACTTCAATAGCGTTTCCCATTCCCTGTGAATCTGGAATTCTTTATAAATGACGTAGATCTTGGTCTCAATATAACAGTATTAAAGGAAATACCTCACTTCCAGTCAAGAGTTTAAGTTTAAAATGGAAAACAGTGTGTTTAACTGAGACCATGGGGCAGGAACCGATCTGAGCAAGAATTTTGTTGGGTACAAACATTAACGACTCTATTATTCAGTGAATACTACGTGTCTCTTAATGACTGTAGTTGCATAAAAACTTCAGTTTTACATTTAAATCCAAGTGCAGTATCTCACCAGCATAGGTCTTGTAGTTTATCCTGTATTGTTTCCATATCTGGTTTGTACTGTAATAATTTCTGTGACTTGGGGGTTAAAAAAGCACAGCATCACTAGGTTACCACTTTCAAAGGCTTGTCTTCTGCTCATCCCTTATGTTGAGTCATTTATTCTTGGACTGTACATCCTGAGTGGATCACAGCAGAAGCTCTCATCAACAGCAGACTCTAGAGGTGCAAAAAATTTCTGGTGAAATCCTGAAAATTTGACAGAAATTTAGCGAGGAAAGAATATACTGTGATGGGGCAAAATCAGCAGTGGGTTCACTGAGGCTGGGGTTCCATTCACTTACCCTTAACAGGCCATCTCAGTCCCTCTCCAAGGCTTCACCTACAGCTACTCCTGAAACACTGAATTTCTTGGTTTGACTTTAAGGTAGGTTCTGTTTCCTAGACCAGTGTTTTCTGAATGCTGGCAGAAAGGATGTGACTTGCTGACTTCAGACAAGATGCCAAAGCATGCAGAGGAGACTCTACTGTAAGCAATCTCTTGGATTAAAAGTAAAAAGGGATATGAGGAGGAAAAACAAAATACTTAAAGATGCTGACTTGCTATCTACAGTCATCCTCCCTTGCTGGTGATTAATCATCTCCTCCTTTGAGCCCAATGGACCAGATACACACATTCCTCATTTGCTGTGTTGATGGAAAAATTTGATTTTTGGCATGCCTTTTGTAGGATCCAAAATACCTTTGTGCTGTGGTGAGTGTGAGAGAAGGGAGTTTCACTTCTCAGCAGATATGCTAAAAGCATGTATTAAGGGCTGGGCTCTCCACCCCACCAAGGTTGCAAGGAGCCATTTGTGGCTGCCTGATCCCACATCTCTGACACACACTAGACTTACCAGGCTGGAGACTCTGTGTCTGTGTATGCTGTTGCCTGTTGCTGAAGGTCAACATACTTTTGCATAGTGGAAGTTGCTTATGAGTCAGCAAAAACTAAGCATGGAGGAATCAGAAGGTATTTTAAGTGAGATAGTAACTTTACTGTCTGTGTGCTCTGAACTAAGTGAATTTTAGGTCCTACATTTCAAAACACAAATAAATCACATTTGTTAGTACAGTTGCAGCCAGCCCTGTACCAAGTAGACTCCTCTGGAGACAATCCCTGGGAAAGAAAAATTCTTAATGGCACTGACAGACCCTTCTCCACCGTGGCTGTGGTTCTAGAAACCTTTGAGAAGGAAATGTGAATGTGAATCTGGCCCTCCTGTTTGCTAGGGGTAAACCATGGGTTTGCTAATTGTGCAGCATTTGCTGATATTTGTAACTACGATGAAAATTGAAAAACATTAGCTGGTGATAAATACTGTAGCTAGCACAGTTCTGAAGGAGTTACCAAAGCAAGACTGATTGTCTCATGCAAACCAGCTGTCATTGGATCCAGCTGGATCCCTGCAATCAAAACCCACAAAAGGAGCTGATTTATTACCCACATTCAGTTTTGTGAACATTGTGGTGCTCTGATCGCTCTCATGTCATCAGCACTGTGTTTGCCTGTACATATATTATATCTCCCCACTCTGTGCTCTCAACCTGTAGTAAGATTTCAACATGCATGTTTGGTATACATTGAGCTCACAGATGTTTGTGCTCTTCCTTTGCCTGCCAGCAAAAATTTCACAAGAGGTAGTTTTTTTTCCAGTGTGACTTAGAGGTCCTTGTCTCATGTGACACTCAAAAATGTAATCATTCCTGGTTAGAGCTGACTCTGTGGGGAGAAGCAGGGAGTTGGCATGTTCAAACCGAGGGGAGGACTCCCTGAGCTCACACCTCTGTGGGTTGCTGTGCAGCACATGCAAGGCTGCATCCTGTTATCAGCTTTTCCAGATCTCTTATTTTGTGAATTCCCAACATCCATTGGCTCCAGGCTTCCCTGGCAAATTGGCAACAGTGATGGGCAAGGAGCAAACCAAAGCACAGAAGAATTTCTGGCCTCTTCCTCTCTGCCTGAGCTGTAACATTTTAACTTCTTGCAGCCACAAGCAAAGAGGTGGTTTATGTACCAGGAAGGAGCTTTGTGCAACATAGTTAGGGCTTGGTTCCACCTTACCTTCCTGGGATGCCTTGAAATGAAGTTGTAAGCTCTGATTCTAGTATGCATACAAGTCAAGGGAGAGCAGAATGCAATTTTGAAGCAGAAGGTATTAGGGCTCATTGTGCATGAATTTGGTGCCTGTGTGGATGCACAGCCACAAACCATTGCAAAGAGTCAAACAATTATGGGCAGAGAAGCTAGAAGAGGATTTTGTGACAGTTACCCAAATGTAAGCCAGGGAACACATGGCTGGCAGAAGTTATGCTTGAAAGATTTGGACTAGGTGAAGCTGGATAAAACTGTCATTTCTCAGCAATGTTGTACTGCCAGTTACAAGCAGAAACGCTGAAACATGCAGACCTGGTCATGGTGAGAAAACACAAGCCATCTTTCATGTAATATATGAATAAAAGTTGTGTATTCAAAGACCAGTTTAAGAGCTCGCTGAAACTGTTAGACTTATATGGTAATAATTTTGTCACTTTTGGAGGATCTTTTAAGGAAGGATCCTGCCCCTAAAGAGAACTGATCACCTGCTGAAGCGTAATATCCCGCTATCAATCCTTTTCCCTGACAACCCTAATCCTGCTCCGTCTGGTCTGCGCTGCATGCTGCAGCAGGAGCTAGAAACCTGAGAGCTGTATGCTGGAAATCTTTGGGATGTTGATGAACAGAACAGTGGGTGGTATTATTTAGATGTCCTTGTAAACAAACAAATATGGCTGATCAAAGCTGGACGGCCACAAAGGTTTCTGCCGCCCTCTGCAGACTCCACCCTTTGCCTGGCAGTGTTGGGGATATCAGGTTTCTCAAAAGGCCAGGTTGGAAATGAGTATCTCAGGAGTTGCTTCACATGTGATTCAGCTCCTGGTGACAGGGACATAGCAAATCTGGAGGAAGGCTGCCCCACCACGGTGTGATATTCATGTCATTTGGTGGGATGCTTAAGTCCAGCTGTCAGCAAATGCCCATCCTGCGGCTCTGCCTGCCAGCTCAGAGAACTGGATTGCCTACTAACACAGAGGGGCTGGCACACAAACACACTCTGCTGATCAGCACATCTCACCATGAGTATTTCAGGTGCACAAGCTGCAAAATCAAACTTGCAGACAGCAGCAGTTTCTTGGAGACTGTGCAGCCATCTAGTGTTATTGCATATACAGGAGGCTGGTTACTTGTCAATACCCCAGACACTTCCCTACTTTTTTCCTACACATCTCCCAGCTTGAAGCATAACTTTTAGTTACAGGAGTTTTAGTTAAACTTACCAATCCACCGGACTTGATCCCTGAAATTTCTGACCACCTGCAGATTGTGTTTGTGGATGGAGAATGGAATCCTGCTGTAGTATTTCTTTAACTCATAACGTTTGTTACTATAAAGAAGAGTAATCAATCTCCTTGGCTTCTACTACTGTGTTTTAGCAACCTTTACTTCTTAAGGAAACAAAAAATAACAATGGAAAAAGAAAAAAAAACCATTTAAAATTGAACATCAGTGAGCAAATGCCAGGGATCTACTGCTATCTGCTGGAGTGTTTTTGAGACTTTCTCATTTCATCTGGAGTAGGAAAGCTTTGTACATATATCGTCAGGGAATAAGACAAAGACAAAATAACCTGAATTTGTATGTCTCACTTTTCTCCTCTAAAGAAAACCATCTTGTTTCAAAGTCCCAGCTTCCTCTTTGGGCATCCAGCAGACAAGGCAATTAGTACAAGAAACTGCTTTTGTATTTTGTAGTAAATTAATTAGGTAATCTGTGCAGGCAAGGAGCATGATGAAATGACACACATTCTTGTACTGCATACCAGAGTGACAAGTAAAATTCAAAGGTGACAACCCAGGGTTACTGTGACTTAGCAGCAACCACTCAGCCAACCTGAGAACAGAAACGTCTTTGTTTACAATCTGCATTTTTCTAACTCTTATCTGCTCTCTTGCATTGTAATTTTCCCCCAGCCCCCTCTGTGCCCCTAGGTTCATCTTTTTCTGCACCTTGCATTAGACTATAGAAGCGTCCAGGTGTGTTTATGAGGGATTTCCATCTTCTGAAACAAAAGCTGATGGACCAGTGACTTTCTGCACTGCACTAACAGACACTGATTAATGAGGCAAATAAATGGCTTCTGGATAGAAGCTACATGTTGCAACTTCTTTGCTTGTGCAAAGCAGTGAATGAAGATATTATGCCATGGAGACATATAAATTTTTGGATCCTGCTACACTTGTGGAAGGTGCTCTCAGCTCTGCCCATTTAATATATTTTGCTGGAGAAATAGCCCCATTCCAAATTCTTAACAATCTACCCCATGAACAAATTACTTAAGGACTGCCTTATTCCTCTTGTTATCTCAGGCTTTTAATATCAAATACTAATATTTCAGTCTTGAGAGCAGCTGGAGAGGAGCAGTGACAAGTAGCACATACTCATTCCCCAGTAGTGGAATCTGGTGGGTCTGGAGGAGGATGTTTGTTGACATCACGTGTGCTAAGCCAGGCTAATTGCCCTTGTCTGCAAGACTGGACAAGAATCTCTTGCACACTCCCCTTCTACGTGTCTGTCTATCTGTGGGATGTTAAAAACAGACAATGCTATGTGTCCAACAGGTTTCAACCACAACTGATTGATGTGGTAGCATTTATCTGAAAGGTTTTTTTTAAAAGGCATGTTTTACAAAGCTTTCACTTCATCATGTTTTGTGGGTGTTGGATATAACAATGTCACCAGAGAGCTGGCTATTTACCTTTCAATCAATTTTTTCCTGATGACTTTTAAGACTAGACAGGGAAAATAATATTCTAGAGCGAAATTACAATTAGCTGAGCACAGAAACACACTGTGCACACAGAGGCAAATAAGAGCTCAGGGAGCCTCTCCTGCTGCAGGGCAGAGTGGGATATGGATGTGGATGCATCCACGGGAGCTGTGATGGGAGGGAGGATGAGAGTCCCTGCACAGCAGCACAGCCTCTCCCTGAAACACTGAAAGGCAATCATGCTGAGCCACCCACAGGGAGCCACAATGCCACTAGCCACAGGCAAATCCCTCCCCATCGCAAATTGCTTGCAGACAAGGTGTTGGGCAGAGCAGGAAATGGCTGAAACAAAGCTATCTCATCTAAGTGATAATCTGAGGTAAGGTGGAGTACGTGTGTCTCACAATTCTAAAAATGGTTTGAATGATGTTACAAAATAACGTGTAGGGACACAGGAGTGAGACGGAACATTTGTATTCTATTAGGTATTTTACTGAGAGGTTTATTCTCTTTGGATAACAACAATTTCTGGGAAGGAAAGATTTATTGGTGGGTTTTTTTGTTTAAGTAGTAAAGGTGTTGTCATTCATTTCTCAGATAAAATCTTCGCAATTTTCCAAAGTGCTCCTTAAGTTCTAGTGGCATCTTCATCCCTGCATCCTGCCTGCAATAGGAAGTGTTGAGAACCACGGCATCCACCATCACATTCCAGCTTGGATGCCTTTCAGTGGTCATTTAGTTGATTTTTCTACTTTAATGTTATAGTTTTGAAAGCACTTTAGGTTTTACAGAATGACAGGTGCCATAGAAAATAAGGTTTTTTTGTTTGTTTGTTTATTCACTATGATGTCTTGAAAATATTTGCAGGTGAAACAGAGACTTGAAAAAGGCACATTTGATTGCCACCATGCCTATAAAATAACTTTATTTGGGATTAATAACATTACTCCCTGCTAACATTCCCTAAAATGGATGCAGAACCATCTCCAGTTAACCTCTGAACTATGGCTTGGAGAACAAAATCACTTTTCCATAAACCACATTATCCAGAATCAGCCTGTCAGGCTTTGGGAATGAGAAGAATGTCATCCACCTCAGTTATTCCTGGACTTGTTTGCCTTTCTTTGCTTCTTTTTTCCTCCCCCTTTCCAGGTCTGCCGGTGCTGCTCGCCGTGTGAGTGCAGTAAGTTTAAAATAGCGATTGGTTTGACAAATAGGCGCAGACGATTACCAGCACAGCATCTGAAGCGATAAGCCCTGTTATTTTGACAGCTTGTGTGTTATTTACGTGGAGCGAAAGCGTCTGTGCTCCCAACACTGGAAATATTTATTGTAACGCAGAGCCTGCTTTGGGTTTCCCGCCGGCTGGGTACGTGCCCTCCCGCCCGGATCCCGGCGCTCCGCCGCCCTCTCGTGGCACAGCCAGCAGCGCCCAGGGGAGCCCGGGGGCCGGGGCCGGGCGGCCCCCGCCATGTCCCGCTGTCCCGCTGCCGCTGCAGCCACGGGCACCGCGGAGGGCAGCAGGACAGAACCACTGACTCCCTCCGGCTGGGGAAGTACCCTGCGATCATTGGGTCCGCCCCGGCAGCTAGAGCATGGCACCAAGTGCCACATCCAGTCTCCCATAAACACCTGCAGGGAGGGTTACTCCCCCGGCTCCCTTGGCAGCCCATTCCAAGGGGAACGGCCCTGCCCGCCCGTGCCTCGGCCCCGCCATGCCCGCCCCGGAGCCTGCCAGCCCCGGAGCCTGCCAGCGCCCGAGCCGGGCTCACGCGGGCCCGGCGGGCGGAGCGGGCGGCCTCGCGAGAACGGCGCCGCCTCTCGCGCGGCTTGGGCAGCGCGCGGTTTTTTGTTCTCGCGAGGCGGGCGGTGAGGCGGCGCGCGCGGGAGCGGGGCCGCGGCCGGGCAATGCCCGCCGGCAGCTCGGGCAGCGGCGGCGGTGAGGGGCGGCCGGGGGCACGGCCGGGGGTGACCGTGAGTGACCGTGCGCTCGTTGCAGAACCGCTGGGAGCCGAGATGGGGGAGCAGGCGGAGGCGGTGGTGATCACGCCGGCCATGCTGAAGGAAGAGGAGCAGCTGGAGGCGGCGGGGCTGGAGCAGGAGCGGGAGATGCTAGAGAAGGTGAGGGGCGGCAGGGGTCCCCGCGAGCTGCGGGGTGTGCCGGGGAGCCGGGGCCGTGCAGCTCCTTCGGTTTCAAAACAAACGAACGTGAGGAGCTGATACCGGGGGGCTTATTTTTCTTTTTGTTTTTAAAGGCTAGCGGGAAACTCTTGCTCTTGGGGAGAACCCTTCTGCATTTTATATGCATTGAAATTTGAGGTGGGAAGATTACGTCTTTGCTTCTGTCATTCTGAGTGTAAAAATTTGAGGTATAATGCCTGTAAAGTGAGCTGATTTTTAAAAGGATAGTAATCGCATTCTTTTGAATTTCTGTCTGAAACATTAAAGACAAAACTTTTCTGGTGTTGTCTCTCAAAGTGTACATAACACTTCTTTCCCTCTTTGGTTAATACAAACTCGCCAGCCAAGCGGCTTGAGTAGAGTTCTGCAGATCCTTTCCAGTTATGTGTTTCGGTCGGTAGCAGGTATAGTTTATGCAGAGCTGATGAAGTAGTCCAGCTGAGAAAGCCCAGCTGACAAGGACCGGGTTTATGCCAGTCCCTGCACTCCTGCTCTTCCCCGCAGACAGCTGAGCGGGGGCTGCCTGTGACCTGGCATCGCCGCCGGGAGAACCGTACATGTGGGCAAACCGGGAGACCGTGCTTGGTTTGTGTACCTTGGTTTGCCTGTGCGACAGGAAATAAGGACTGCTTCGGGGAAACGGTGCCTCCCACCGCAAGGGATGTCATCATTGCTATGCTTCGTTTCCCTCTTGCTGAGAATGTTTTCAAGCGTTAATGTTAAGCACTAGTTGAAAGTAACCGGTCTGTTTTGCAGTGACACCATGGTGCTTCTAGACTTGTGCTGATCTCTTATGTGGTATTCTGATGATAATTTGTGTTGTGTTTCAGACATAAGGAGATAGAAGCTTGAAGGAACTGTTCTCTTGAATCCTTTTTGGGGAATTGTATTCTAGGAGTCACAGAATGGTTTGGGTTGTAAGGGACCTTAGAGATTTCGAGTTGTTCAAGAAACTATATAATAGAGAAATTAGATGATGGGGTTTTTTCCCTGTCTTACATTGACACATTGTTCTAAGGAACTGAAAAATGCCAGTCTTTAAGGCCTGGAACTAATTTTGATTACTCTTTTTTTCCTTACTCTAAGACAAGTTAGGTTTTATAAAGGTATGTTTTGATGATGCATTATTTTGTGATACTGTAGTTGGAAAAGAATACCGATTCTCCCAGAAGTCTTGGAATATTCTGTGTTGCAAACTGTAAATGATGATGTAGCATGTTGGAACGTCAGGTATTCCTTGATTAGACTAGGAACTAAAAATTTGAAGGTAATACTTCTTGAAGGTAAAGAGGAAACCCTTAGAGCAAATTTTCTCATTGCACAGGAACTATTGAGAAAAAGACTTAAAATTTTAATTTCTTTCACAAGAACCACTTCTGTAACAATGCTGTAATGTGAGTTTTTTGTATTCTCCATTTCTTGAGAATGCACAGGACTTGCCTGTAGAAGAAGGTACCTCTAGCTCCATTGTCCTGTGTGCTTTATCACCTTTTCCCTGTGCAGTCAGAGGCCAGTCAGAGCAAGGGATTCACTCCTGCAGTTACCGCAGGCTTACTGGGGGCAGCTTCTGTGTTTCCTGTGCTTGTCACTTCGGCAAACCCCCTGCCAGGTGATCTGTACGGCAGTTCAGCAAAGGACTTGTCAGTTCTTTTTGAGGGTTAATGGTGAAATACCACTGTGCAAATATGTGTGAATGTAGCGAGGTGACCAAGAGTGGCAAGGTTTTGACCTTCTCAGTCAAAAAGGGGAAGAAAACCCACAGTCATAAGGCTTTAGGGCTTGAGCCAAAAGGCACAGTGAGATGTCATTAAAGTGCTGTTCATCTTTGAGTTTTCTTTTTTCTGCTTGAAATTTTTGAAGTTGGTCAAGGAAGCACTCCTTCAGTTTGACCAAATAAGAATGCTTTGTTCACGCCAATAAAAAGTGAGCAATAGTTTGCTGAAAAAGGAGATTAGTTTAAATTATATTCTCTTGGCATTGCCATTAAGAGTTGATCTTTCTGAGCTCAGGTACCTGTCATCAGAAGGTAAAAACCTGGACTGGGGAGAGCAGAAGCAAAGAAAATCATGAGAATGCAATCTCCTCCCCTAGAGAAGTTGTGGGAATAGATATTCCTCTCTTAAAAGAACATGGTGATTGCTACCTGGTGGAGTTACTTGGAGAAAATAAAGTTTTGATTTCTGGGGGGACAGACATTCTCCACCTTTTCAGTGTCTCACAGTTTGTGGCTTGGTTCAGGAAATGTCCCATTTCCTTGCCTATTAGTGTATTTAGTTTCAGAAGAATCCCTTGTTTTTCTGTGTCTTAACGTGCCCTTCCCCCTGTGTTTCTTTTGAAGGCAGTGACATAGATAAGCATCTTGTAAAGCTCTGCATCTTGTGCTCTGAGTTTCTCTTGGAGATGCTAATTTCAAACTTTTCACTCTACAAGTACTGCAAACAGCTGGGGGGATCTGTCTCTTCTTCCAGGTAACAAGCAATAGAGAGAGGAAGCATCCTCAAGTTGAGCCAAGGGAAGTTTAGATGGAACATTCGTGCAAAATTTTCTTCACTGGAGGGGCGATGAAGCACAGAGACGCTGCCTGGGGGAGCGGTGGAAGCAGCGCTCAAAAAGCGCAGAGATGTCGCACTTCCAAGGCACCTTAGTGTAGTGGGTTAGTGGTAACTCGGCAGTGCTGGTTAATGCCTGGACTCCATGGTCTTGGGTCTTTTCCAAACTAAATGACTCAGTGACTTGTTTGCTATCTCGGTTTTGCAGGCAATGTTAGATAAATGCAGAAGGGTGAATGTTTTTTACTTTTTGGGGATGTCTTGATGCGAGTTTAAAAGAGTAATTTGCAAACTTGTAAGTGCACAGCCCTGACTAATTCAGCAGCAGTTACTTTGAAAAGCAGGTGTGGATTTTGTAAGCAAAGTGAGGAGTTACTGTTTTCATATTGGCAATTGACTCGAGCTCTGTAAAACCGTGTGTGGTAGTTTTGTAGCTGTCTGTATCTTGTTCTTCATGAGAAACTAACTTGGTGTAAATGTACATGAAGGGATAGAATCATACTAGGGCAGCTGTGCTGAAATTTGCCAGGTAGTGTTTCTTTCCTCAAAAATTTTGCAGACTACAAATAAACTGAGATTTAATTTTTGTGTTGGAGTTGAGGCATCTCGGAGTCTTTGAATGCCATGTGCTGCTATAGCAGGGGTGTGCATGGTGCATGTGCAAGTGAATGCAACCCTGAGTTACTTCGACCTTACAGCACTTCATAGCTATGTGAGAGTCCATACAGTCACAAATCATGGAGTGTGATGGCTGGAAGGAAATGGGGCTGTGTGTGAGACACTTCAGAGTTAATGCTTTTAACACAAGCAATGGTTCTTCAGTGTAATCACAACTGTATCTGTAAATGCTTGATGTGTCTTTTTGTTGGCCAGGCTCGAACTTCTTGGGACAGGGAATCAAGTGAAATGCGCTATAAGAGGCTTCAACATTTGCTTGAAAAAAGCAACATCTATTCCAAATTCTTGCTAACCAAAATGGAACAGCAGCAGCTAGAGGTAGGTGTGTTCTTGTTTGCAGTAGGGATTCTTGAAGGTGCTGTTTCTTTGGGGGTGTTATCCGTCCAACTGTTTGAAGTAAAAATGTTTTTAAGATTACATTAGTAGCATTAAAATCTACTGGAACCTAGTGCACAGGAATGACATTATGCTTTTTATCTAGTGTTCAGAATTTGTTCTCTAAATTAAAAGATGAATCAGATATGGAAGAACGTGAATTATAATTTAAAGTCACAGTGTAAAGGTGGCACTGATGCCTTTACAGTTCTTTTGGCCTGAGTGCAAAGAAAGCTGAGTACGTATTTCAAATAAAAACTGAAGTTGAAGGGAGCTAGAAAGCGTGGAGGGAGGACAGAAGGTGCAAAGAACTGACAAGTAGGAAGGTGAGTAGCCTGTTATTGACCAAAAGCTGAGAATAAGATGTACCTCAAGATGCTAACTTAGGCCTCCCTCAAACAAATGGGTAAATTACAGTGATCTGAGGCCATATTGTTCCCAAACAGGAGTTTCCATAAAACAGTGTTAAGTGTCTTCTTTTTTTTTTAGTCCATGGGCTGCTGAGTTCATACCTAGCTTGGTCTTGACTTTTTTAACTGTATGTTTATGGATGTACAATTAAACTGTACGTTTATGCTTGAGGGAAAAGAAAGAGAGGGAAAAGCAGGAAAAGATTAAGAACAACATTTTCTGTATAGGGACACTGATAGACTGCAGGAACCTCCTCCTCAAAATACTTCTCTAGTTGAACTGTCAGCTCGAATTCATGGTTATTTTATTGCTAGAATGTGTATTTTGGTACTAAATCTTGCTCCATCTGATAAATACCAAGGTCTTCTACTCTTTCTTAAGGATCCTTTTGCTTTTACTTCAGCAAGCAAAAATAGTAGATGGAATGAAAATCTTAAGTTCTTCAAGACATGAAAGCGCTTTGTTAAAGGCATTCTAGGCTACTTACATTGCTGTCTGTTTTGCAGTGAATATGTAGTATGTGTAAGTTGGATAAATGGAAAACTTACTGCAGTAGATTTAACCTTCAGGAGTTTTCAGTTAGGAATATTTTTGTTAAAATCCTTCTAAATTACTGTATTTAAGTGTTTAAAGTGTTTACTGACAAGCAGTTTAGAGCAGTGGCACTTTATTGTCCAAATTTTGCTTTATTGTTTTAAGCTACACCAGAACAAACTTTGCAAAAACAAAGTCTACAGACTACATGGAACTCGGAATTAGCAATGTAGTCTATTGCTTCTGTAGTGGGTAGTACTCTTGTGGGTGTTATGGAAAGGTAAGAATTGCATGTGTGGTTTTTATTTTGTTTAGGAACAGAGGAGGAAAGAGAAGTTAGAAAAAAAGAGAGAGATGATGTTAAAATCTGCCAAGGTAAGATTAAGTAGCTTTATGCAACTTTATAAATAAAAGTCTGAGAAATTACAATGTTTGTTTTGACCAAGGTAATTAAAATAAATTTGATTGTCCAGTATTTGACTTGCAGGATCTATCTAATATGTCATACTTATTTTAACTGTAGTAAGACTGTTTGAAAGTGCTTAAAAATTGTATACCCTGACAGTCATTTTTAGAGGATGTTTTTGACTAGTCATTATTAGAAAAAATGGTTTCAGTTTGTCTTAAAGGAATTTTTTCTTTTTGCAATGATTGCTTTGTTCAGCCAAAATAGTGAATAACTAACAAGAAAAAATAAGCAGGAATTTTTTTCTTTTGCTGTGTTTTTGAAAATGTTTAGTTGTAGAAATGTTTCAAGAAGCTTTCAGAGGTAGTTACACCTGATTACACCTTTTTGTCTGTGTCATGATAGTTGGAAATGCATAAGATGATGAACCTCTTTCTATGGTTATTTTCTAGGGTCAAAACCCAGTTGATGGCAAAGAGGAGAAATCGGGTAATGTATTAGGCTTTGCCTTTTTTCAGTGCTGCTGGGTTTGATTTCCTTAATGCTTGATGCACTGTATGAATTCAAATATTATTTCACAGGTGCAAAAAAGAAGAGAGGAAGAGAAGATGGGACATACAACATATCAGAAATTATGTCCAAAGAGGTATGCCCTAACTATAAATAGGTTGTCTGGATTTTTGTAGCACTTTTAATGGGCGAGTCAATTTCTTTGACATCTGTATTTTAGAGCACTCCATTCTCACACATTGCTACCAGGTATTTTCAGCCATCAGTAGTCTGTGAGCAAAGATGTATGTAACAAGCAGTGTTGTCACAGCTGTAGAGTTTGGATACTCTTGTTTTTTCAAGTCTTTAGGGGAGGCAAGCTGTGAACAGTGTATGTTTCCAATTGAATTTTCAGCTACCCTTTGAATGTATTGAAAGCTACCTAATTGAAATGTATTACCTGGCGTGTGGTCTTGTTTTAGAGTCACTTGTATGATTAATGATTTTGTATGTTAACCTTTTTAAAGTTTACATGAGATTACATGAAATACAAATTACAGTAGCCTTTAAGGTTGAAAAGCACATAAGCATGTTTTTTTTTTCCTGTTTGTTTCCAGGAAATATTATCAGTGGCAAAAAAAAGTAAAGTGGAAAATCAGGTATGTTGACACATATTATTGCAGTTTAAGAGTGCTAAGTCCAAAGGGAGGGAAGGCTTTTTATATTTTGTAGTGTATCCCTAAACTTGTAAATAAACATCTTTGCTAGTTATTGAAGTCCTGAATTTAAGTTTAGAAAGGTGGTATAAATGAATGCACTTAAATACTTATTTCAGAAATCCAAGGTGGAAACTTTTAATTTGTTTTTTAAAAAAATGAGTTTGAAGGTATTTATGCTTCACAGATTGCTAGTAGCTTCAGAAATAAAGGAAATAGGAATTGAATAGAAAATATTTGTGTGTTGGTGTTTAAGACTTTAAACCAGTAATTTTTAAGCAGTCACGTGGGGAGGTCTCTTTTGCATCTGTAGTTCCAGAGCTGTATGCACAATGTGTATTGCTTCCTAACATTAGAACAGCTTACAGAAAGGAAAGCCCTTCTGCTTACAGAAGGGAAATTGCTGCATTGAATGCCGGCCTCTGTGAGGAAGGTTTTAAGTCTGTTTACTGTTATGGGTAGAAAATTATAAGCCAAATAGCTTCAGTAGCTGTCACTGCTCTTAAATTCTAAAGGAGAAAAAAGTCTACTCTTGAGTTGACAGTTGACTCCAAGCTTTGTGTCAGAGACTGAGGTACTTCACTGCACATTAAGGCTGGTGTTAATTGGGAAGAAGTATGTCTTAGCAGGCTTTGATGTGCCTTGCACTTGTCACATGTTCCTTGACCTTCCTTCTACAGGATGAAAGCTCTGCTGACAACCTGCATCCAGCGGACCTGCAGAAAAACGGAGACTCAAACAGTGTCATTAAGGACAGGTTGTGTCAGGCTGTTCGACACAGTGCCAAGCAATTTCTTGATCCAGTGCGAAAGTTTAACGGACAGCCAGTGCCTTTTCAGCAGCCAAAGATTTTTACTGGTGGTGTCATGAGGTGGTACCAAGTGGAAGGCATGGAGTGGCTAAGGGTATGGATGCAATTGAATTTGATCAGAATTGCTGCTGATTGGAAACTGGTGTGGAGGGGAAGACGTATTAGAAGTCTATGGTCATAGTTGCTACGGGGAAGTGAAGAGGAGAGAGTTATGGTCTTTCATGGTACAAGAATCTGGTGTTATGAAAAAGTTGTCAACCAGCAAATAAAATGTTTCAGTGTGGGAAGGACATTGGTTTTTCTAAGCCTTTCTTTATAGATTTTCTGCCTGGTGTTCTCCATCATCTCTTTTTCCATCTCTTTTCTTGTTCAACTCAACCTCTCCTTACAAAGATTTTGTGAAAGCAGGACTACACATCCTACTGAGGAACAGCCTAATTTGTTTCTCTCAAGGGCTTCAATATCTAGCCCAAAGGGCTAGATATCTATCTATCTATTTTATCTTTGATAGAATATCTATCAAAGACCTGATACCTTTGCAGGTTTGACACAGATGAATTTTTGTTCTCTGTATCCTGGAGTCTTAACTAGTAATATTAGCACAGCGTGTTAAAAATGTTACGGCCTTAGCTTCTGAAATAAAAAACTATAGGAATTTGCCATCAAAATGACACACATACATTTTTAGCTTCTACCTGTTTCAGCATGCAAGCCACATTTAAAAATTCATAAGAATCAAAACATTTTAGTTCTGCTACTGATCTCATATTTTTCTTAGATTTTTTCTTTCTGTTTTTTCTCCCTACAAGCATACACAGTCTGTTTCAACAGGCTTAGACTCAAGTGAGTGCCCCTAAACTTGCTCACTCGCTTCTGTACTGGAAAGTGCCTAGTGAAGACAGGCCTCTTCTGAAGGGAAAACCAGTTTCCTTAGTTGGGCTCTCAGTTATAATAACCTTTTTATGTATCTTTATTGAATAGTAGAGAATGGCCAAAGAGCAATTCTGTGTCTTTCTGGTTTTTTGTGAGAGGTTGCTCTGCTCTTTGTCAGAGTCGGCAGTGTCTGCACAAAGAGCTTTGGCTGGAGCAGGTGGCTGTGTTGGCCAGGAAGTGCACCTTTTTCTTGTGGTGAGGTAGCTACGGGAGCTCCATGCCTGCAGAAGCTGCTTGAATAGATACCACTGAAATGTCAGCACATTCATTTGGTCTTTTGGAAAGCAGAGCTAAGTGAAGTTTTGAAGCTGGGATGAGTAGAGCCTTGGGTAATATGAGCTGTACTTGCAGTTAAAGTGCCTTCTGATGCAACGCTAAATTATGTACTTTCCTTCAATACTGTTCTGGTTTTTGTGCCCTGGTCAGGCACTTAGCTGGCTAGGAGTGCATACATCTACATGAGAATATCCAGCATTTACAAGATGCTGGTATTTATTTTTATAAGAGAATCATCTTCATCTGTAATATAAAATGGGCCTAGTAGAGCGTTTTCACAGATGTTACATTCCTAAAGATCTTTTTTTTTTTCCAAATGTGTGTTGATTATTGATTATTTTGCATTTACTTTTTTTTTCATATGCAGATGCTTTGGGAAAATGGTATTAATGGCATTTTAGCTGATGAAATGGGGCTGGGGAAGACAATCCAGTGCATTGCAACAATAGCACTGATGGTGGAGCGAGGGGTCCCTGGTCCATTCTTAGTATGTGGTCCTTTGTCTACTCTTCCAAATTGGATGTCTGAATTCAAGAGATTTACTCCAGAGGTAAAAGAAATTAAGACTTTTCTTCTTCTTTTCTTCTTCCTTATTGTTTCATTTCTATTCTAATACTTTGCCTTGAAGCTTTCTCTCCATAGAACATCATTTTAATTGTAGTTGTTTATGTGGTTACTACAAACTGTGCTGTGACTTGCTATGTATTTACAGCTATCTTATAAAAGATCTTACTATTTCTATTGTTCTCCCATTAGCTTAAAATGGGCATTATAGTCCTGACTTGTAATCTCTTTTTTACAGATTCCACTGATGCTCTATCACGGAGCTCAGCAGGAGCGTCGCAAACTGGTTCGTAAAATCCGCGGCAGACAAGGATCACTGCAAATCTACCCTGTGGTCATTACTTCCTTTGAAATAGCAATGCGAGACAGAAGTGCCCTGCAGGTACCCAAGTTCTCTTAGCCCCAGGACTGTGTGTGCCTCAGTACTGATAGCAGTGCTTCTGAACACAGAAAAAGCCTCACATGCTGCCTCTACAATAAGTTTCATACTGTAGCATGTATATTGGCATTCACTTCTGTTTCCTTGGTAGTAGTAGCTCTGCAATTTAATGCTAAAGTTCTTCAAACAGAACATTATTCTAAAAGCAGATACAGCATACCTGCTCTTTGTGTTACCTTCCTGTAGGTGATGATTAAAGATGTTTAGGGCAAGAACTAAGTGTATAAATGTTGTGGTTAACATCACAGTGGTTGTTTCAGCAAGATGAGTTTCTTGTGGAAGTTTTGTTTTAGCCACCTGAACTTTCTAAAAGGCAGTCACATGAAGCAGGTGTGTGGCATTATCTGTTTGGGTTCAGCTCTATTAGTCTGACAAAGTGAAAAACAATAAATAGAACCTTTGTAACAGGCAGTATCAAACAGTCTTATTAGTGCTTCTTAATTAATCTTACACCTCTTTTGATGGAATAGACCTAAAATTTACTGAAATACCTTTTATTTTCATAGAACTGCTACTGGAAGTATCTCATAGTAGATGAAGGTCACAGGATCAAAAATATGAACTGCCGCCTTATCAGAGAATTGAAACGATTTAACGCAGACAATAAACTCCTGTTGACTGGCACTCCCCTGCAGAACAACTTGGCAGAGCTTTGGTCATTGCTTAACTTCCTATTGCCAGATGTGTTTGATGATTTGAAAAGGTAAGTTGCAGTCTGATGGTGGAAACTATTTCTGTTTGTTTTGTTTGAGTGTTATTATGACTCTTTAATTATTAAACTTATCAGCATGTGAAGAGTTGCTTTATGGTATAGTTGTATTCCAGTATGATTATTTGGTGGCAAAGGCTTTGAAATGTGTCTTGCCTCACACTTAGTTGTTTCAGAAAGGAAGGAATTAATTGTTGTCTCCCTAGATAGTGGAAGGTCAGCTGTGAGCTAAGGCATAAACATTTGTGGTGAGAGATGTTTGTTTTATCGCAAATGCCTGGTGCTGCTTTTTGGAGATTCTCCAAGGTGTTGGATGAAGCTGTCTGAGGCTGGCAGACGCAGGACCCACAAATCCTTCTCTGCAGCAGTAGGGGGCCAGGTAGAAGAGCACTGCCAGAAGAGTGTTTTGACTAATTTTTGGAAAAAGCTATAACCTAGATGGAATATAATAGATGACAATGGATATTCCAACTAGTACAAGTATTTTTACACATCACATAAAACCTCAAGCTTCTGAATTGACAGGTATATTTCAGAAATTCCTTTTGATACACCTTCTATTAATGATGGATGTGAATGCTTTATTTTTTTTAATCACAGGATAAGAGAAGAATAGATACTTTGTAGCTATTAATCTTAATTATTTTAATAAGCTATTTTTACCCTTGCTTTGTTTTTATAGCTTTGAATCCTGGTTTGATATTACCAGCATTACAGAAACTGCTGAAGATATTATTGCTAAAGAAAGGGAGCAAAACATCTTACATATGCTGCATCAGGTTTTCATTTATGCTTCATTTTGTATTTTTTATGATATAGTTGTAACATTGACTGTTTGTGTCCTGAAGTGTCTCAAAATCTTGTTTGTGATGCTGAATTTTAGTCTGAGGTTTTTATTGTGGCACTTCTGGACTTCCTGAGACTTGTAGGGTTCTTTTCAGTCTTTGCAGTACTTACAAATGCTAAAGGAACAATGTATCTCTTTCATAGCCACTCATTTTTATTCTTGGAACTGTATTGAGTTTAGTCAAAGTTAATTGCACTTACAGGCTTCAATTCACCAAGATATTTAATCAGTGTATTTATTTTGTTGAAAGATAACTTTGAGGGAACTTATGTAACTTGTAGGTGTTGAGCAGAATACCTTTTGACAAACTAGTCATATAATATGACTGTCTTCAAATTAACACTTAAAGCTCTTTTTTAAGAGAGTGTGTGGAAGTAAATGCTTACAGACCTATCATTTTTTTTTTCCATTATAAGCTGTTGGTGAAGGATCTTAACTTCTTCTTCTATGTATAATTGTTGATGACAATTTATTTATTTTGGTTAAAGGTTTTGGGCATTTTCAGAAAAACTTGATTTAACAAATATAATAAACAAAATGAGCAGTTGTGTATTCAGATTGCTTTTAGTTACTGGAATTTGTAAGAAAGGTCTGTAACATAGTTACTATTGCAACTCTACTAAGCACTTCAGAATTTTTTAAATGTTAAGGGGTGTGTTTCAACACGTTAGTACCAGCATGTGCATGAAAATGTTGAGTAGGCATACATATTAAAAACCTAAATATCTTTGCAAATTAACTCTCTTGCTTTAAATTGGCAAAATAGTGTTACATCAGTAGGCCTGCTTCTGTGGTTGTCTTGTTTTCTTTGTTTTAAAGTAGCTGTGTTGACAGCTTTGAGTAATTGTAGCATCTGCTCACCATTTCAGATTCTGACACCGTTCTTACTGCGAAGGCTGAAATCAGATGTTGCTCTCGAGGTCCCTCCTAAACGAGAAGTTGTGGTGTATGCGCCGCTGGCAAAGAAGCAGGAGACTTTCTATACTGCCATTGTCAACCGCACCATTAGGAAACTGTTTGGGAATAATGAGGTAGCTGCTGAGAAGGGCGTTAGCACTGTGCTTGTTTGTCACAGTTTGTATGCAAAACCATATTGTACTGCTTCATTACCATTGTAACTAAACCTGCTTTTATTCTTACATTTTTAGTCTGGTCTATTTGTTATCTGTTTCAATAGTGGCAGCTACTGTGATAGGCCTGTGGCACAGAACTAAAACAATATAAGTGTAAATATGGTCTTGATTACTTGTAGCTTGGGAGGAAAAGAGCAGTGTTTTCATAGAGTTGACAGTTTCAGCTTAGAATCAGTAAGGCATGAATGTAGCTTTCTAAAATCAAACAGAAACTTTCAAAATCTGCAGTTCTAGACCTCTACAATTTGGCTGCATATTCTCCATAGCCAAGATTTAAGCTGCTGAGTGTAAAAAAGTGTTGCATGATGCACATCACTGAGGCCTCTTTTCAGTTTTGCAAATTCTTGGATCAGCACAGGCCTTTGATTCTGAAGCTGGCAGCTGTTGATGCAATGTTCGCATTTCCCACAGGAAGAAGTCATTGAGTTGAGCCCTGCAGGCCGACCAAAACGCCGTAGTCGGAAAGTGGTTGATTATTGTGAAGAACATAATGGTTCACCTGATGACTTGGAAAAATTAATCAGCAAAATGCAAGAGGAAGTAGAAAAAGAGAGGTGCCTGTCATTAATGATTTTTATTTCTTGTTGTACTGTTTCCCTCTTAGTTTGCTTCCAGTGAGTGCTTTGCTTACTGAAATTGATCAGGAAGATTGGCATTTGGTGATTCACAATCCTTGTAGCTTTATGGTTTGTTTCTTTGATTTTACCTGATATTCACTGAGCCATGTTAGCAGTGATTATTAGTGCTATCACTCACTGGCTCATTAGAGTTACAGTTAACTTCAGGACACTATTGTGGTTTAACCCAAGGCAGCAGCCAAGCACCACACAGCTGCTTACTCACAACTCTTATCAGTGGGGTTGGGGAAAGAATCAGAAGGGTAAAAGCTGGAAAACATGTGGTTTAAGATAAAGATAGTTTAGTAGGAAAGGCAAAAGCTGCACATGCAAGCAAAACAAGGAATTAATTCGCTGCTTCTCATGGGCAGGCAGGTGTTCAGCCATCCACAGGAGAGAAAGGCCCTGTCATGCATAGCATTTGCTTGGAAAGACAAACAGTGTCACTCCAAATATCCTCCACTTTTTCTTCTGTTGGTGGCTCTAAATTGGTTGAAAGTCCCTTGGGCATAAGGAGAGTCCTCAGGTTGAAAAGTCTTTATTTTGCTAGATTTTTATTCTAGTTCGATGTAGCCTGTGAGAACAGACAATTAAATCTTTGTGTTAGATTTATGGTATGCATAGATCCCTTATATTGGAGACAGTACTTACATGTAGAAGAGCTGAATAGCTGTATTCATTGTGATTTCTGCAATGTAGCCAAAATGGGATAGGGAGACAGCTGATTCTGGAACATCTTGGGTATTGCTCCCCAGGAAATCTGATCCTGTGGTCTGGTGAGGGCTTGCTTCTGAAGTTCCCTCTTCTGCTGGGTGACTTGCACAAGTCAAATTCTGCTCCTAATTACTACTGACTACTCTTTTATATTTACGTCAATAATGGCAAACAGTTATGCCTTTGTTGCCAAGTGTGGCACTCTAAAATGTTTTGTCTGGTAATAGCTTTACAGGCTAGAAGGGATTTTGAGCACGTCACAGCATGTGACTCCATTGCTTGATTTTGTTGTAGAGTTTTTTCTCTCATATATTTGTAGCCTAATTAGGGGACACTTTTCGTACTAATAAGATGTTGTGTCTTTTCAAGGCCAGTGGTAGAAGTGAGCATTCCAATGGATTCTGAGGTGAACCTTAAACTGCAAAATATTATGATGTTATTGAGGAAGTGTTGTAATCACCCCTATCTTATTGAATATCCTTTGGATCCTGCGACACAGCAATTCAAGGTACACATTTTAAAAGCATTGGAAAAAATTTGTTCCAGGCATTAAAAAGCAATAGACTGGGAGCTGATGGCAGTAAAGAATGACCTTTTCAATGTATTTGGCATATGGCTGCTATTGAATTCCAGCAGTGTACTGAATCATTATTTGAAACTTCCTGTAGCAGCAGTAGCAGGGATCTGTTCAGCTGCTGTGCCCATTCAGCCTTTGCACAGTCCTGCCGTGGTGTTCTTCATTGTGACACTGCTCTTCCTCTGGTGGAGAGTTATTCAAAGAGTTGCTGGCTTCCATTGACTCTGGGTGCTTTAGGGGCTGCCTCAAGGTCTCCTCACCACGGTTACTTTTCAAAACAAATGCTAACTTTGGTGAGCTGTTCATGAAGTAAATTGTACACGCTGCAGGAGGTGCAGTGGTAACATTTAAGTGTGAGTTGTTGAAGAACTGTACCAAATATAACAGTTATCTGCTCAGAGAATACAGCATCCTTCTTCAAAAGGGAAAAAAATCCAAGTTATATCACAGAGACCAGGTGGTAGTTTAATCTACACAAAGCAGATGGAAATGCAGGAAAGTATGAAATAATTTGAACTGAAAGAATTTTAAAGAGCTGGAAGTTGCTTGCACATTCTAAATGTAGATGCAGGTATGTGTAGTCATGATTCCTGTTTGGTGAGTGATAACAGAGCCTGCTGTACTCCAGCGTATGCTGTTGAAGTGTGTCAATGTAAAGTCAGTGCAAATAAAGCAGATTCCCCAGTCAGGGAGGTGAGGGAAAATTAGTGTGTTGAAAATGGAGACTGTTTGACAGCTGGCAGCATCCACAGGAGTTAGTATTCCTAATTAGCACAGTGCTCAGGAGGATGTATTCCTAATTACCGCAGTGGCTGCTGTATGTTTCAGATCTTAGAAGTTTCTATTTCCCTGCCCTTAGCCTACGGTGAGAATTAGATTAAGCAAGCTCTCTTGAACAGGGGTTTGAGACAGCAGTGTGAAAACTTTCACTGCTTGGTTGGTAATAACTTGTTCAGCAGTGCCTCTCTGTGTCCAGCAGGGGGAAGCCTTGTGTCTTAATTACAAACTGGGAAAGAATTACAGCACTATTCCATGAGGGAAAATTAACAACATGACAATTGCTCCTTCCAGAAATGGGGTGAAAACCAATAAGTTTCAAAAAATAATTATTTGGGCATATGAAATGTTGGAGTTCAATTTAGTTTCATTATGATTTAAGTGATTCAATGTTGTTTGCTTAAATTAACATTATTTCCAATAGTGTAGCTTTTAGTTAAGAAAATGGTGCACACTTGTTTCAGTGAGATTTCAGAGAGCTTCTGTTGATGCTTCTGAGTTGGGGAAGCCATTGGTCTCCTTCCCTTCTAATATATGATCCTTTCTTCCCTGTTCCAAGATTGATGAAGATCTAGTAAAGAATTCAGGCAAGTTTCTACTCTTGGACCGAATGCTTCCAGAACTTAAAAAGAGAGGACATAAGGTAAAGCTGAAGATTATTGGAGGGATGAGATACAGTCATCTCCTTAGGAACAAAAACTGTTATTAAGCAATCTTTCTGGTTTTGTAGGTCTTGCTGTTCTCACAAATGACTATGATGCTTGACATTTTGATGGATTACTGTTACCTGAGAAACTTCAAATTCAGTCGATTGGATGGCTCTATGTCGTACTCAGAGAGAGAAGAAAATGTAAGTACATAGGCATGCCCTGTGAGCACATTAGCAAATTGTGCTTTTGCTGTGACACTGGGAGTGCCTTTAATAGGCAAAACACCTCCATGCTGGAAAACTCTCTTCTGCCTTAGTATCTTTGCTTCAGAAATACTGAAGCAGTAAAGTGTGCGGCTAAGCATTACCTTGAGGCATGCTTAAAATGCAGTGCTTCTTAAAACCTCTGACAGCTTGTGTTGTATTTTCTGTGATCATTTTTTAAACAGGTCTCATTAACCATTAGCTGTGTTATGTTTAGTCCATCTACGTTTTTTAATAGATGAAATCTCTTCCAGATGCATCAATTTAATACCGACCCTGAAGTCTTCCTGTTCTTAGTGAGCACGAGAGCTGGAGGCCTGGGCATTAACTTAACTGCGGCAGACACAGTTATCATCTATGACAGTGACTGGGTATGGTGACAGATTGTTAACCTAGTGATAGGTGTCAAAAAATGCTTTCTTTTGCTGCTTTTGATAATCATTTACTAACCCATTATGGTATAAACTATTTCTATAACTTTAATGAAGTGTTACGTGAAGGCAGTAGTAGCATGTTAGCATGTGCAAACGTTTTGTTTGTGAAATAATACAGCCTCATTTGAAAAGTCCTGGGTTACTGAATACAACATTAGAGTTGGTTTCTGAGTTTGCTCCTGAGTTACCAAAAGCAGGAGGTTTTTTTGTGTTGTCAATACATTTCCTTCTTTTTATTACTTCAACTTCACTGTAGGTGGACCTTTTTATGTTTCCTGTTTACAACAGCTGCCATGTTAGTTCCAGCTCCATGAATTTCTTCTGTGATTTGCCATGTGTGTTTTAGCTAGGTAGGATTCTACTGCTCCTGTAAATCTGGAGGCTGGGAGGAAGAGAGGTTGGGAAGGAAATGACTGAGGACCTCTGTATCTTCACTTTATTTTAGTAGACAGTGCTCCTAATATCAGCTTCAGAAATGACTGAAAACTTTTTAAATACCATTTCTTATCCTCTAACAAAGAAATCCAACACAAACCTACAAATAAAATTATCATCTAAGTCTGTCATATTAACCATGTCCATCTATAGAAAACTACAGCACATGGTGCAGAAGCTGTAGTAGTATACAGCAGTGCAGTCCAGGCTGGTTGGGTTTCTTTGCCCGTGCAGCTGTAGCAGCAGAGCTTGTTATGGATAAGCTTAAGAGTTAAGAGTGGTAGAGTTGTATTATACCATGTCTCTTCTGCTTCTGCCCTGACTCTGAGCTCCCCATTAAAAATGCTGCATGTGGTATGTCCTTTACAAAAAAGGATAATGGCATAACTAAATGGTTACTGACTTATTTCTTTATTTGCTCAGAACCCCCAGTCAGACCTGCAGGCCCAAGACAGGTGTCACAGAATTGGCCAGACAAAGCCAGTAGTTGTTTATCGTCTTGTGACAGCAAATACTATTGACCAGAAGATTGTGGAGAGAGCTGCTGCCAAGAGGAAGCTGGAGAAGCTGATTATCCATAAAAGTTAGTATCTTTCTCTTAGGACTTCATGTCAATATGTGTTCCTTCTTTAAATCTCAAGCTGTAACAAATTTCAGTATCCTGTTTGCCTCTGTCCAGTGTGTTATAACCACTGAAGTCCAGTCCTCTTTGAACAACTGGCCAGTGCTAAACAGAACAATAGTCCTTGGGTTTGTGTACAGAGCAATGGTGATTCTTGTGGTGTTCTTGGTTATATGGCTTGTCATACTCAAAGAAGTCTTTAGAATGTGATTGCTTTGAAGTGTCCCTTTTGGGGATGAGTTTTTCTTGTACAGATCCTATAGGAATCCTGCTTTGCTTCTGTAGCTTATTCTGTTTGTGGCATTTGGACTGAAGCTCCTTATATATAGCAATTTCCAAACATTAAGCTCACTTGAAGAATTGCAATTCTTATTACTTGGCTGCTGAACAATAACTAGTTTTATATCAAACTTCAGAGGAGGCTAAAAACTTCTCATCATTCTTGTATTATCATACTGAGGAGGAACAAAGCCTTTTCATGAGAGCATAAAGGGGTAAAAAGGCCACACCTCTTTCTACTGCACAGTCCAGCCTCAGCTGTGGTTTGCCTCTGGTTCTGGATGATGTTATCTTTGATAATTACTTTATCCTAGCACTAGCCTTTTTCTCTGTAATCTTTTTGCACTGCTGTCTTGGTGTGACTGCCAGGGCTGCCTCTTTATAGGCATGTTGTTGACAGGTATACTTGCTTGGTTTGGTTTGGTTTTTTTAAATGATTTGCTAATGGTCCAAACTGAAGTTAAAGCCCAAGCAGCAAAATGAGCACAGAATGGGCTCTAACAGATGACTGCCATGTACTAAAGCAGCACTGGAGACTGGGACTGCTTGTACTGGAAGGAAGATAAGTGTCAATGCCTTCAGTTTTGCAATAAGTTCAATATTTATCTTGGCATCTATTGGTGTATCACATCAATGGTGTACATCTTGCAGGTAGGGGTGTCACTTCAGGAACCTTTGGATTCATTGTGTAAATGTAAAGCTGATGTTATGGATCCTGTTATTGTGAATATTTAAAAAGTGTTGAAACTTAGGAGAAGCAAACGAGGAAGGAAAATCACAAAACTAACTATGTAGGGTATATACAGTACAAATACTGGAGCTTTAGAACTGGCTTTTGTTACAAAACATCAGGTTTTTTTTTCTTTCCATCTTGTGCTTCTGTTGCATTGAGAAAACTTGCTTGGGAAACTGTATTTTTCTTGCTATCACGGCAACTTGAAACCTGCATGGCACTGATTTAATACCATGTGGTTTGTGAAACTGAAAGCTAAAAGGGAGAGCCAGCAATAGTCATAATGCATGGAAGGACCTGGAGTCTGTCTGTCAGTGCTGTGGATGTTAATGGGGGAGAGAATCCTATAGCTCAGACTGCTCTGGAACTTGAATCTGATTTGCACTTCACAGATAAACGCAGAGTTCTTAAAGGGAAGTGGGAAAAGATGTAGGGAGGATTTCTGAAGCCAAGATAAAGAAAGGAACATCAGTGTGATGTGAAAGGAATCAGTGAAGACACATTAATAAAATGGATACATATGTTGATAAAAACTGAGGAAACTTGGCACAGAACAGCAAGTCTTGCCAGTCTCCTTGAAATGTGTAAGAAAGACTGAGCTTGATTTCATGCTCAGCTTTGGTTAGGTAATAATCTTGTAAAGTTTTTTACAGTTGGACTGACATCGAGATTTGCTGTAAATAGTGTCTGTGTCAAGGCTATTACTTTGTCTGTTTCATTAAACTGTGGCTGTTCTCTCTGCAAACCACATCTTTCACGTATTTCCTATCTTGTGGTTAATACAACTTGCTTTGTTTTAACCAGCTTACAGTACAAAGGGAACAAACTTCAGCATCCACCATATAACTTTATTTACAATCTCTTTACTGTAAGTAGAACTAATGGCTGTTTTGCTCTGTGTGTTCATGTGGGCATGTTGAATTGGTCTTTCAGTCAGTCCTGCATACTACATATATGTCTGCATTCATACACATTATAAAAGGTGAAAGGCTGCATGCAAACCTTCATGTACCTGAGTCTGTTAGTGTGAGGTGTGTTTACATGAGGACTAAAACAATGAAACCTAGCATTGGTTTTAATATTCAGCAGTAATTTGTTCTAATCTCTGTGTGCTTTCTTAAAATTTATTCTTTCTACAGATCAGTTTAAAGGTGGCAAATCTGGTCTAGCACAGTCAAAAAGCTGCCTGGACCCTCAGGAATTGTTAGAATTACTGAAATCCAGAGACTATGAGAGGTATGCAGATTTCATAATTTCTTGGACTGTGAGTTTGTAACTTGTAACTTGCAAGCAGCTGTCAAGAGCTCTCTTGTCTTATGAAGTGGTATGTAGATCTTTATGGAGGAAAGAATGTCCTGGGGATTCTGCTACACAGGAAAACTGAGAGATTATTTCTTTTTAACAGGGAGGTTAAAGGATCTAAAGAAAAAGTAATCAGTGATAAAGATCTAGAGTTACTTTTGGATAGAAGTGATCTTATTGGTAAGTCTGAGTTTCCATGTTTTCTTTATTCTCTTCAGCAGTAAATTCATATTGTGTAAGAGTTCTTTGTATGTAGAAAGCCGCCATAGCTTCTTTTCTCTACAGCTATGTTGTCCATTGGCAAAGGTCCCTTTAGTCCCTTTGTTGACATTTTCAATATGGTTTGCTGGAGAAGAAATAACAGAACTTAGACAAAAGTATTCCAGAAAGCCACATCCAGGCATGCTGTGCCCTGAGCATACTGTGAATGACAAGCATAGATTAGGATGTGTTCTGCAAAGCAGCTTTCAAGGACAGTTGCTGTAATTGGTAATCAATCAAAATAGAAATTATTCTCAGAAAAGATTTATTCCAGCAAGCTTAAAAAATGTACTTTGATGCTATCATAATTCAAAATACATTTATCTAACATTGCTTAACATTTTTTGGGGAAAGAAGTCAAGTCTAACATTTGGAAGAAAGAAATCCCATGGCTTATTAGTGGATTGGCTATTTAGCAAAACACCCCGACCAAACCACAACTCTTTTTTGAGGTTTTCTGCAAATTCTTGTGCTTGATCAGGCCAAGATGTCATTGAAAAAAACTCTTAACTTGCCTGAGTGTAAAAATTATTGCCCAGTCCATAGATCTGGAATGCTTCTGTATGATTAGTGGATTTAGTATGCCTTGTTTCCCTCAACATCTTTAACAGAACAAGACTCCAGGCATAGATATGGAAAAAAAACCCCAGTCATTACAGAATTCAGAAGTAAAAATTTTAGCCTTAAATAAGTATGCTGTGTGTGGTTTGTGTAAAATTAATTTGCTTTAGGAAACTTTTGCTATATTTTGGTTAATTTAGAATAAAATTAAGGCACTGTTATGTAAAACTACTTGTTTCAGTTAGCTGGCTGATAATACAGAAAATTATTCTTGATGAATGGATAATAAGATCTATATCTTTACAAGTTCAGACTGTGAAACAATCTGATTTCGCTTTCCAAGTTGAAGAAGGTGCTGTTTATCTTGTTTTGTTAGTGTGCAACTTATTTATCATGGTTGCTTTTCTTTTTCTTCTTTGCTATGCAAATCAAAGTTAATATAATAGAGTTGTCAAAAAATGGTAATACAAAGACATTAGTCTGGCAGCATATACTGAATTTTTGCTATAGCTAACTGCAGTTAGTGCTTTAGAAAGCAAAATTCCAGCTCCCACCCTGGTAAGCCATAATTATTAAATTTAATAAAAATTAAATTTTATCATAAATATAATACTTTTTCATTAGTGTATCATTCACGGGAAGGGCAACAAAATGATTGCAATTTCCAGGAAGACAAGTTTGCAGGTCCTTGAATTTTTGGAAAGAATATTACTTATCAGATCTGTAATTTTATGTTTCTCCTGGTAATTTCACTGAATAGGTTTTCTGGGTATTTTTTTCAGGAAAATGAAACTAGTTCAGGCAGCTTTTAGAACTGCTTTTCTCCATTCACATTTAGCCAGAGATGTTGGAATTTTTTCCTGGAAGCATACAGCTGAAAAATTATTTTTGAATACAAACGTCTAGTAGCCAACTGTTGATGAAGGAGTAAAATGGTTTTATCAGCTTTTTCTCCAATTCTGCAAAATGGTTTTTTCAACTTCTTTTCCAAATCTGTTTTCTACTACACCTCTTATTGTTGACCTTTGATTTGTTTTAATCTTAGATCAAATGAAGGCCTCTGAAAAAATGAAAAAGGAAAAAATGGGTGTCTTCAAAGTCCTAGAAGAGTCATCAGAGTCCAATGCAGAATGTGTGTTTTAATAAGCAAACGTGGCCTCTAAGTAGTCTTTCAGCTCTTCCAGAGATGTCACTTATGCTTGCTGGTCCTTGATGCTGACCTTCCTTAAGGCCTTGTTCAAATCCCTTGTGTTCTTCCAGTGAATTTTAACATGTTCTAGACTATAATGCAGGTGATAGTGGTAGCTTTAGTAGGCTTTCATAAAGAAAATGAGCATGTTTCACATTTGCAGCTAGTTCTTGTACTCAGTGGTATAAACTGGCAAATTTGTTTAAAAAATCTTCCTGTGGAAGTCCTAAACCCCTGGTTTTTAGTTGTTTTTGTTTAAATATGGTGTCAATTATAGTTTTATTTGGAATTGAGAGAAGACGTACCTTCATTAAAAGCCATTTGTGTAGCTTCTGTTTTCAACTTCTGATAATTATTTTTATTAAATAAATATCTCTTTTGTTCTAAAACTCTGGATTTTGGCTTCTTAAGCAAAGCTGATCCACTAATTCACACTTTCCTGCTTATTTACTAACATTTAAAGAAAAACAAACTAACCCCACAAAACAGCAGAAAAACACCCACACACAAAACAGAAACCAAAAAGCAATGAGCCTAAAACAGCCTAAATCTTTCTGGTGCAGACATTACTTCTGTATTGACAGCTGAGTTGCCTATTTGAAGCAAAGCTGCTGCAGAGTCTGGAGCAGAAGTTTTGGAGTGACTGAGGGGGCTGAGTGTGTTTAGCCTGGAGAAGGGGGAGCTTACCACTCCACAGCTTTGTGAAAGGAGGCTGTAACAAGGTGTTGGTCCCTTTTCCCAAGTAACATGCAATAGGACAAGAGGAAATAGCCTCAGGTTGCACTAGGAAAGGGTGAAATTGTATATTAGGAAGTTAGTTCACCAAAAAATTCAAGCACTGGAACAGGCTGCCCAGGAAAGCGATGGAGTTGACATCCCTGGAAATATTTAAGATGTGGATGTGGCACTTGGGGACATGATTTAGATGGATCAGCAGTGCCATGCTAAGGGTTGGACTCTGTCTCAAAAGTCCCGATGCAATGATGACAGCTAACTCCCTTAGGCTAAATGCACATGTAATATCCTTTGCTCTTGACTGCCCTTCTCTTCCCAGACAGTACTCCTTGCCTTTCACACACCCACAGGGACATTCTGCACTTTCCCCTGCCAGAACAGTTCCCTTCACTACCTTTCTCTGTTCACTCTCTAGCACATCAGTGTCCTTCTTGTAGCAAGGGGCCCAGAACTGGGCACAGCACTGGATGAATCCGGCAGCTTTTAAACTTTCAGCTCTGGTTTGTGAAAGTGTCTTTTAAGTGTCATTTAAAAGCTGCAGTCATGGAATTGTAGCTGGAGCTGTCACAATTGCAGTTGTGCTCATTAACATGGCACAGATAACACAGAAAAAACCCCTCTACCAACTCAGAGCTCAGAAACCAGTTTTCCTTCACTTCATGATCATAATTACTCTATTGGCCTGATAGAGAAGGGAATCTTACAGTAACAAGAGATAATTATACTTACCGCTAAGGGAACAGATAAATCTGTTAATGAGTAAGCTGACTTTGATCTTTGCCTGGTGAAAGCCTCGTTTTGTTGGTAATTGCTAAAGACAAAAGTTTCTAATTTTTCTGTTCAGTTACTAATTACCTTGGGTAGTGCAAAGTCCAGCATGTGCCTCTCCTGGGGTTGGCTGAACACCTGCCCTCCCATGGGAAGGAGTGAATTCATTCCTTGTTTGCTTAGCTTGTGTGTATGGCTGTTTTCCCTATTCAACTATCTGCATCTCATCCTAATTTTGTTAAAGACAATAGTAAGTGACAGCTGCTCCTACACAGCCTACATAACTTTTGAAGACTGATCTACCCTGCTTAACCTGCAACATGGTGCAAAATTAAAGTAATCAGTGCTAAAAATGATAGACTGTGCTTTGTGCTGTGCTGCCCACCTTTGTGAGACACCCTCTGGCAGGGTGCTCACCTACTCAAATTGCTCAGCATGCTTCACATAGGAACACTTATGTGATAACTTCTAAAGCAGGCAGCTCAGTGTGGTTGCAGGGCTATTTAACCTATTTTGTTGTTGTTGACAGAGTGTAGATGCCAACTGTTTAACTCCTTAATAATCTGGAAAGTCAGACTACAGTGAACACTACAGTTGTCAAATATTTTGCCCTACATCATAAAAGATAAGATAAATACATTCATTTTTCTCAGGCAGCCACAGCAGATCATGATCAAAGATCTCAAGTAACAAATGTGAACTTCCTCACCTAACCCATTCTCATGTAATAAATTGGATCAGCTCTGGTATCCACATTAGAAACCTGTTGTCATTAGAGTGCAAGAGTTCTATTATCATTATATTGCAAGGGTTCCATATTGCCACAGTTTTGTACCTCCTTGATGGTTCTTGTAGGCAGCTGCTCTAGGCACTGACTCTTCCTGTCCTCACAGCAGCCAACTGACTCCAGTTCCCCCAATCCACTCTTTTATAACACTCTTCTTATTGGTTACAGGTGTGGCCTGTTAACATCATGCCTGCTCCTAATCTTTAGTAATTGGTTCAGCTGCAACTCTTTAGGGAATAAGATTACATTCTTACCACCTTCATTTACCCACACTGTATCCCCCTACAGAAACCTACACTTCCAGACTACTCCACAAATCTTTGGTGGTCCCTGAGTCCTGTGCCAGGCCCCTGCAGTCAGTGTTGCCAGTTGTGCTGCCAGCCTGGCTGCAGGAGCTCGGCTGGTGACAGAGCCCATGGCCCTGCACAAAGCAGGCCTTGTCACCCGTTTGCAGGGTGGCACTGGGTGGGAGGGCAGGGAAATGCCAGGCAGGGCCAGACTCTGATGCCCTTGCCCCCAAAATCATGTGGCTTTCTGGAAAGAGCGCTGTTTTGCTGACACGCTTGTGTACATAATAATGTAGTGACTTTGTAGCACTGGAGGGCTCCGCCTAGGTTCTGGGGCTGGGACACAGGGCTGCAGATGGCCTCAGCTGCCAGCATTTCCCTGGGGGAGCCCTGAGCCCCCAGCCTGCTGAGAAAGCAGGTGGTGTGGAGCAGCCACAGTCCCACTGCTGGGCAGGAGACTTGGTCTGCAATACAGGCAGAGCAGTTTGTGCCTGCAGGGTCACTCCTTCGCCCTGCAGGTCTGTGCTTCCCACCACTGCACCGCCTTATTGTGCAGTCCCACCTGCCAACACTGCAGCACACAGAGCCTTTCTCTATGGAAGTGTCCTGTGGAGAGGTGAGAATTAACACCCCTAAGCAGTAGTGAGGGGAGACATCATCCCAGCAGGAAAAAATTCCCACCACTCTCACCTTGAAAAAGAGCTGCTTATGTTACCCTCTGGAGTTTGTGCAGGTGTGTGCTGATGTGTGCCAGCGGCCCAAAGCCAGGCTTTTCCCAGGGATGATCCAAACAAAGTTTGCTGGTTGAGCTACAGCAGCCTCACTTGCTTGCCTCTGCCCATAGAAGGAGCCTGACAGGATGGACTAAATTTAGCTGGGTTGGTGATTTAGTCCTCTGCCCAACCTGCCCAAAAGCTGCCCTCTTTATCTGAACAGCAGGAGGCTTATAGGCTTGGTGTCAGATCAGCTTTACCTCAGATGAGGATTGGGTTTGGGGTTGTGGTTTGACCTTTCTGTTTTGGTTTATTAGCTTTTTGTTGTTTGGATTTTTGGTTGGGTTTTTTTTTTTTTTACAACGCAGCTGTGCTGTGGTGTGATTCATTGTGAAGGAGAGGAAGCACAGGGTGCAGCAATACAGCATTTCCAGGGCAAGGACATGACCCTGTCTGTAGCTGTTGCAGATGCACCCACTAACTCCAGGGACCCTGTGCTGGCCACAGAAGGTCTGTATGCAGCCATAAACCCACCCTGCTGATTTCAACCACTGGCAATCCATTGTAAAGGAAACATGACACATCTTAGAAACCATTTATTTTTACATGATTAGCCATCATCTCACTTAGAAGTGTGAGAGAAATAACCACTGCAGGCTTCCTCTGTGCTCTACACAGGTTCTGCTCCTCAGGCACCATCAGCCCTTTGTCCAGGGCATGAGGGGCACGTGCTCCCCACCCCACATCAGCCCCCAAAGGCGTCTCCAGGAGCTGTGCACAGCAGCAGCACGAGGAGCAGGGTGATGCCTTGGGCAGCCACATGTGGTTCCCCCAGGGGGAGCCAGAACAGGGACTGTGGCCACTCAAACTTTCCCTTCCTCACTCTCAGGTTCCCTGGTTTCCAGCAAGCATCATGAGATCGTTTTTCTCCTAGAGCTCAGTTAGTGACCGTGGGGAACAAAGGGCCATCTGTGGTGATGCAGTAGCAGGAAACACTGCCATGCCCAGTCCCATCATGCAGCAGTGCTGGACACAGAGGAGGCAGCTCTCAGCTGCCTTGCACTGGGCACAGGCCCCCAGGCTGCTCTGCACCTTGGCTATGCCCTCCTGGCCCTTGCTGGGTGCCAGCAGGCAGCTGCTCACAGCTCAGCTGGCAGCAAGACCAGCCTGACTGACTTTGTAAATACCTCCCACTGTTCTCCAGGACAAACACAGCCATGCACTGGGCATCTCTTCTGCTGCACTGCATTCTGGGAGCCACAATCCAGTGCACAAGGAAAACAGCAGAAAGGAGACACTTCTACCTTGTGGATTCACCCCATTTATTGCAGGCAAATGGATGGCAAATAACTAGAACACAGAAAAGTTGTAATCTGACTTTGGCCTCTGATTTTCCTGTGTGATTGGCAGCACAATGAAAGAAAAAAAATTGTTTATTAAAAAAAAGTGAAAGAGAGGATGAAAAGAATGTTGAACAATTAGTGACATCTCATGTGAACAGATGGAGGATTAATAATGACAAGGAAATTCAAAGCCATGCCTAACATTCCTTATTGCAAACAAGATTCTGCAGGGGGTAGGGATAATGCTCTCCAAGGAAAATCAGCAGAGGATAAATCATCCCCTTGGCTTTGTGAGCAGCACGTTTACTTTGGGAAGACGGTGACCACCTCGTAGCCCTCGGGGGGAATGACCCGTTCCCGCGCGTGCTTCTCGCAGTAGATCTGCTCTCCCACAAAGAAGTGTCCTTTCTGCTTGAGGTTGGTGCCGCAGTCGCTGCACACGTAGCACTCGGGGTGGCGCTGCTTGTCCCGGATCTTCACAAACATCCCTCTGGGGAGGAACCAGCACCGCTCAGTGCCCGCGGCCTCCCTCCTCCCCAGCCACCTCCCACCCAGCCCAGATTGCTTCTGCTCCTGACGAGCCAAAGTATAGGCCCTACCTCTGGTCAGGCAAATGTTAAGAGCACTTTTAGAAGCCAAACATGTGCTGGCATGGAAACTCTCCTCTGGGAAGTGTTTCCCAGCATTGACCTGTGTAAGTTACACAGGGACAGTCCTATAACCTGTGGTAGGAAGAATTACTGTGATGGCATTAGCTGGTGGCTGCAGACAGCACAACAGCATTCAAATGCCCAGATCAAATGGCAGGCAGTAGCTTGACCATCTGGGGAAGCAAAATCCAAGTACAAGCCAACTGGATGGCAGAACAAATGCAGAAATGCAGGGATGAATACTGCACAGCCAGCACTGCCCTTTTGCTGGTGCCTGATGTGTGGGAGAAGCACAGACACTAGATCCTTGTTTTAATCTCAGACATGGCTGCTTGGGAGCTGCAGTGAACAGATCCAGCCAAATGTGGGCCAGCTCTTACTGAAGACTTCACAGCTCAGCCCAATAGATGACCAGGAAAACTACAAAAATTACACCAGCAGTTTGTTAACTACCATCAGCCCCAACACAACAATTTTCCAGCATTATTTTGTTCCAGCAGCCATCTCTATTTTCTGTAATTCCTTAGTTTTGAGTGCTATTCAAGGCCTTTTGCTTTCTCTCCAGACCTACCCAGCTGGTTGAATAATTACAGGGTTTGTCTCTGATTCATATTTTACAGGCTATGCATTTCCTCTCTAATGAATCTGCTGGTCCAGATGCTCCAGGCATGCCAGGACCATGCAGTCACAGTGTAGCAAGTCTCAGCAACAATCTGATAGCCTGTGGCAGGCAGCATCTGAAAAATCAGAATTCTTCCATGACAATGCAGGTTTGGCTACCAGTACTTGCCTGCTGTGTAGTCAGCTGTTAAGTTAAGGGTGTTGCAGAGGAAGAATTTGAAGAATTTGAGGTTGAAAAACAGCAACTCTAAGACATAGTTATTGAATGCTGGGTCCCCCATGTGGTTGCATTTATGATACAGCAGCTCTGTAACAAACCCAAACCCCAGGTCTGCTGGAGTTGGATTTTACCCACAAAAAGACAAAAACCAATATGTCTGCATAGACACAGTGGAGGTGTGAGGTCCTACAGGAGAGTGGGGAGCAGAAGGCAGCTCTGCAGTCCCCACTGCCTCTGACCACCAAGGCAAGTCTCCATGCCACGCCTGGGAGCACTGAGATGGGAAACTCCTTAAATACACAGGCCCTGAATGAAAAGGTCATTTTGTTTCCAAATGCTGTAAACAGATTTCAGGTCAGCCAAACACTGCAGAAACAACTGCCTCAAGGTTTGAGTCACAGGGACTTGCTCTGGTTCCCACTGATATGGATCTGTAGCTGGAAACCCAACTCCTGCCTCACTGCAGGGACCTGCAAAGTTAGTGTTGTAAAAGCTGGTGAGAATAAACGTGCCTTGAATCTCCTGGATGCACTGATGTGGGTAAGTGAGGCTGCTTGGGTGCACTGCCTCAGCCCCTGGCACAGGCATGGGCTGCTCACCTCAACCCCAGGGACAGGCTTACTTACACAATGCCAGATCCACACTTGTCACACATGGGCAGCTTCTGGGCATTCCCAATCGATGAGGCCACCTTTGTGGTAGGGGCCTTGACGCTCCTAAATCCAGATGGTTTGGTAGGGTCTCCTGGGGGTGGAAGGAGAGTGCTTCAGAGCATGTGAGATGCGTGGCTTGAGGATGTTCCTCCCAAGCAGGTGATCTGCTGGGGGCATGACATTCTTTAAGCCCAGCTCTGAGGCAGGGATTCATGCATGGAAAGTGGGCAGGGATTTAGGGATGTGTGGGGAGGAAGGAGAGGAGAGACACAGCTGAACCTCGCCCTGGAAATGTGAGGGCTTGAGATGGTGGGCAGTCAGAAGAGATTATTTTCTCATCTTAAGAGCCCATCAGACTTCAGCTGATGTGTCTCACATGCACAGATGCACAAAGCAAAGCAAAGCCTGAGCCTTGGCAGCACTGGAGTCTGCCTGATGTGTCCTGATCACACAGAGTCATGCTGATTCCCAGATTTGAGCTCAGAAAGAGGTGGGTGTTCTGTTGGGAGGACTGTCAAAGCCCTTTTCCAGTCTGCTGTCTATTTTACAGTGGAGTTGGTTCCCCCAAGACTCCTGGAAGATTTGGTTAACAAATTCCTTATTGCAGAGCCCTGGGACACTGGGGATAACCTTGCACTCCCCTGCTGTTGCATAGCATGCTCCAGGTATCTCCCTCTTGCAATTTCTGTGGGGCACAGAGGCCCTTCTCTCCTGCAGGGCCTTTGCAGGGGACATTGTGCTGACCTGGATACCTAAATCAGCAGTGGATCCTAGATGTGGGATACAAGGCAAGCGTTTAAATATCACAGGAAAAAGGAGCCTTTTATAAAATGACACCAATGATGGGACTAATCTCATCTACATGACTTTTCTAAGGGGTATGACACCAGTTAACAAGGGAAGAAGGCTGCTGAGACTCCCATGGTATTTCACCAGAAACACCTTGGACTGTGAGGGACACTGATGAACACCTTCAGACCAGTGTCAGACCAAGAGCACATTTCCAATGGGCATTCCCAGCGCAAGGGGCGGAAAAACCCTCCAAAGACAGACCCTGGTGACCAGCCATGTCAGGGACTCACCACAGCCCAGGGCAGCAGCACTGACAGAAGAGGAAAAAGGGGGAAACTGCCTGCCTCAGCTGTAGGGCAGGTGATGCTGTGCTGGTTTGCCTTTAGGGCAGCCTTCAGCTCAGAGGTTTGCACCCAGCTCTGTGCAGATGCTGGTCCAGAGGTACAAGTTCCCTAACCCTCCAAACATGGCAAGAGCCACCTGCCCTCTAAGGGTTGCTGCAAGTGACTGTCACTGGGAAGCAAGCAGCAGCAATCACATTTTCAGACTCTTCATATCACTTCTGTTCACTCCCTTTGCCTCAACGAGCACTTTGCTCTTATCAGCTACATCGACAACACGCTTTTAAATCTCTCCTAATCAAACACCCACAGGAACCGTGCCATGTTCAACCCTGGAACACTCTCCATTTTTGAGCACAGGGTCAGGCCTTAAAAGACCAGCCATGGTGCCTCCAAACAGCCACACTTGGCTGCTGTGCCTGGCCCAGGCTCTCAGCTGGTGTAAGTCAGTGCAGCCCACACAGTCAGCGATGCCCCCAGGGCCTTGTCCCAGCCGGGCATGGCTCACACCCGTCATTCCCAGGCCACTGCCTGGAGCCCCGCTGGGAGAAGGCACCACCCAAAGTGCCATTTATCACACGGAATGCCATCCAAAGTGCCGTTTATCACACCAAGGATCTGACTCGCAGCAGTGTGTGTTTGTTTGCTGCTGGCCGAGCAGCACGGGCAGGCTGGGCCATGGAGCATTGTCAGCTCACTGTGGAATAATGCCAGAGCCTATCCCGGCCCCCTGATCGGGCAGGCAAACCTTGTGCCAGAGAATCCCAACAATGCTGCAAATCTTCAAAGAAAGATAAAACAGAGAGGCTTTTGCTTCTTATCTTCTTCAGCACTACTAAGCACAGGGGAGGACCTTGGCTTCGGGAGAAGTCCGGGCTACTCCTTCCATGCAGGAGCTGAACCCTGAGGGCAAGCTGCAAACACTCAATATTTAAAAGATTCTTTCAGGTTGGTATTTTAACAGCATATTAGAGACTCCATGATCCTGGTTTCTTTCTTCCTGTTGTTTCCTTATTTCCTTCATGTTGCTGTTTCCCTACAGATCTCTCAGACCTACCAGCACTTGGCTGATCTGTTTCTCTTTGTGGTGAATATCTCAGCACCAGGCTTTTTTTGGATTAAACTGAACATACCACTGCCAAGCTAATAACACAAAAGACTGGCCCTAAGGACAAAAAAAAGGTCATTCTTGGAATTCTTTTCCCATTCATTCATTCATTTTATTTTATTTTATTTAAGGGGAGAAGAGAGCATGATTTAGCCCCCAAATAAGTTAATTGGCTTTTTTATCTTAAACTCTATGGCTCTGAATTGTACAAGTCCAAACCTAAGATCAAGAATGCCAAGAAGAGCGAATTTTCAGAGGTTAAAAGCAATTAACTGCTCATTGTAACCAAGCTTCTATATTTTTACATTCAGCTGCAGAAGGGAATACTTTTTCTTGTGTAGGGGGATGGAGTTCAGAAGCAATAGGCCTCACTGAAGAGCACTATCTTGCGATACCATCCAAAGTCTTGGCTCCAAGATGGTCTTTAATCAGTGAATACTGTCTTAAAGGGGGCAAAACTTTAGAAACTATAGGAGATTTTGCAACTTTAAAAATTCCTTCTTGATAACTAAATGTTGCAAGGGTTTATTTCTGGAGCGCTCACTCAATGATTAAGCAATGATGTGGGCCCATAGACACTGAAGCTAATAAATGAGAGAATATGAAGTGATCAAATTAGGGACTAGGTCTGTAGGTTTCTGTAGAAGCCACCTACAGGTGCTACCTTAAACAATCAACAGCTAAATGGAAAATAAAGTTTTAAATGCTACTCAACCCAAAGAACAGCAGAGGGGAAGAGCTCACATCAGGTACTCACCTTTCTCCTCTGACTCCAAGATCTCTTGCAACACAAGAAATGAAGCAGACTGTCTGGGTGGCTCATTTGACTCTTGATTCTCCTGCAGCATCTTGTAAACCTCAGATTGTTTGTCTATGGCAATGCTGCCTGGGGTCTGGTTATGCTGATCTAAACTGAGGAAGGAACAGAGAATCCTCTTGTTAAATGGACAAAAACTAAAGGTAATCCCTCTAGCAGAACTCTCAGGATGCATCACATGGCTGAAGAATGAACGTGCAAAGCACACGCACGACGGGAGGCCACAAACACAGAGGTGCTGGATGTGCTCCGAGTGGGACCGGCACGCTGGGCTGGGCTGTGCCCACGCTGCTGTCAGCAGCTGCTCACTGACTGCCCCCAGCCAGGGCTCTCCTTGCTTCACAGTAACCACACACTCCAGCAGCTAAAGCCTGCCCAGGAAATCACAGCTCTGGTAACAGCAAAGTAAAGAATTCATGTGCTGCGATGGGAATCCCACCGAGTAGCTGTGCCATCCATGCATGTTCCCTGTGTGCATAAACCACCTTACGCTGCTACCTTACACCACTGTGAATCTCAAACTAAGAAAAATTTATTCCATTAAAAAGAATTCTTTGCAAGTACCCTATGAATTGCTTGTAAATGTCACCTTCACCAAGTAACAGCTGTAGGGTCTAACTAGAAGATTCTCTGATGGGAAGTAATTTAGTCTGGTTATCAAGTGAGTGTTACTATTTCCATTTTCTAGGTGGAGCCCATTTTTACAGTATTTTACTAAGGTTATAATGAGCAGGTCGAGGGCAGAGATTTCTCTCAGCTAAGGCTAAGCCCTCAGTGCAGCTGCCCTGAGGTGCTGCTGCCACCCCTCATGTCATGAGGGACTTACATCCTTACACAGTGTCATGGTGGTCATTGGGGAATAAAAAGGAGTCTGGAAGCAGTGCCTAAGATAAACTCCACATACAGTGGGTAGAGGATAGATTAAACTGCAGGAGAATATTTAGAATATCCCTTGGGAAAAGCTTTCCAGTATATCTAATAACACTGAAATACCAGAGGAGATTGTTGCGGACAGGCAAGGAACCTCCAAACTAAAGGATTTGAAAATAGTCTGGACAAATATACAGTGGGAATTATTTAAATCAATGGTTTAAATTGCCAAGTGCTGGACTAAGGGATGGACTAAAGCACACAGGAAGTTCCTGCTTGCCTTGTGTTCTGTAGCTGCAGTAAAACATACGATAAAATGAAATAGCTGACAGAACTTCTCTGATACCTCAATTCTGTAATGTAGTCTTATAAATGTAAATAGTCTTCTTGGTTTCACCATTCTTGCATTCTGTGATTGCATGAAAAGTACATAAACATCCTGAAGTTCAGACTAAATTGCAGAGGGAAATCGTTTTCTCGAGGAGGCAACCGCATACTTTCAATGCCAATGACCGATTGAGTCATCTGGGAGTTACTCTACATAATAAACTCTTCAAGCATCAGAAGTAAAATCATCACATGAGTTACAAAATGCTATTTCCATAAAAAGGATTTCATAAAATGTTTCCATCTTTAGCAATTTTCAGTGGAGCAGGAAGAACATTAGACATGCAAACAGCTGAACTTTTGAAACCTGAATCTCAGTTACTGAAGCTTCTTACTCAAATAAAAGAATTATGTGCCTTCTGTTAGACAGAAGATGTCCCATGCTCCATATTACATTCATCTCATGTAAACTCATATAGTCCCACTGCTCTATCCACTCATAAAAACATTATGCAAGAAGCCTTTCATTGCAGTTTGCATACCAAGAATGTTTCAATACCATGCATCCAAAAAGCAGAGGCTAAATAATCTTAGAAAGCATTGGAGTCAAACAAAGCCATCATATTTCAACCATGCATTGTGCCAGTGCATAACATACATATCAGCCTTCCCAGGTATGCACCCTATACATCCACTTGCACATACAAGATGTCCAAAAGGCTATAAAAACCATCAAACCCAGATTTGTACCAGCAGAGTAAAATACCTCAAACTGTCAGGGCAGAAGGCTATGCTGCTTAAATTAAACAACATCTCCGAAAAGGATGTGTATCTTTTGAAAGGGCAAGGCCACAGAAATTGTACCTGCAAGATATTGGGTCTCTGTATTCCAGCTGATTTTTGGCACCCTCTGTTACACAGGTACTTTATCTGCAGCAATCACCAGCAACTGGTGTCCTTTTCTGTGTACACAAGTTCCCTCATGCAGAAACTTTGTAGGGAACAACCCCAAGCACATTTATTGGGTCTCAGACTTACACAACCATTACTGGATCTCATTGCTGTTACCATGGGAAACTTGCAACACTGACTAATACTTGATCACTGAGCCTTAAATATTGGCAAGAAGATAGTAATAAAAACCATAAAGACATAGCCTTGCACAGAATCTTCAAAAAGCACAGTTGATTTTTTGCTAAGGGTATTTTACTATTTTATGTCAGCCTATTTTGCAACGCTTACAAGAGTCTCAAGGCTACATGAAGGCTCAGAACTTGGAGCAGTCCCTTTGGCCATTAAACAGTTGCTGATATCTGGGTTCCTTTGTGACCACTATCAGCACAGAGAGCTGGCAGTGGGACCACTCCTGGTGTGCATGGTACTGACTACAAGCCAGAGCACTGACTTACAGCAAGTAACTGCACTGAGTAACAAGACAGGAGTAAATCCTCAGTAAATCCTCCCACAATCTCTTGGCTCCTGGCACAAGACAAAGCTTGGCTGTGTGTGTCCAGGGCTGAGGACACCAGTTTTTCTGCTTTGAAGTACATGGTTCCCAGAAGGGAACTGTGAGCAGTCCAGGAGCCATGAGATCTGGCTGTGTCCTTTTCTGCCCCATGGAAATTGACCACTGTCCTGGGATTGACCACTGTCCTGGGCCACATGTCACACAGCTGCAAGCTGCTTGGTCAATAGCAGAAGGTTCACAATTCATCCTTGACTGGACTCCTGAAACACAGATAAAAGTGCTTTCTGATTCACCTGTCCTGATGCTAAAGTCCTTGCTGTAAAACCCAGAGGCTGTCACTTAGAGACACAGGCCATGGGGTTCCCAAGCATCACAAAGTCGACATCAAACAGCCCCCAGGCCTTGTGCTGCTGAGGCTCACCACAGGTCCTGCAGACCTCAGAGCATGCTGAGCATCCTCCACTCCTTTGGGCAGAGGGGGAGGACTGTGCTGCAGCAACCTCTGCAGACAAACTGGCAGGGGTGGGAACACAGACTGTCCCTCCATGTGCCTGGTGCCTGCCAGGCTGCTCCAAACTCCTGACTTGTCAGCCAAAGATGGAGAGCAGAGTACCTGCTCCAGCCTGAAATGAAACGTGCTCAGCACACATCCATGGCCAATGAAAGAAAAGAACAAAGACCGGCAGCGTCTGTCAGTCACAAACAACAAAAGTTATTTCAAGTGCAGGAAAAATACCAGCTTTCAGGATAAAGCACTCTCCTACCCTCAGCAAACCCATCTGCTGCAGGTGGCTCCTCCAGAAAAGCCACCAGGTGCTGTCAAGTCCCGCTGTGTGGGTGTGCAGGGGACAGTGGACATACTGACAAGCTAAAAACATATTTTGGTGTTTCCCATGGTGTTGGGCACAGACACAAGGCAGAGAAAGCTCCTGTGAAGAGTCATGCACTGACATTGGAATGGTGAAATGCAAATGCTCTTTTCTTGTGACCGGACAATGCCATGAGCCACAGACTGGGACGAGGGACTCGTGGACACTGAAATGCAGATGAGCAGGTGTGCTGAGCTGGCTGCAGAGGCCATGGGCAGGTTACCTGGGGAAATCAGGGCTAACAGAAGAGATCTGCCCCTGCAGAGTGTCCATGATGTTGCTCTGCGAATAGAGCTGCAGGGGAGAATTGAACTGCACGTGCAGCACTTTGAGTCCCGGCACCTCCACTTCCACAGGGCTGTTGGGGCAGACCTGGGCCGCATGCTTCAGCTGCTCAGGCCCCACCCGGACCTGGCTGGGGCTGGAGGAGGAGCTGTGCCTGCGCCGCAGCTCGGAGCTCTGCAGAGGGTTGTACACGGAGGCCACGGGAGCCTGCATGGCACCCACCGGCGATGGGCGGCCTCCAGCCCACGCGTCCACACGGGCAGGGGGAGATGGGCTGGTCAAGGTTTGGTTGGGGTTTACATTGCCAAATTGAGGGCAAAATGCAGAGGAGGAAGAAAGGAAAGAAGAAAGAAATTAATGAAGGGCAAAGCGAAATACTTCAAGCCATCAGGCAGCTGCAGAATATTGTCTTAAGGACACACCACTGAACACACAACTTTACAGGCTTCTGACTAATGTTGTGCCTCTGGTCTCACACTCCAGGTGTGTCCACACAAAAACTAAAAAATAAGCCCTCCACAGATAAGCAAATGCATGGGTTGTAAAAGCAATGAAGAAGTGGCAGCAAGGGTTTCATTTTACAGTAACTCCCTGCACACACACTTGTGGTCCCACTGTCCAGACAAGGAATGCCACCTTCACTGCTGCTCTCCTCAAAGCTAGCCTTGGCATCCTACTGAGGAGTAATCTCACCTTCCATTCCAAACCAGAAATGCTTAGCAGTAGGGCTTCTCCATCCCCACCTGCTTTGTGACATCAAATCCAATGGAGATACTTGCTTTTATTTCTATATGTACTACAGCCCCGCATTTGTACCACACACTCTCTAAGGATGAAGCATGGACTAGGTCTCCAGTCACATCACCATGTGCAGTAGCAGAATCAAGTGCTGGGTTCAGATGGGCTGTGTGTCTGCAGGATGCAGGGTGGAGATGCAGATAAATATCAGGTAAACCTGGCCTTGCTCAGGTATATACCAAATAACTCAGTGAAACAGATGGGCAGGAATTTAAAGGCAGCTGGAAGACTGTATGTGAAGGGAGAACCTAGACATCCTGTGCCTGTGCACTGGGGAGACTACACTGGGTTTTTAACATCAGGCTGAGGTCCCTGGCTCTCTGAAAACCAGCAGTAATTTATTTGCTTTTGATGACTCTGTAAACAAAAGCACGTTAGCATCAAAGCCTCATCCACAGTTTTCCCAGCATTCCTTTGCAACTTGCTGTGTTTCAGCAAGGAAAGGATGAAAGAGATGCCCTGTATCCAAGCTGGAGCAGGGCTGGCAATGGATGCTCCTGCCAGGAGGAGCAGAGTGAGCCACAGCTCTAGAAGGGACCCACCTCTTTGCTGACCCCTGCAAGAGAAAGGGATCAGCTACAATGTTCCAGCCAAATCTCCCTGGCTTCCAGGGAGCGCTCTCCCATGGAGAGGACACCAGAGCGAACCAGGGATTGTATCTCACTGCCAGATGGTCCCATCAGGTTAATGCAATGTCGGATTTCCATTGCCCTTGCTCTGCTTTTGCCCAGCCCCTGGATGAGGCTGCTGAGTCTACCAGAAGCAAATGAACAATCTGTCACCTCGTCTGCCAGCTGCAGCACTGTAACTGCCTGGAAGGGACCATGCTGCAGACTGGGCTGCCAATGCAAGGAGCTGGTTTCACTGTCAGGCTTGTGTTAAACCACAATCAGGTCTTTGTACCCTGCAACAGCAGAGGCTGAAGTTACTTTTGCCTCCCCATTCTCTAGTCAGAAATTTAATCACGTATTATCAAAAACACTGTTCTTTCAGCTTTTATTATAAAAATAGCCAAAGCCTTCTAGGCAGTCTGATATTGCTATGCGGAGACTTAGGGCAGTTAAGCAAGCTGACTGTCACAGCCAGAAAACTTTCAAGTAGTTTCTGGTTTATTACCTCCAATAAAAAAAAAGGGGAACTTTGAAAATCTAGGGTAAAATAATGTCATTGGTGAGGCTCAGTTGCAAACACAATAATGAACAGGCCCTTTTAAGATTGGGACCCTTTCCAGTCTCATACATAAAATCCCTCACACTGAATGAATGCTTCAGCTACTTTTTAAAACTCCTGAGAAAAGCAAAGTTTGATCATAAACCACAGAAATATTCAGACTAAGGCAGAGCCTGGCTACAAATCCCAGGCCAGCTGGGAACAGGGATGGGTGTGCTTCCTGCACTATCTGGTGCCATTCCTGCCCAGCATGGCAGCGAAGCAGGCACGAAACACTAACTTTAGGAAGTGCTTGTAACAAGCTATCAGGCACCTGTTCAGACCAGCGGGCTGGTATGTCATGCTGAATGCACGCGGAAACTGCGTCGGTCTCTGCTGAACAAAGAAACACAACAGCATTAATTTCATGTCTGCACCCACAAAATATTCCCCACTCCTCCAAGCCCTGTCCCTGGGAACAACATCCAGACTTGTGCCTCTTCTGCTCCCGTTGTCCTGAAAGAGAGCCTGCCTTGGTATAACAGACTGGTACCTTTGCAGTGAACTCGTGTCTCCTGAAGCCTTTCCCTGGAGGCCCAGGGAGGGAGGGAGGGGGTGAGGGAGGTACTTACGGCTTGGAAGGCTCCAGGGCCCCGGGAGATGTTTTTGTCTCCACCGCGCTGTTGAAGGACTGGATGTTCTCTGAGGAGTAGAGGCCTGCTGGGCTGTTGTACTGAGCAGTGATCACCCTGGGGGCAGAAGCTGTGGCAGCAGTGAAGGGCACTGCACTCCGATTGTGTGCACTTCCTATGTGCTTTATTTCCTGCATGCAAAGGAGCAGAGGCAACAGTCAGAGGTGCTCAGGCATGCAGGTGGATGTGACAGGGCAGCCCCACAGCACTGCAGTGGTGGCCTTCATGTGTGCTCTCAGCTGAGGAGCAGGTGACCACAACCACCAAAGCAAGTGAGCATCCTCCAGATGGCATGAGGGCCCATCCTGGGCGGCTTCAGGATGACCTTCAGGACATTTCATTGTTGACATACTGGCAAAAAAAGAGCTCAGAAACACTGCCAGAGCTATTAGATGAAGGTGCCACACACCTGGAAGCTCCTGCAAGCCTACAGTAACCTACAGGATCATCTTCCTCATGCAAGACTACAGATTTTAAGCATTCCTTGCAATTCCTGAGAGCAGGGTTGATTTCTATGGAAAATCGAGGATGAGGGGCAGAAAGAAGAAAACTTCTCAATGACATCTGAAAATTCAGCTTCCTTTGGATAAGGCAACCCAAAAAATAAGGGATTTGTCATTACTACAAGTGCTCTGTAGCATCTCTGCTCCTTAGCTAAGACCAGGGTACACAGCTGTCACTGATTAACAACTTTGGAATTTCTGGACAAGAAAATCCACAACAAAGGTGTGAAGTGCCATTGTCAATACAAAAGATTGCCCACAGGCAGTGACCGCTAACTTTCAGCAACTTCTTTAGTGTCAGAAGTACAAAATATCACTCAGATGTTCTGTGTTTGCTGCAAATTGGAGGCTTCCAGCAGTGGTAGTGTATACTTAGAAACATAGGCTACAATTTAATAAGAAAAAGGGCAAATCCAAGTTAAATAAGACTTGAGCTAGGACTCTTCTTAATCACAGGCAGTACTAACAAAAATGAGGACATTTCCAAGCCCTATCACCAGTTTAGCAGGCTGGGAATTAGCAGCCTTCTGGCAGAGATAACAACATCCAGGGCTTATTTCTCCCCAGAGAAGATGCTTGACAAAAGCAAGAAGAAAGTATAATTTGGCCTCACTAGAGCAGGCATAAGAAAGGACTAACAGCCACAGAAGGGAGTGAGGTATTGAGGGCTAAGAGAAGGCACCAAACCTGATTTTTGAAAGGTTTCAGCCAGCCATAGAGATTGGGCATGGCTTCAATACAGGGCTAACAGCCAATGGCACAGGATGAAAGGGGGCACTTCTCAGCCTGCTGGACCCATGGGTCCCAGCTCCAACCCAACGAGTTCCCACTCCCACTCTAAACAGGCCCTGACTTCTACAGCAATGACGTGAGATTTTACTGCACTGTGAACGTCTCACAGCACTTGTTTGATAGAGATACAGTTACAAGATAAACACTCATTAGACAAAAAGCATGACTTAAATCCCCTTACAGATTTTTCTTTAAATCAATTTTTTGTCTCCAGACTTCCTTAGGCAGCTGGCTAGCCTTCCCAGACTGACAGATGGGAGTCTTCTCACTTCATGGCATTCGAATGCTATTTATGGCATCAAGCAGAGCACAGAATCCCTCAGAGAAGAGCGGCTTGGATCCAAAAGCCCTCATGAGTTACAAGCCATTTGAAATCAGCAGGGTAGCTCAAGATGTTCAGGTGTGGAGTGACAAGGCTGCTCTCCCACAGCTTTCTGGCCAATATGTATGGATATTAGCCATTAAACTTTCCCACACACCAAAGGGAAAATGACCCTGGAGTAATTAGCTAATCTCCCTTTGTTGTAATCTCATTCAAACCACATAACAGGACTTGTGAAAATAGTCCTTCCCATGGCAAAAATGTGGATTTTAGCAAAAAAAAATAAATTACTTTAACCCTATATCAAACCATGGGGAACAGTTATATCAGCACTAAATACACATGGTAGCCCACCATTCAGAGGCCGTGAGTGGGAGAGGATTACAGATGTGCACATAAATACTCGGTTTCATGGAAGACTGAGAGAGAAGGTTTAGGCTAAGGGGGGTTATATTCTAAGGTCAAATAGACTCCACATTGAAATCATGTCACAAGATGTATTGAGGAAACATTTAAGCATTACTCAAGAATTAAGGAAAGGGAAGTAATTTACAGTTTAGTTGGGTTTTTCTTTTAAGTTTGGTTTCCTAAGAAAGTAAGGCGTCTCAATTACATAGCCAACATGCACATGGGCATGTTGAATCTTTGAAAGTGTCCGCCAAGCCAAATTGGGTTTGCCAGTGGTGGAGGCCTCAAGGATCCTTATCTTCCTGCAGGTGTTGAGGCAGGAAGAACGGGGCAGCTACATGGAGAAGAGAGACTGACATCACATTAGTGCCTTGACTCCAAGAACTGCAATACACACTCTGGCACAGAATCCACATAGGAGCTTCTGTCCTACTTTTGGACACCAGGTAGGTTTTCTACTGTGTAGTAACACCAAGACGATAAGTTAAGCTTTCAAAAGTGTTGGGGCATTTCCAGGAGCTCTCAGATGTATAGAGGTCACTGACTATAAGGGAGTTTAACAGTTAAACAGAGAAATTGGTGCAGAACCTGGTGTCTGAAGATTGGAAAAATCCCATGTGGAGAACATCACAGAAAGTGAATAACTCAAGAGTATACAGACAAGTATTACAAGAGCAGCAGCATTATGAAGTGCACTTGGATAATCCAAATTCTCCAGCACTTCCTGTTACACCATGCTGTTCTTTTTGCTCAAGCTGTGGAAGGAATTTGCAAAGAACAAGTGCCTTCATGATCCCAAGATCAAAAGATAATGTGTTCTCACTGTCAAATATATTTATCTAGGGATTTTCCAGAACTGCCGACCTAGTGCCTGTGCTGTGCAGCAGTTTTGTTAAAGCCCCAGCTCCTGGAATCATATTTATGTGACAGTCTTTCACTTACTACTGGAAAAAAAGTCAGATAAGTGACACTCCCAAAAACCTGTCCACCAGCAGGCAAGTGGAAAACATTAGTGCAAAAACCCAGCTACACTGTGCATATGTGTGGGGACAGCACCCAGTCTGTGCATTTGAGATGCCTAGCGTTTGCAGCATCTCTAAGGCTGTGGCAATCCCAGGACCAACACAAGGAAAAGGGGCAAGTAGCATTAAACAGCATCCCTGGCTGGAGCACAGACTGCAAGAGCAGGAAGCAATGGTCTGTTGCAGAGGAAGAACTGGCAGTCACCTAAAAGGACACGATCTTATCCAGTCAGGACACGACCTGCTCTTTCTTGGAGAGTAGTACAGAGGAGTGTGATTAATGCTAGATCTCTTCAGAGACACCTTCTGTTGGCACCTGCAGGCAGAACTGGAAGCACTTGCCTCACTCTCCCTGTCAGCTGTGGCACTATCTCAGTGCCCTTACACCACCCTGTCAGCAGCAAGCACGGGTACCAGCAGTGGTTATTTTGGTCTGAACCTGGGGTATGGAAGCTCCCAAGCTACCAGGTATTCAAGAGCATTATTTTACCACTATAAACTGATACCATGGTAGTGAAATTTCTTTGTCTGCACAGACATCAGCCTTGCTCCCCTCCTTCCTTTGCAGGGCCTATGTATCCAGAGGGCCCAGCAGAGTGACTAGATCAAGCTAAACTAGATTTGCACTGCATAGACTTCACTACCAGCTGCTTCAGAACTCTCACTTCACTTTGAAATTGAAGCAATTTCTTCAACAGCCTCCTCCCCATCTAAAGCTACCCCCCATAAGAATAAGCTCAAAATGGCTTTGGAGCACAACCCCACGTGCTCCCGCTGCAAATGTCCCCATCTCACAGAAAAAAGCTATTTTTCAATCCCAAGGACAAACAACATTTGTAGCTTCAGGTCAGACATGCACATCTTCTGGCAGATGAGTTTTCTAGGTGCTGGCTGTTAGTGGCAGCAGCCCTCTCTGGGGCAGATGGGACACAGCTGTGCACTGCAGGCACTGCAACACAGCCATTCCAGCTGGGTGCTAAGGGGGTCCCACTGCCACCACCACAGCCCGCCAGCAGAGAGCTGCCAGCAAAGGTGCCAGGCTGTGAGGATGGGGAAAACATCCCTGTGCCAGAGCAGGAAGCAGATCAGCATTTCCTCCTGCACCAGCTGCAGACTGCGTCATGGGGAATTATCAGGGAAAACAATGGCCCCTTCCTCCCTCTCATATGAGGCCATCCTCAGTGACACTGACGTGCAGGCTGTGAAATCCCCACGCTGCATCAGCTGTCACTGCAGTGCCTGCAGCCAGCCAGCAGCTTGTGGCATGGGAGTCTGCTTCCTCCTCACCAACACTTCCACCACTGGACCCATTCCCACCATTGGGAATGGGGGCAGGCAGCTTCAGGGAAATTCCCAGCTGCCAGCGAAGCAGACAGACAGCCCCGGATGAGCCACCTCTATCAGCTGAGCTGGGACCCATCCCGTGGCATAAAGCCATCTGGACACCTTCATGGCCTCGTGCCCTTGAGCAGGTTGGGAGCAGACCGGGCTGAGGGTGGGCTCTTGGGTCCCTTCCACCCTGCGGTGACGTGGCCAAGGCCATCCTGTGCAGGGCCTGTATGGACGTCACCACCACCAGAAACAGGAAAAATCTGGAGGCTTTTTGTGCTCACTGAATAAACTAAACCAACATGTGCGTGGTCAAGCAGCCTCTCCCGTTAAGTGGGGTTTTCCTCTCCCCACAGCATGGCTGAAGGCACTCAGCTGGGCTAGGCCCTCACAGATGCTGGGCTGGGCCCTCACAGGTGCTGGGCTGGGCCCTCACAGGTGCTGGCATGCACCTACAGCCCCCTCACTCCCCTGCCTGCCCCTGCCCCTGGCCCTGGCCCGGCCATCTCTCTGCAGTCTGGAGGAAAGAGAGGTCAAACATGGAGCAAGGGCTGCTTGAAGCCAAAAACTACTTTCAGGTGTGCAGTAATGATTTACAGACTGGCCAGCTCTTGGAGTCAGGGGATTCACTCTCACCTCACATCAAAAACTAAAGAAAAAAATTAAAAAAAAATCAGCACTCAGACACTGCAGTTGCAGGGAAAAGCAAAAGCCTTCACAGGCGCCTGGAGCAGCCAAGTGAACCAGCAAAACTTGCTGCCTCACAGGGCCTCAGAAACGTGGGATGTTTTTGCATCCCAAGTCAGAGCCCAGAAGCTCAGGGCAGGCAATGCTGGATTGCACACCTCGAGAGCCACGCCAAGAGGAAACAAGATGAAACATTTCTCAGTACAAATGTTTACTCAGCTCTAAGAAAACGGGCCCCTGACCAAACCTCAGAGTGTGAGAGCACTCTGGTCCTGTGGGCAGCAAAGGAGAGCAGAGCCCAGCAGGCAAAGCCCCACTTCATCCTCGCCCTTGCAAAGCCACCCAGGCAGCAAAGGCCAAACTCGTGACCAGCTGGCGTGTCTGGGTCTGGGCTTGTGCCAAACACACAGCAACAGCTCAGGAGAGGACATCTTCATGGCAAACTCCACCCCATGCTATGTTTCATCAGCTGTGATCACAAGTATTAAGAAGTGCCTTTACTTTCACCTCTCCCTCTATTATTGTTTGGGGTTTTTCAGCTATGGAAGGATTTTTTGCAATGCTTTGAAATCTGATTAAAAATGAGAAAGGGTTTGGGGTTTTGTTATTGTAGGGGGGTAAAACAATAAGACTAGCTTCCCACATCCTCTCCCTCCACGTCCCTGACACATTCCACACCCATGCAGTAATGCCTTTTAACCAAAACCAGCAGGTCGCAATATGCCAGCACAGTTCCCAGTCCCAGTATTGTTACTTTATATACCTCTTGCTTCATGCATTGCCCACACATGCACAGCCTTATCAAAGGCCAGGCCAGCCACACACCCAGTTTCTATAGTCCCCGCCTGCTTCGTATCCAAGGAAATAAAATACACAAGATGGAAACAATGACATCACTCTGTAAGAATAAGGATGAACACAGGACAGACACTTTTAAGAAGCTTTGGGAAGACAGAAGTGGCTATTTCCATCATCCTAAAAATACCCTGATTCACCCTCAGAGCTCCTCCAGCTGCTAACCTCTGTCTGAAGGTTATTTTTATTTAAAAAAGTTCTTATGTTTGAAAACCCTTACTTTTTGTGATTAAGAAGAGCTGAACTATCCACCTCCAATCAAGAGTCTTTACTGGCATTCTCAAGGTCTGATGTTAATACTTGTGCCTCATTGCAAAGGAGATATATAGTCTGCAGGGAGCGGGACAAGTTTTTGAAGGCAGTCTGGGTATTGACTGTCCTTGAAGCTAGAGTCTCTCAGATCTTTCTCTATATTAGCTCACTCAGCAAAACCAAAGACCTGGACCCCACTGGCACCTGTGTCTTACAAAAAAACAAAACAAAACAAAACAAAACAAAATAAAAATACCCAAACAAACAAAAAACCAAAACAGACCCCAGGTCTGACAAGACTTAGCACAGTTAGAGGATATAGAATTTTATTGTTTATTTTACCAAGAGGCAATTCAGCCCCTTGGGTAGAGTTGGGCCCCATGGGCTCTGTGTGGCCCACGATCACCAGAGGGCATGGCTGACTTGAAGTTCTGCAGGTCTCTGGTCAGTATCATAAGCATTAAAATTACCTTAGCAATCACATAACTTGATCTCTCTTGCTGTGACCACTTTTCTCAAGAGACATTAAGCAGAAGGGAGAGACAGACATGTTATTTTAGTCTTTCCCACTGTTGTGAGGAAAAGACCTTGATGGGAAAATGCCACTGAGCTATCAGCCTTAGGATCTGGGTTAGAAGTGCAAGTGAACTAACTGAGTAAATATGCTAAGAAGACTGTCATTTCCTTCCTCCAGTGTTGCCATGGGCACCAAAACAAAGCTAGGTCAGCTGCTGAGCCATCAACACCGACAAGCTGCTGCCCCTTTTGATGAAATGCAATTTTGTCATCACTCTTGCCTCAGTTTAAATTAATTTAGAAGGATAAGGATAATGGCAATGAAACAATAATAAGACTGTAGCTTTTTCATGGGCAAAGATCAGCTTAGACAATGAAGTCAGTCTTTGGACTCAGGACTTCAGGGAATGCATGGGAGGTTGCAGAATGGCTTTTTATTTTCCAAAGGCAAATAAAAGTATCTTGAATGTACATTCCAAGTAAGGGAAAACATTTCCACAGCCATGATGCAGCATGTCACCAAATATCAGCCTCCAAAAGGATTACAGCAGTAAACAAATAGTCCATTTCAAATGGGGTAAAAAATATGTAAGCAGGGATCTTAAAATACGTAGCTAGTCATAGACAAGCTCTTAAGCTCTGGTTCCTGAGACAAACTGAAAATTAGGTTCTTTTGCAAGATTTTTGGCAAAGATTTAGCAGCTACATCAGTAAAATATGAAGACAAAAAGAAGGTGGACAAGCATGAAAAACTTCTAAGATACCAAAGGTAGGAGAGGCAACATCTAACAAACTAATTCTAAGACAGATGGTAATATATCTGAATAAATCAATTTCTACAGCAAGGGTTTTAAAGACTTCTTTTTTTTTGAGCCTGAAGTAAGGCTACTCACATGTATGATTTTTTGTCTATGTTCAAAGGGCTATGTGCAAAGCCAATGAGAACCATTGTCAGAGGACCCTGGACCAGGATTTCAACAAACCACTTGGACTCAGCACGTCCTATTTTCTTTGGTAAGTGAATTAATAAGTGTTCTGCACTAGACTGTTGCCAAGAAAAGCAAAGATACTGTTTTCACTGGCCAGCAAGTTAAAAAAACCTGAGCAGCTCAGTTTTGCCTTTGAAGATTCAGCTCTACTCACAGCTTCAATCAGTTGTGCTGGAAAAACAATATCAGCATCTTTGTGGTAAAATTCATAGCAGTTTACCATGTTGGTATACACACACGTAGCATTTTCTGCACTCTGCTACTGCTGATTTGCAGCAGGCCTGGCCAAAACCCCTGATGATGCTGCAAAGACACAGCCCCAGAGTGACTTGGCCAACACTTGCCGCATGCTCTGGCAGGAATCAGCATGCTCTTCTGAATTCACACTCCAAGCAGAAACACCTCACTACAAAACTTACTTGCTGTAGTCAGCTACTGAAAAGGCAAATAGGAAAAAACTCCCAAACAATCCACCAAAAAACAAACCCCACAGCCTTACAACTTGATGGTATTCCTGATGCTTTGGCATAGCACATTAGGATGTTCAGGCACTGTTCTGCCTTAAGAGTAAATAGGAGTTTGTGGTTTGGAGACATGATGCATCTCCCCTCACACTGCTGAGTTCCTGTCTCAGTATGCAGCAAGTGAAGCCCCTTAATGTTAAGCCCAGTGTTCTGAACAGCAGCAAACCCCACTCACATACACAACTCTAAATTATTTAATCTGCTTTAATTTAAAGAAAGGGAATAAGAAAAGACAAGACTTCTGTGAGTTTAAATGTTCCTTTCACACCAGGAAATAACTCTTCTAGCATCAGCCATCAAAGGGTCAAAGCTAATTTTCAGGCCACCATTGATTCTTAGTATAAGATTAAGACAATGGTTACTGCTCAGAGATAAGCTCTGTAACATGAATTTCTCCACTCAGCTGTGCATCAAATTCTCCTGCTCAAGTCAGTTAGAGGTTATTACCAATAAATTCAGTTGTACTATGTTTATAAACTAGCAGTATCACGATATCTATACAGTGGCCAGAGCCTGAACCAGATCTAAGACTTAGGAGGGAATGTCTTTCTCCACCAGCATTACTGCTAAATCCCGACCATCTATCTAGATTGGACTGTGGTGGGGCAGTGAGTGACAGGGGAGTTCAGCAGCTGGTTTCTTGCTGCAGTTAACTAAAATTAGTGAGCTACTTTAAAATCCCACCTAGGGCATGTGTTGTGCTGTATGTTTGATTTTATGGCATTTAGCTGAATTCTTGCTAATGGCTGCATTGGGAAATTGGTCTCTAGGATTGAATCTCCTGCTGAATTAAATGTCAGCTCTCTGTATCACAGCAGCAAAACCTCAGTGCAGACTCTGCCCCACTCCTTTGGCAAGAGACAGCCCCTAAGTCCCAAGGTTGAAGCAGAGTCTTTCCAATACCTGGGCAGCAGAAGGCACAGACCAGACCTCAGCCCAACAGTGTCACAGACAGGTGTCACCACATGGCTCCAGCTCAAACTAAGTCAAAATGGCTCAGTTTCACACTGTGCCTTGGCAGAGTTATGAAATACCTGGAGAATGCTGCACCAATTCCTTGGGCCAAGCAACACAGAGAAGCCTGATGTGAAAGAGAACATGGACAGATCCCAGGCCAAGGTCTGGGCAGGGTGCTGCTGCACATGTGCTGCTTTAGTCTCAGGTCCTTTCCAACCAAAACAGCCATGTTAGTGCTTAAGTAATTGCAGAGTCAAACTAGTTTTATAATATACTTATTTTGCTAGAAAGACTCACATGGGATGTGTGCTTGGGTGAGAATCCACTGGGGCCATGTCACTGCCCCAGTGAAAATTCAGAAGAATGCCACTGACTTTAGTGTAGTTATTTTGGATTTTTTGCAGTGTAATCCTCTAAATCTAGCCCAGGCGAGGCCCTTGCACAGGTTGCTGTTATTACTACATTTACTTGACAGAGGCAGCAGGCCAATGAAGCAAGGCTGTCAACAGGCTACAAAACCAACTTCCTAGACAGAGGCTGCATGATCTGCCACACAGATAAACACGTAAGATGCTTGTGTATTTCTCTCCCACCTTCTCCACAGCTAGACTGCTAAGAGCTTACTGAGTAAGAGAAAAAAATCCAAACCAAACAAAGAGAAAACCCTGAGTCAGTGATATTCCTCACCCCTCAAGTCTTTTCTATCTATGACAACTAACTGGCTTAGTACAGTAGCAATGATTTACTGAGCCACACTTCTGCAGTGCCTTCTGTGCCCTGTGGTAGGTGTGAGCAGGCAGCTGGCAGGAGACACCTCTGACCCAAGCAGGTTAGCTCAGGCATGGCACCCATTAGCTCTCCACAGCAGCAGGCTTCTCAGCATGAGGGAGGGAGTCCAGCTCTCAAGGACCCCAAGGGCCACACGATCTCTGATAGTATGGGGCATGATGCTACCCCCAACATGATTATCAGAGTGGCATATACTCAGCTCCTAGGAGGATCAGGCCCAGAACATCTCTCACAGGAGTGAGAGGAAACAAGAGCAGTTATTCCAGGACTTACCTGTGGCTCAGAGGCCAGATTCATCTTATAAGGATGTGTCTTTCCCTCCTCGCTTACAAGTGGTGACCAGACTTTTGCCTCCGATCTGCAACACACACATTTTGAATAATTAATCTATTTTCATCAGTGACACCATAATTATTATTAAAAGGCTCAAAGTTCAACAATTTCTCAAACTTTTCCACAGTCTCTCATATATAGCACAACCCACATCAGGAGGAATCCAGACAGCCTCATTTTAGGTACACAATGTAGGTGGCTTAGATAAGTGAGGTCCTTGGAGCAAGACAAGATCTCAGTAGTGACTGTCCTGGCTTACTCTCTGTGACTCCACAGGCAACACATCAGGCATAGGCTCCCACCCAGGCTGTCAAGCTGGGGGCTACCCAAAAGCAGAAGCTGGAGATATCCTGCAGATGCCTTAATTAAGTGGGACAATTCAGATTGCTATGTGCTTCAGCTTTTATGGGTAGCCAGCAAGAGGAATGATTCTTGTCTGTATTTACTATATAAAGAACATTTTGTTCTTGAGGTTGGAATGCCTTGGAGATAAGCTAGAAACATTTTCTCATTTGGGTCTCCCAAATTTGCTTCTTATTTATAGTGGTATCCATGTTGAACAAACAGAAGGCCTTTTAGAATGATGAAAAAAAACCAAACCCCGCCTGCAATGGGACCAAGAACTGAGACGACCTCAAGTGACAGAGAAAGTCTACATAACCTTTACTGGTCTGTGGTCTGACCCAATTACTCACAGTAGTCTGAAACACAAGTCAAGATCTACAACTAAAACCAACTGCTTTTACCATCCTCATTGTGGAATTCTGCTATGTCCCAAAGAATGACAAACAAATGGTCAGGAAGAACTGGAGTGCTTGGATTTGCTCGAAATATGTTGTGGGAAGCATTTCTCAGAAGTAAAGACGGTATTACCATCTCAGATGGATTAAACAGTGCCACTTTCCCCAAACATTTGAATAGTAGGGAATGAGTGACTGCAGTATTGTTGATTGAAAACTGCTGTTCAATGCTAAACATTGCATCATGCAACAACCAGATGGCTGATAAACTCTCAGGATGAGGTCTGAAAACTATGTTTCTGTCCTGTTGACAGAAGCCCTTTCTGGAATCTGGAACTGGAAGTAGATGTACTTCCTAGGTATTTGTGGGTCAAGGCCTAGCTATAATTTAAGTACTTAGTAGCAAAACAGGAATGCTTCCATTGCAAACTAACTGGATCAGTGGAAAGAGATTTTTCAGTTAGAGAAGGAGGAAGAGACTAGAAAAAGAAAAGGCTGACAAGGATGGAGAAACAGGGTATAAAGCTACCCACAACATATTCAGCCTGTGTGCACCATTCCTCTAAAAGCCCTCCAAAGTCACAATGTTTTTTAAACAGCCCAAACTTAGCTGAGATGTACGTATACATCCCAGACATTTGCTGCATAAACAGCATTTCAATATTTGCACCTAGAGGGCAGCTCGGTGGGAGGAGATGGGAGGCAGCATTCTCAGCCAGGAAAGAATAGTTTTATTGACCTGCTATTCCCTTTATTGCACAGTGGACTTTACACAGAAGAAACTTGAATGAAGGCTGCTGTGCTTTCACAGGAAAAGTACAAACACACAGGTCACACCTGATATCCTTTATGAGTATTCAGGTACAGCAAACCTTTGACTCTTGGTTATTGCATGCTGCAAGCCCAGCAGATCCCTGACAACCCATGCCACTCAAATGCTGCCGTGGGGCAAGCTGGGGCACACACAGACAAGCATGACTAACAGCTGCCTGATATCAGATCCACACCAATCTGATCATCATCTTGTCACAACAACTGCTCTTACTGGAGGTCCAACATGTCTCAGGTGAATACAAAACAACCATTCTCTCCTTGCTTCTGGACGTCCATGTTTTAAGGTGCCTGAGGAACCAGCAATTTCACCCAGATTATGGATATCAAGCCTTACAAAGTCCCATCAGGGATGGCTGTATTTTCCACACCTGAAGACTGTTTGCACATAGGGAAGCAGCCTGATGACCAATACAAAGTCTTATTCCTTGGAAGGGTTTGGAGATCATGTGTGACCGAGTTTCATCTCCTCTGGAAAAACAGGGGACACAGCAAAATGTATGGAAATGAGACACCCAGCCAGCCAGGCTGTAAGCAAAGGGACATTGGCTGGAGATGAACGAGCAGCTCAGAGAGCATTAAACACTTCTGCTGATCTCTAGCATGAGGCATCCCTGTGCCAGTTCTCACAGCAGTGATCCAAGAACTCTTGAGGTAGCATTTTCTTTCATAGCAGTTTATTATAAGCTTTCAGAAGTATGAGAAGGCTTTATTCACACTGAAAAATTTAAGCCTAGAGCAGCCCAGTGTACGAATATGGAACAGAAACTTCCCCTCAGGCACTTGATTTCATCCCACTGTCCTCAGTGCATTTGAGGTGCTGATCACACAGCACTTTGGTCTCCAGAAGAGAGGAGGCAATTATGGCAAACTACTGCAGCCCATGGGGGGCTTGACCAAATTTTTCTTCTTTATTTATAAGCAAGGCAAATAGCTCAAGTTTGTTCCCCAGACTGCTGCCATCCTGCTCTGTCACTGGATATAAATGGAAGCAGCAAGGTCACTCCAAGCTTTACTTTCAATCCAATCTAGAAGTTATCCAAACAGAAATGTTAAATAGGCCATGCATCTGTCCCTCTGAGGCAGGGAAGATAAAGCTGCCCTTTGTATTCACAACAGCTGCAGAAGAGCCCCTCAGCCACTCTCAGCAGCCCATTTATGGCCCCAGTGAAGCAGAAAAAGGACACAGCTTTGCTCTCCCTGGCTTTACCCAGCAGATCTTCCAAGGCATGTGCCCCATCCCACCTGAGGAGCCCACAGTCTGTGGGTCTTAGGTACAACCATGATAGTCCCAGCTCTTGGGAAGAGTTTCCTGGTTCTGCTTCTTGTGTCAATGTCTGTAATTCTACTGAAGTGTGGCAGGAGGAAGAAAAACACCACCTAAAAGTTCACCTTATGTCCCACTACTGGCCCAGGGTTTACTTTCTGCAGTGTTGGGAAGTGTGGGCACCAGGCACAGAGAGCAGGGCAGATTAGACTCACTGTGTTTGTATCTTATCCATATGGTTCCATATCTTAGCTATATGAAGGAGGGAGCAGGTGTCAGAGTAGGCAGCTAAACCCAGCCTTGGTAACAGTACCTTCAGCTCACACCAGGCTGCTGCTGGTAGGGGCCTTCTGGAGATCTTTCTGTCCAACAGCCTGCTGGGGAATCCCACCCTGTCTGAGGAAAGCCAGGGGCTTTGGCATCCTTATCAGATCTCAGAAACTCCTGATAAACTGATGAATATTTATTTTATTATATGGTTTCTAATCCATATTCTTTCAAATGAGACTCCATCAGAGAGCAATACTGAAAACAATGAAGGAGACAAAAACATGACACAAACAAGCCTGAGAATGTGGGTCAGGAAAATTAACGGCAGGCACATCTATACACAAACTCTGACATTTTTGCAGTTCACATTTCCATGTTGTTTCCTTACTACAGGACAGAGAGTAACTTAGGGCCAGGGAATGAGCCATGCATCTCCTGTTTCATCCAGGCAGAAACCAAAACCCAAGATTAGAAAGACATTTCTCTGATGCTAGTTTGGATGAAGAGGTACTGGCAGGAAAAAGAAGGAAGGAAACCACATGCAAGTCAAGGCAGGAATATGGAGAGGTATTTATGAAACAACAATTTTCAAGCAGCTTGTCTCGAACCTGATGTAATATAAACATTACAAGAGCCTGGATTTTGCTATCAGTGCTTTGCGTGCAAAGCTGGGCCATAGCTTCAAGGGAAAAGAGCTGGAAAATGAGGGTCTAATTCTTTGTGCCAGGAACTGTGTAATTTCCATAAAGAAGAAAGGCATATCTACATTCATTCACATCTCATTTCAAACACTGGGATGGACACAACTAAGATACCAAGTAGCAAATAAACCCCAAAAGACTGAAAAGTTTCTTGTCCAGCACAAAGTTTTTTAGCTGAAAAATGAGGAAAGACCTAAAGAATTTATCTTTCACAATCCTCTCACCAGAGTTTTCAACAGGCATTTTAATAAAGATTAGAAACTAACTACAAGAGCTGTCAGACTACCAGGAAGGGACCTTTTAATCAGCCTTTTAGCTGCAACAGCTGTCAAATACAGGCCCTTAGCTTTAAACATGAGTAGTCACTTTTAACAAACATCCATTAATGGACATATTCAGTTTGGCAAGCAAAACTGTATTCAGACTGCATACAGCCTCCTGCCAATTCAAACAGCAATGACAGTCACAACTTCCTGGAGACAGGAGACCCCAAATGCATGTGTCCATGCCCTCTTGCATTTCAGGTGTCTCTTTATACAACCACTAAAACCAAAAAGGCAACTCCAGTTAAACTGCTGTGGCTTCTTCTGTGTATCTGGAGCAGGTTCATGACAGCTACAAAGGCTCAGACACTGACTGCTCAGACTCACACTCTTCTAACTGGCCAGCTGCAGAGTTAACTCTTACTGCCTCACCAAAGAGGCTGTAAAATCACAGCAAATACCAATCTTGATATGCCAAAATTACTTTGAACATATCTGTTGTTAGTAAAAGCTGCTGGCATGCACCCACAAGGGCTGGAAGCACCACACTGGCCATGGAGAGGTTGGGAGTGGCCACAGAGGGCCAGGCAACCTGCATGGCCTTATATAGCTGCACACTGAGCAGCTGGCTTTTCCCAGGGCCAAAGGAATTATTAGTAAGATGACAGAACTGGAAAACTCTTCTTGGCAAGGAAGCAAAAAAGCAAACCTAAATGAGTCAACGGATTCCACCGACTTCCTAGAACAGAAATCCAAGCCTATTGTGGCTTTGTGCAACTATTCCCCACAGCTCAGACCTGGCAACACATGGAGTGAGCAAGAGTGCAAGCATACCTACCACACAAAATGAAAGGACACGACATGTGTGCTCTCTTCTTCTTTTACATCTACACATGATCCTTTCTGACAATCCATTTAACAGGTCCTGGGAGCAGACCTGACTTCCCTGATCCTAGCACTTTTCAAAGAACAAATACATAGCTTCACTCCTCGGCAGCACTTTCAACAACTTAAAAGACTATTTTGCAAACAAAAAAGGTGCATAAACTGGCAGCAGAGTAGCAGAAAAGCAGCTTGAAACTTGAGAAAAATGACAGTAGAAGCAGAACAGGACATTACATATTTGCAACCTTTTTTAAAAAATATTCTCCTCTACCACCCTCAAACTGCCTCCAGACATAAAGGGAAGGACAGACTCACTACAGGAACACCTTTTTTGTTGAAAAAACCCCTTATATAAATATACACTTTAACTTTGAGTTGCTCAGGGCTGTACAGTTGCACCACCCATCTGGTGACTATAGCCAGAGGCAAAGAGCCATTTGTTATAGAAATAATTTTCACCTGTGCTGCAATGAACATTTGTCTGCTTTTGTACATCTGCAGCCACAACAGAGCTGTGTGTCAAATTCATCATGAGCACTTCCACTGACAGGGGTGACGCCTGGATCATTTGGCTATCCTGTGAATTTTGTGGTAGGAGTATCTGTTTCTCCTGCACCTTCTTTGCTTTAAATGCTCTTATTCAGGGAAAGCATCTCACTCAAAATACACTACATTTCCAAAGAGAGTTGATAGGTGTCTCCAATTTGTTGGACACATCTTGCTGCTTACCCCCATTAATAGAGAGCAATGGTGGGAGAGGCTTAGCTCAACCCTAACATATCAGTGCAGCGGTGTTCACACCCTAATTTGAAAAAATGAAATCACCAGGAAAAAGAAGCATAGCTCTTCTAAAATACTCCAACTTCATTTTTCCTATGGAGAGACTCAAAAACCTCCCTGTGAATTCCTCAGTTCAGCAACCAGGTAGGCTTGAATTGACTGAAGCACTGTCTTGAGCTTGATTTTACACTGCTGAAGACAATAATGGAACCTTTACTTTGGTTTCTTGGTAACTACATTTCTTTTCAAACAAAAAGCAAAATGAATGAACAAACAGGCTCAGAAGAGAGCAGGAGCTGCTGGACACAGTGAGTTCAGTGGGAATTTGTTATCTTTGGCAACATTGCTGAATATCCACTTTCGAGGCAGAAGACAGACCTTTCCAACTCTGTTCACAAGTCAAACAGCAAAGCACTGGGCAGTGCCACTTAGGAAAGAGTACTCAAAGAAAGCAATTTGTGGCTGGGTTTTAAATCCTAGGAAATTATGAGATTTGCTCCTTTGGGTGAAAAAGCAGACCAGACATGTTTTCTTCAGCTAGCTAGAAAGTTGATACGTTTTTAATGGTGACTTGTGTTAGACAAGATTTCCTGCCCACAATCTGATCTGAAATATTTTTGGACTGTTACCATTGCTAAGAAAAATAGCGAAACAGGAAACATTGGAATGCTGTTGATATACACAATCAAGCATACAGTGCAAACAGCATTTCCTTTACCAGAAGCATTTAAGTCCTTTCAATTCTCTATATTTACACTTCTCTTAAATAATCATTAGTAAGCCAAACATGAAGACATCTTAACTGCTTAGCTATCGTTAAAAGAGAACAGAGTTGCCAATTTGAAGAACACACATGTATAAAGATTGTTTTGGTTCACAGAAGAGCAGATGAAAAAGACAAGCATGAAACACTCTCCTAGCTTCCAGCTACTTGCAGCTTAAAGGTTTTCTGCAGCAGAGATACCTCCATTGTGTATATCATCCTTTAAAGATTTGTCTTGCACTAATTCACCCACTAGGGTCCTCAAACCACATGCACTCATCACATGTACAGCACAGTCACAAATGAAGTCTCCACTGTCACAACAGTGCTGATCCTTTGGTGAAACTGAAACACCTGGTATGAGCTCAGACCTGTGTCTGAAACCCACCTGGCACAACCTTGCTGCCACACTGAATGCAGGTCAGAGAATATTTAGCATGGGTAATCATTTAAATAAGTAATCATTCAAAATTCATTAGTAGCAACTTAAAAATCACTAAGGACTTATGCTTTCACAAGACATCTCTCCAATGGTGAGTAGAAAAGGAGGACAGGGAAGACTTCTCACTCCAGAAAACCTAGCCCAGCTGGGCACATCCTCCCACCAGCGGGGTAATGCTCCAACCCACAGAGGTGCTGCTCTGTCAGAGCAAGGATCTGTGCCAGCGCAGCTCCTGGGCACAACTGATTCAGCTAATGAGCTACAACTGCACAGAGTGGAGACCAGACCCAAGGGCTGCTGGTGTTGCTGTGCAAATGATGTACATTCCTTTTCATACTCAGCCAACTATTTACAGAGCTACTTTGACAGAGAAAAAACTTTCAGCTCTGACCTGACTGTATTGTGAGCCTTCCTCACCAACTGTACGGCCAAGCCTTAGTGACAGAGCTGTGCCCACCAAAGCTCAGGAAGCCCAAGCCACAGCACTTGGCCAGGTGGCACTCATTTTCCCCAAGAGCCTTCCAACCCCTCCATCCCCATGGCAATGCCCTTCCCTTCTTCACAGAGGAGGGATCCCCACCACACCACAGTCTGCTTTCCTCACCCACTTCCCCTACCTTAAGGTGAGCAGGAGGGTGAAGTATGGCTCCAGGTCTTTTAAAAATGCTTTCTCTGTCACCTCTCTAGGCATCCTCTCAAGGCCTTTCATTTTAAGGCCTTAGACTGTAAAGTAAAAAGAAATGCTCCTGCCTCAGCAATAAAGACTACATAGCACTTCTGACCACTGAGGGCAGCTACATTTAGACCAACACAATTATGGGGGCCTAGAAGGAGACACTGGGCATAAGGGATAAAATCTTCTCAACAGAGTACAACCAGGAAAGACAACATGATGTACACAGATTTTCCATAGAGCAATGGGTAATAATATCAAACTCTAAAGTGTAAGAAGTCAGATCACTGCTTTCACATTCTTGCAGTTTTGACACTCTTCCTGGCCTTCTGTCAGCAGAACTCGGTAATCAGTACAGCAGCAGAAGCATCCAACACACACTAATGCTACCTCGTTGAAAGAGGGTCTTGAAAGAGTGGAGTTGTGTAAACTGAAAGCCCCTGCACAATTTTACACAGCTGCAGATCCAGCTAGAAATCTCTCCCATGGCAGCTTCCAAGCCCAAGGCCAATGAAATGTGCATAGGGTAGCTATAAACTTAACGACATTGTAATTAACATTAGCAAACACATTTTACAGACTCAATGATCTGTAAGAGTGAACTTGCCTGCAGGCTGAAAGAGCCCTTGCCTCCCTTCCTCTTTCCCAGCCAGAACCACATGGCACTGGTTTGCCAAGTCAAGCAGCTGGATTTTGGAGAGGAAAAGGAACACTCCTTTGCAGGAAGATTACATGCTGCTAACTTCAAGGCCAGTACAAAAACTCTGGGGTTAACAGGCTGCTGCAGCGTTCACTACCCATTCACACTGCCTGCACTGTGCTCCATTCTTCCCTCTGTGAGTTCCCTTAATGAACCACCAGGCAATTTTTTGGCCAAGACCCATCGCTTCCTCCTGAACTGGGAAATGCCTGCTGAACTCCTGGCATTGTCCAAGCCATGGTAAAGACTTGTGTTTATCACAGAAAAGCCCTGAACAACTGGACCACTGTGTCATTGAAGGCATGCTTTTGCACTCCTTTTGAAAGCACTTCCCCTGCATCTGCCCTGAAACTGATGGATGATCCCTCTTAGGGAAGGCAGGCACAGGCAAAACTTGCTGCAGGGCAAGTAGAAATGCCATACTGCATCTACCACCTAGCTTTGAAAACCACTGGTATCTGCAGCTGCAATTTACACAAAAAGGAAGGATAAATCCCCAGCACCCTCAAAAAAAGCAGGCTGAAGTTCTTTTAAGTAGCAGCAGTTCAATGCAAAGCAGAGCCCTGCCTTTCCATCTCCATCTCCTCTCCGTACAAAGAGGGCCCAAGAACAAAGCCTGGCTGGGGAAAGGAATGAAGCTGTCCATTGCTCTGCAGTTCAAGATGGTGGGAAGGCTGAAGTCAGTCTGAGCTCTACAGTAGTGGCAGAAATTGTGGCTCAGCTGTCACCTGCCTTTAGTTTTTCAGGACTTGGAGAGTCTGATGCCTAAGAGGAACTTTGTTGCACCCCGGGTCATCACTGTTCGAGGCTGACAGTGCTGTTTGATCAAGAGGCTTCAAAATATACAATATTTCTGAGTCTGTGCTTGGCAGAAACCAGGCAATTAATTGCCTGGAATAACATATAGGCATATATTTCAACTGCTAAAGGAGTGCAACAGGAAGGAAGGACATCTCTGGTTGCACGTCCTCTGATATGAGTGAAGTTTTCATGAGACTATAATTGGTTTCTTGCTGCCAGGAGCCACAGAGTAAGTTGACAGACCCTGCCATAAATTATCAGCCAGTTCCTCACTTGGAAAGTTGTTTTCATAAGGTCAAAGTGCAGCAAATGCAAGCAGCATTAGGATTAAAGGATGAAATGCAGTTCCCTTTTGCTAGCCAGCACCTGCCAGACAAAGCACTAAGAGGTCAAGTTAAACAAGCAAGAGGCCTACTGCCACACCAAAACACAGCTACTGCCCACCCTGCAATCCTCCCTCTCTCCAGCCCCAGTCCTGCCCAGCTACGTACCTGCTGACTGTCAGGGTCAGCTCATCCGTGCAGCCCTTGATTTTGTTTTGTGCCTCAAGGTGTGTCATGTTGTCTGTGTTCACTCCATCGATGGCTATGATCTGGTCTCCTATACACAAGTTGGCTATTGCAGCTTTGCTGCCTGGAGTCACCTAAGAGAAAACAAAAAGAGTGAATGGACTTTCCAGGGAGGAGATTTCCATAGCAACATTTGAAAAGGAGTTGGAGAAGCTGTGGCTTTTCTCACTGGTACCTGGAAGTAAAGAACGTAAAATTAATGAAAGTAAATTCTAAGAAGAAATTTATCTAGGTCTTTTAGATAAAGGATTTTGTTTCGGCACCCACAGATAGAAATCTGGAGAGAGAACAACAGGTAAATAACAGAAATCATATTTTCACTCAAGACAATTCTCATGCTAGAGAGCAAGATCATAAAGAAAGCAACTATGTTCTTTTGTGGACAGAGAAGTGCTCTCTGAAACAGAAGGCACTGAGGACAGACAGAAGTCCAAGTCCCTAAGAACAGAGGTGACAGAAAAGAGTATCAGAGTCATTGCAATACCAATGCCAATCATAAACAGCTTTGCCTGCATTACAATTTCATTCGTTTTCTTCCTTAAGGAAAGGTTTGGACTCAAGATTTTGGATTCCTTCTTTAGTTGTTATAATATGGTTTTTCCCAGAAACGGGTGCAACACACATTTACTGATTTCAGCAAGATCAATCCCAAAGCAGTGTGTGATCTACGCAGATCGGAAGGGGCAAAGGCATCAGAAACGTCATCCTTAAATCACAAGCTGTCAGCAGTGTCTGAAGAAGCAGAAGCACCACCCCCCCTGCCTGATCACAGCTCACCTTGACACCTGTTGCCATATTGATCTCCCCTTCCTCTCCATGTGGCCCCAGACAGAAGGCACTATGCAGCAATGCCATCAGCATGACACTCCTCATGAAAAAGGTCCCAGCTAAAACTTGGCATTTTCAAACAAATCAACTAGATGGCTTCTTCATTTTACACTTCTTTTAAAGAGGTGTCCTCTTAACAACTGAGACCTCTGGGCCAAACTTGTTGCTTGGGCAGAAGGTGAATAACATCACATTTGTGGCTTTGCAAACACTACATAAGATTTTGTGCCGTTTTAATGAGTTTGTGAAAGGTGTGTAATGATTTCTATGGGCTTTCATCCATTATTTAACAGGCGGAGGAAATGAGAAGGGTGGACTGCTCCCTGACATGAGTACAGATTAAAACATGCCTTGCAGCTGAGACATACCTCATTTATGAGTCCATTACAACTGGTATTCATTCTACACATTCATGCTAGGTTCCAGCATGCTGGAAAGCAGCTGAGTAAACCCAGCAGAGCTTTCAGACATAAATACCATTCACAAGATTTAGAAATCCCTCCTAACTAGCGTTTGGTTGGCAAATCATTGCCCTCAGGGAAACATTCCCCTTCCAGAGGTGTCACACAATAGCAGCAATCACTGTTTTCCCTGGGTCAAACCTGTTCAGCATATCTCCTCACAACTGTAGTGGGCTGTTTTCCCCAACCAGAAGAAAAATCACAAGCTGCTTTTCCTTTTTCAGCTCTCTACTAGGAAAGTGTTTAATGGAAAAAAAAAGGACACAAAAGTGGATCACAGATGTCCAAGCTGACCAAGGTGCTCAACATTAATCCAAAGAACTTCAGATGGGTCAACAAATAGTGGATGTATACCTGCACACCACTTTGAATGCTGCAAGCAGTCTCTGAACTGACAGAGGAAGTGCTGATGAACATACCAGAAAAAGCACCAAATGGACACAGAGAATCTGATTTACATGCGAAGATCACCACCTGCCAAGCTGCAGCCCTCAGCTGACCAGTGACCTATTGAGGCCATGGAGTGCAATCTGGATTCATTGCCTTGAGAGCGCCTCTGTAAACCTTGTGACAGGGTGCTGTGGTTCAACCCCAGCCAGCAGCCAAGCCCCACTCAGCTGCTCACTCCCTCCCCACCTGCAGGACCAGGGAGAGAACCGGGAGAGTAGAAGTGAAAACTTCTGGGCTAAGATAAAGACAATTTCATAGGGAAAGCAAAAGCCACACACACAAGCAAAGCAAAGCAAGGAATGAATGCACTCCTTCCCACGGGCAGGCAGGTGCTCAGCCATCCACAGCAGAACAGGGCTCCATCATGCATAATGGTTACTTGGGAAGACAAACAACATCACCCCAAACATCTCCCCTTCCTCCCCCTCTTTATATGCTGGGCATGACGCCACGTGGTCTGGACTATCCCTTTGGTCAGTCGGAGTCATCTGTCCCATGCACCCCCAGACTCCTCACCAGCATGGCAGTGCAAAAAGCAGAAAAGGCTTTGCTCTGTGTAAGCCCTGCTCAGCAATAACAAAAACAACTCTGTATTATCAACCCTGTGCTCAGCACAAATCCAAACCACAGCCCCTTACCAGCCACTGTGAACAATTCTACCCCAGCCAAAACCTGCACACAGGGACAGTTCGAAGCTCTGAAGAAATCCTGAGCACTGATAGCTGCCTACAGTCCCACCAGATCTGGGAGCTGTCATTATAAAATCCATAAGACAGGTCCCTAAGGATATCATTAAAGCAAAAGGAGCCTGCAGGAAATGCAGTGTGGGTCCTGTCCTGATCTCTGGACCTTAACTGAGTCACTTGGTTTCTTGGGGCCTTTGTTTCCTCTGCTACCAAAAGAGGTAGAGAGGCACATTACTCACCCCTGTAAGGAACACCAAGCTCAGTACACTGTTACCATGATTCATTGTCAATCAGATAAGTTGCCAAGGGTCAAGAACAACAGTGGATTAATGCCAGCACTGGAACACTGCTGGAGACTGAGCCATACGGCTTGCTGTATTTCTGATAATTATACAACATGTGATAGGCTGGTAGAAGCAATCACGTATCACCAGGAACAGCTAAGCCACAGCAACCAGGGACACTGAAATACTGAAGCCTCCTGAGGAACCCCCAAGAGCCACCAGGAAGAGCAGCTGGCATTCACAGTGACATCTCTGTGCACTGCCAGTACTTCTGGTGTCAGTTCCCTGCTGCATCCATTTCAGAGGAATTGGAAATGCAAGTGCTCTTCTCCATCAGGTAAGTGCCACTGGTAGCACAGGGGCTATGCCATGCACTCAGGTACTCACATAATCCTCTCCCCTAAGCACAAGCTACAAGGTTGCACAAAAATATAAAAGAGATGTGTATCTGCCAAAAGTAAACATGTTTTAATATCCAGCTTCTTCAGGTCTGGAAATAACTTGCCCTGAAATGCAACCTTCCTCAAACTACTGCCTACAACATCCAGCTCATACTGTCTGCCAGGTCTGCTCACAGCAAACATGTCTGCACAAGGGCAGGGTATGGAGGGAACCCAGCCCCCATCCTTTTAGGATGATTTATAGCTACTAATAATGTTCCCTTCCCCCCTCACAGTAAGGTCTGGGCTTATCTCAGTGCTGCCAAGCAAAAGGCGTTTCTGTTATTAAGAGAGGAGCACAGAGCTGCCACTGTGATGTTTTCCTGCTTTTATTTTTGTGACATCCCTGCCTGGTCCATGGGAAGCAGCAGGGGCAGGCATGTGGCTGGGGGGAAAGCAGGGAGAGGTGCTCAGAGCACTGGCCGCTATCAGCCAGCTTACACAAAAGGACTCCAAAAATGAACAAAAACTTCAGGCAAGCAGGGATCCAGTAGATTTTGTATCTGAAACTGCTCTGTTCCTGCTCTCAGATGATCTAAAGCTTTGTCCCAGCCTCTCTTACCCTTCCCTCTTGAATGAGCATGGAGCAGAGACCAGCAGGAGCCAAGGGACCAGCAGGCAGTGCTGTACAAGTGCACATCTTGTACAGGTGGGTGAGGCAGTTGAGCAGATAGAGCTGCACTTCTGCATGGATAGGCAAGAAGGGCTGAAAGATACTGCAAGCAACCAACCTTGTACAAGTCACAGCTTGTGCAAAGGCACACTTTCTTGTGTCCTTCAAAAGAGCTCCCTGACTTGGTCTGGGCCTCCTCCACTGGGCTTGAGCAGATGGAACATGGGCAGACTCACCAGGCACCTCCCAGCTCCAGAGACACCATGGTTGGGTGAATAAAGCCCTGCACACCTCATAACATCATGCCCAAAGGCTTCCTCTGGAAAGGAGCCATGCCCTGCCTTGAGGTGATTGTTCCCAAGCAACTGGGTAACACTGCCATGAGGTCATTTTGCTGTTGAACAGACAATGCTGAGACAGGCAGAGCAGCACTGACTCATACTGTGTCCAAAACGGGCCCCAGAGTGATGCTCTGTTTGGTGGTGTTCTGTGTAAGAAATCTGGGCTACTATAGAAATATTCTGGATACTTACAACCAGATACATCAAACCACGTCCTTGATACCAGCTCAGACACATGTGCCAGAATATGGAAGAAATAAACAATCCCCAAAATCTACAGGTTTGATTGTGCACTCTTTATTCATGCAAAACTCAATGTAGTAGATAACAGTTTAGACCAGTTATAGGCTTGGACCCCTTTTTTAAAACAGCCTCCACAGATTCAGGATTGGCCTAGCAGCAAAGAAAGTGCTATGAAATATCAACTCTTCAGAAAGTCTTTGGGCAAGTGCATTTACAATAGAAAACACTTTGATTTAGCAGCAGGAGAAACATCTGGCTGCTTATTCAGCTCCCAGGACCTCTTTATAAAACTTCTGTCTGTCCCAGAGCTTGCCAAACACAACTACATTTTATATTTGATGTAATTCCCTCCATACATGCTATCTAACAAGCTTTGCAGTCCCTGGACAGGGGTACATGGTGCCTTTTTTCCTCCTGCAGGCAAGGATCCAAGAGGCAGCAGTGGGTATACTGAGGGAAGCTGCTGCCCTCAGCAAATGAGAGGGAGGAAGGGTGGGAAGCATTTTTATGAAAAGCAGCTCCCTGTGAGTCACGATAGATGGGTGGGTCGAAATTCATTCACTTTTTTCTGGCCTTCTCCCCTCATCCATTCTGGCACCCTACATGCTCACTGTGTCAGCTCCTCACAGTTTCTCACAGACCCTGCAGCCCGGGGCATCACTCCTCACTCCACACCTAAACCCATTGCAAGAAGTGATGAAGAGATAAGAAATAAGAAAATTAACATCAGCCAAGAAAAAAGATCTGGAGAAACTGCACCTCTGTGTGTTTGAGAGGAAAACCCAGCTGGGTCATTGCTGGAAAGGACAGATATGAAGCAACATACTTCCAAGGCCACCAGTGACAGCCAGACATCTCTGACATTCACTTTAATCCTCCCCACCCACACACACTGCTCTTTTACCATGAGTAATGTCCTCAGCACTGGAGTATTATGCTAAGCAGTCAAAGTTTCTCCCAGCAAAAGCATGCAGCTGGGTCAGCAGAGATCAGAGGCTATGAGAAAACTCAGACAAGCACATTCCCCACCCCTTCTCTTTAGGGCAGCAGGAATGATATGCCTTACAACTGGCTCCAGGAGAGTTCCCTTCAGTGCTGCTCCTGTTCCCTGCACCATCACACTCTGGCCAGGCTGCAGCCCAAGCCTCACTGGCTGCTCTGTGCTGGCCCAGACCACATCATCACCAGGAGACAAGGAGGAGAAGGGGGTGATACCTCTGGCTGGTGAAACCCCTGAGCACCAGCCCGCCCAGTGGGGTCTGGGCTTCCAGCACAAGCTCCTCTGGCAGCCCAGCCCTCTCCTGCCTGCCTTCATGCCCTACCCTGACAGCCAGAGGAGCTTTGTCAACACGAAAGGGGAAGGCATCAGACACTGCACAGAGGGGGCTGACCTTGGTATAAAAAGACATGGGTGAGAGGATTTGCTCAGACAGATGCTCAAATGGTGGTCAAGGAGTCACTCAGCCTCACAGCTTCTTTTGCAACATGTCCCACATTAAAACAAATAAACAAGAGATTTTTTACAAGGCCTCAAAACCAGCTGAGTCTTTCCTGATGGTTTATTTCATCCTCTAAATAAATTAACACATCCAGTAATCAGCAACCATCTAAGATACTGTAGTCCAGAACAACATCAATTATCTATGCACTTTAGGGCTCTTATAATTTCCCTGTTTATACTGAAAAAAAAAAAAATCCTGTTATTTTGATGCTGCACCCTTCAAATCCAATTAATTTTACATAACATATACATTTCTTGATGGACAAAGTGATTTTTAAGGGTGAAATGCACCAAGAAGCCTGCAGCCATACATAACTTGACATCTGGGAATAAAAAGCTTTCTTCCTCCCAAGAAGTCCAGCATTTGCTTTTGTCACCTAAAGTTCTAGGGCTTAAAGCTCTCACATAATGTAGAGGCTGGTACATTCACTCCAAATGTACAGTTCTCTCTTTAGGCCCTTTGGGGAACTTTAGGCCCTTTGGGTCAGACATCATCCGAAAAGATTATACTGGTTGCAAAGAAGAGGTACAGAGAAAAGGGAACTCCAAAGTTTGGGTGACATCAAGCTGCTGCATAACCAATGAAAATTAATCTGAATGTGTGAACTGAGGAAAAGAGAACCCTGGGTGCTAGGAAAGACAAGAGTACTGCCCTGCATGTAGCTCTGGTGGAAGGCATTTGATTAGTATCCCAAAAATTGTAAAAGTTTTTTTCAAGGTAAAAGTGCTCCTCCAGATCAGGAAACTGGACTGGAAAAGATCAAACCTGTCCTTGCCCCAAAGCACTTTGCATTTAACCCAACAATATTTGCTGCTTTGCCCTTGCTACAATTAAAGAAGATTTCTTTTCATCCAAACCCTGGTAGTCAGGGAAATCAGAAAAGTCTTCTCATCTTCTCAGCAGCCATTCGTACCTTTAAGCACAGGATTTTTCCAGGAAACTGCCAGGATTGATGTTGATTTCAAAGCCCGTAGGGGCACAACCTGTGCGCTCTGACAGGGCAGACAGGGCTCCCACCAAGCAATGCACAGGGCATCCTGCTGTGCTCTGAACACCAGCCCAGCCTCTTCAGCAGGGCCAGAAGCTCTTGGCAGGTGACACCAAGGAGCAGAGTTCCACAGGCCCTCATCAGCTGTTCCGGAGCAGCCGTGCCTGGTGTGGCACAGCAGGGCTGGTGCAGCACAGCCCCTGCCCCACCCGCAGCCACGCAAACATCCCAGCAGCAAACACAAAGCCACCTTGCCCTTCCTATAAAGCCCAGCAGCTTTCCCAGCTGCCTCCCTCTGCCCAGACAGCCCCAGAACAAACCCCCAGCACAGTGCTGAGATTTGCAGTCAAGGGCACAAGCGCTGGACCCCGTGGCAGAGGAACTGCAGTCATAGGTGTGCACAGTGCAGACCAGCCAAGGCTTTCTGGGTGAGGAGGAAAGCCAGCCCAACCCTAAATCCTATCACATCCACCACACCCCATGTTTCCTTTGGCAGAGGAAAGGCCAAAAGGTTCCACTTTGGGAGCAGAGGGCTGCTCCCGGAAAGCCCCAGCTCTCCTCATGTCTCAGAAAAATAACCTGCAGCCAGAGTCTCTTCCCACCTGGGGCAGAGGCTGGAGCCAGCCCCCAGGGCAGTCACTGGTGCCTCTCAGCTAAGCCCTGGCATGCACCAGGGGAAGGACAGTCTCCACCCATGCCATCAAGGGATGCCATTAGCAGGGTGACCCCACCAGCAGGGCTCTCCCTCACCACTGGCTCTGGGATGCCTTTACTCAGCTGCCTCCTACATGGGTTACTGGCTGACAGGGTAAGGACATCAGCTGGTACTAAAGCTAAATCTGGTATCTTTTCACACCACAGGATTCAGTCCCATGATTTCAGATGGGAAATGAATTAATTGATTGATTTCAGACCATCAAGTCCAGTTTTACCACTAAATCAAGCTTTAAGTTTATAAAGCTGGTTCAGAGGGCCATGCTTGAAAAGAAAACCAACACACTCAAACGCCCAATTATGATCCAATTCTGTATTTTATATAAATTCTGAGTTTTTAAAATTCCACAAATAGATAAAATATCAGACTAAGCAGGAATGAATTCATTTTACAATGGTCAAAATCAGCAACAATCATCATGTTTGGATTTCATCTTTTTAACGTATTTACATAACTGGACTGTCTTGAAACCAATTTTTCACTGGAAAACTGGTTTTATAAGAAAATGTCCAGTTTTATAGACTCCAAGAGACATCCTTAATGGAGCTGGGAGGTTTTTGACATGACAAAACAGCAAACATCTGTTTTGCCCATATTTTGGGTCAGATGCTCAAGATTGCTACCACAAACAACAAAAATCATCTCAATAACAAAGTTTATCAGACAGCTCCATGTTTTCAGCTGGAAACAAAAAGCCTCAATGTTTATCAAAATCAAATGCAACCAAACAGGCAACAGCTCATGTTACCTGAGGAATGGAGGGGGATGGGGTCTGTCAACTGCACTGCTTTTCAGACTGCTCCATTCCATCAGTGGCTGCTCATACAAGGTGCTGCTTGCTCCCTCCATCAGCTCCCAGCCTCAGTGGGATTTAACTGAGAACTACCCTGCGCACAGGTCAGCTCTACAGAAATGATTACTCTGTATGTATTGTGTCCATTCCTGTCTCAGAAAGAACTTCTCTCAAATTCTACCCCAGTGACTCACTGAAGAGTACATACTTGCAAAGAGCAGTAAAGACAAGGGCCTTTCCTACTCCTCTAAGGAAATCCAGCAGGCTTTGACCCAGAGTTCATTACACTGATCAACATAAGTTTGGGGTTTTTTCTGAACAAAAACTGCAATAAACTGTGTACCAGAACACTACAGTTTTAAAAAGAAATGCAAGCCAGAAACATCTGTGAAACATCCATCCTAAAGAGATAGGAAACTCCACAAGAAAGTCTCATGAGCAGTATTTGTGAAATCTCCATACTCAATTCTCTCCATGAAGACCAGTCCAACATAACCAAGAAACCAGAAGTGTTCTCACAAAAAGATGCTTGTGATGTATTTGAGCCTGAAGCAGTTTTGAACACGTATTTCAAGTGGGAAGTGAGGCAGTTACAAAAGACAAGGTAAGAGCAGTTGTGGAAATGCCACAATCTTTCATCTGCTGCTCCTCTAAGGCACAACCAGACATTGGTACCATACAGCCAGTGTCAGCCAGAAGCCCTTGGCCAGGCTCTGGTGGCTCCCATGCTCATGGCACCAGTGGTCCTCATCCTTCTTGGACCCAGGATTGCAACACCAAGTTTCAATGACTCCCTCTGGAGAACAGCCCAAACGGTGCTGCCTCCCACCAACACGACTGCATTCCAGTGCAGCTGCTCCCCAGCTCACTGGGAGCTTGCGAAGCCAAAAGCCACTAGCAAGAAGCTGAGACACAATGGTGGTGAGGGGCCATAAATACCAAGATAAACTCTAAAGCTTAACAGCACAAGTATGATGGTGCCAGAAGCCAAACATGAGCTCCTGGCAGACAATGCAGGCTGAATTTAGGCACCTGGTTCAAAGAGATCTGCAAGACACCCAGCTGGGGTCTATGGCTGGATGGACGTCTCTCCTGGCATCCCACCAAGCCAGCACATGGAACAGCATGGTGATCCCATCTGTGCATCACTGGGACAGGCTCCACTGGCTACATGGGACAGCACTGAGCCCATGGACAGCACACCCAAACAGCAGCACTCTCAGTGTCAGGATGCCACTGCTCCCCACGCCCAGGGCAGCAGCCCAGCCCTGTGCACCTCTGCTAACAGTGCTGCTCACGAGCACATCTGTGCACCCACTCACCTCCCACTTGCAGCACAAAATAAACATAAGTGCTGAGGAGGGAGAGGGCAACCAAGGTAATGCTCTTATCACAGGTCACAGCCTCCCCACCCTCTCAGGTAACCCTTCTATCTCATAACACAATAGGACCAAGGCCCTCACAACCCCTGGCAGATGTCAGTCCTACGGCCACAGCTCACCCCATCCTGTAAGGGAAAAAGGGCTCCGTGCCAGAAATGTCCCTGGTGAAAACACAGGTGCCAAATAAAATCAGCAAGAATATGTAAAATCATCACACAAGGAGGAACAGACTTTTTAAAACAGGTCAAAACTGGATCAGATATTTTTTTACATGGTAAGGGGAAGACTTGCCAAGAATTTCACTCCTGAGCCCAGGAGAAAAATCCAGGAGCCTTACGAGCAAACCACAGGAAAGATTAATGACTTGAAATCTGGGAGGGGAAATTAGAAGTGTCAGAGGGGTCACAAGAGAAAGCCCTGATAAGAGCTGCTAATTGTGAGCATTTACGTCACCACGATCAGAGAGGCTATTTTATTACATTTTAGTCTCTAGGGTCAGAATTTCTCATGAGGCAGTTATTTTTGCTGCTTTGCTGATCTATGTTCCTTGGTATGTGCCTATAAGCATTGATAAAGGCGACCAAGAAGAGCTAAGAGCAGGTAGGGCTTTAGACACCCTTCTGCCTGAGATTCTTGCTGGAAGGAAATGGCAATAACTACCATAACAATGAAGTAAATATCACTTCCCTTACAGTAAAGGTGCTTTCATATCCCAAAATGCTTTAGAAAAATGAAGCTTTATTACCGTAATTGAAAGACATAACACAGAAAACTAGTAACTCACCCCCCAGCCCCGGTGGGTTTAAGAGCACTTGTAAGCTCTGCCCTTCCTACAGCTGGCAGCTTCCCCGAGGCACCCGGGCTCCTTCAGGCGGTGGGACCCCACGGCAGGAGATCCCGTGGCAGGAGGCATTTATAAAAATTCACAAGTCTGACCATCCTGGTCTTCTTTGAGGGCAGCAAATTCACGTAAATTCAAGTTCTGGTACGTTCCACTTCCTACAGCCCTTCCTCACCTGAGGCATGCGGGCACTCCAAAATTGTGCAATGGTGGCAGATGCCAGAGCCCCAGGCTAAGAGCAGCTCGCTGGATGCCTCTGCTTTGCCGAGGGATTGCTGGAACGAGGAGCAATCCCTTCGTTCCTATTCCCATCGGGGAGACCTGCAGCCAGCCCCGACAAGAGTCTGTGCAGTGCACCCCGCGCAAAGCCGAGCAGAGTTTGGGGCTCGGGGCCGCACACGGGCCCGCGGCTCTGGGAGCCTGCAGGGGACGGGGTGAAGGACCCAGCTCCCGGCAGGGTCGGGCACTGTGGGGACAGGTGGGGACAGGACAGAGAGCACCGAGCACCTATGGGGACAGGACAGAGAGCACCGAGCACCTGTGGGGACAGACAGGACAGAGAGGCAGCGAGCACCGGCGTCTCACAGACAAACGCTGGGCAGAGGAGGGAAAAGCCATGTATATAACGCTAAAATTGTTCCGATGCAAAATTTTTGCCATTTCCTAACTAATTTTCTTCAAGGGGGGAGCAAGAAGGACTTCGAACAGAGACGGGCAGAGGCACTAAATACACCTTAACATGGCTACTGTAAACAAAGGCTCTTAACTATACATGGCAAGCAAAGCCTGAGAGCCCTCAGCCATCCTCGGTGAGACGGGTTCCCACAGGCTGGGCTGCCAAACCCGAACCGGGGCTCAGGGAATTCCTACTGCCTGCAGGGTCCCTATGGACAGGCCGAGGAGGGAAGTTCGGTGGGACGCAAAGACCCCGTCTGCTACAGCTGAAGGGGCTGAATGTGCCACCACCGATTTCACCGTAAACATGAAAACTCAAACAAACTAAAAAACAGGGGGGAGAAAAGGACAAGCCCATCTCCCGCCCCGTCTTTGCAGCTGTGCCACCTGCCAGCCCGAGCCGACCCCGCCGCCCCCAGCACCGCCCGCCGCAGCCCGCCCTACCCTGGAGATGGCGAGGGGCTGCTCGAAGTCGCGGCCGCCCACCAGGCGGAAGCCCCAGGGCCCGGGGCCCGAGAGCACGATGCGGTGCGTCCCCATGTGCGCGCTGCACCTCGCGGCTGGCTCCGACAGCCCCGCCGCCCGCACCGGCCCGGCCCGGCCCGGCCCGCCCCCGGCCCGCCCCGCCCGCCGGGCGCGCCCCGCCCCGGGCAGCAGCGCCCGCTCCCCGCCGCCTCCCCGGCTGGAGCCGCTCCCCGGCTCGGGGCAGGCCCGCCCGGGGCAGGGCGGCTGCCGGGCTCGGGAATCCCAGCGCCCCTCAGCCGCTCCCTGCGGGCAGGCAGGACAAGCCCCCGGCACGCAGGCGTGAGTGCCCCGGTGCGGCATCTCCCAAGCAAATACTCTCCAGCCTGGAGCAATGTTAACTCTGAAACCTAATGGGGGCGATGGAATTAAGCGGCCCTGCCTGCAGTTTCCCCGTCAGGATGGGATGAGTGAGGTGGAGGTGGAGCCTGTTACCTCTCTGCTAATTTATCCCAGGTTCACTGATTTAAACAGCATTTTCTTTCTCTCTAGCCCCTTAAGCACGGTGCCACCAATAAAAGGAATTCTTCTATACAGGTTTTTCAGTCAACCTTCTTATGTGTGATTTAGGGAAAATAGTTATTTCAGTTGCATATTAAGCCCTCAGTAATCTGATGGTGGACAAGTGGAAAGGGTTGGTCACAGAACCGGCACTGGCATTTGCACCCGGAGTGCAAGCATTGCTGCTCACTTAGTTAATGAATACAGCTCACCCATAAGCACAACATCAGCGAGTTGTATCTGAAGCTGGGATCCAGCCACAGCTGGGGAGCATGGAGCAGGCAGCAAGCAGGAATGATGCAAGTCATCCAGGTACTGGTCCTACAAGACACGGCCGCAAATGATCCCATCACAAGGCACACCCTCACTTCTGCAATTCCCTTTTGTGGTTGTGCCCTTTTTCCTGCATTAGCTTGTCTTTTCACAGGTTATTTCTTTCCAGGGTCCATGTGTCCAGACCATTAATTTCATTCCTAGCAGAGAGAAGTAGTTCTTCCACTACATCATTGGTGTGGCACTCGTGACAGTGAAGAAAGTGACTGCTTTGCCACGGCAGTGTGCAGGATCTCCAGAGAGCTGTTGCACACTGCTGGGTCACCTTCCCCTCTCTGCTTGCCCATCTTCTGAAGTCACTAGCACCTCTAGCTTCCTTACCTTAGATTAGGTTAGAGTGAGTAAATACCAACGTTCAGCAGTCACAAATGAGTTTCTCCCCTCCCTGTCCAGGCTGATGTAAAGCAAAGGTGAGGAGTGCTTGTCAGCAAAGCCATGGTCAGGCTGCCCTTTGGCTTTTATAAAAGAGATCTGTGAAACAAAAAAGGGCTTGTGTCTGTGTGCTTTCTAAACACATGTAAAGTAGCCTGAGGCTTTTTCTGTCGTGGTAGTTTGGTTTTAGGATCAACTTGTTTACAGTTTGACTTCCTAAAAGCATTGTGAGTGCAGCCATGATGTTTATCTGTCTGCCTGGCCATCCAGGCACATCATCACAGAGTCTGAATCTGTTGCACAATTTTGGCTTAGTCTGAGATAGACGTCTCCAAAAAGTTAAAACTCCTTGTGAAATACCAGTCTTTAGGGTGAGCACAGTCCTGCACATGCCTTCCCTCACTCCTTCAGGAACTGTTCCCTTACACAAGGCACGCCCAGAAAGTCCCAGCTAGGTGTATTGCTGCAGGGAGACAGGGGACAATCACCACAGACCTACAAACCCCGTGAGTTAATGCTGTAGCCATACCTGCCCCGGTAGGGTGCAGCTACCAGACAGCAGAGTCTTAAAGCTTTTGACCCAAGCCAGGGTTAAAAATGCACATGTAAGCCCAACACCAACTGACATCCCTTCCCCCACAGGCTGGCATTTTGAGTTTCTTGCCTGACTTAACCTGGGTGGTCTTTTCATCTGAGGTCGCAAAGACCCTTTGTAAACCAGTGGAGAGAGGTGTACTCCTGACCTCCCAGGTCTGCGCGCACGCCACAGCAACTGTACCCTCACACCATGTATGGTGAGATCTGTGTGTAAACCAGCTTCTCCTCTGCCTTTATGCCTTGGTTTCTTTAAGCAAAAGTCAGAGCCAGCCTACAGCTCAGGAAGGACTGATGAGCTCAAGCCAAATCACAAGCAGGATCCTCAGGTGCAGGACAGTGGTGAAGCCCATGGCAGACAGCCACACGTCAGTGTGGATACAGTGGGGCACTAATACAAAAGTGCATTGCTACAGGAACAACCAGAGTAGATTTTATTAAATAACTTGTACAAGGAACACAATAGTAATTCAATAATTCCATTTATTAATTGCCAAATAGTAATCCACTGCAATAAGAAACAAAAAATCAACACAAAAAGAAGTTGCAGTTTGTGTGGATATGTGTGATGTGTGTGTGTATGTGTGTGTGTGTGTTTGTGTTTAACTTAAACTGGCAAGAGCAGGAACAGAAAATTAACTTTTAAATGAGTATGTTATATACAATCAATATCAACATGTTACTTTGCTGGATACATTTATTTGGTGTTATCCAATCTTACCAACAGGCCTAAACATTGTTGCAAATAACTGGAGGGCAAACCCAAAGCAGAACAACTAACCCATAAATAAGATGCAGGATTCAAGATACCTCCTGCAGAAAATAAACAGTGGTGCTTTGTATCATATCTGAAACCTTTCATAATGAATATTTTGTGCTAAAACTCTTTATGTGAACATACACAGAATTCCATCACTTAAATTAAAGTGGAAAAAAATCCCAACCTTTCACAACTGCCTTTTTTCCCCTCCCTTCACTCAATGTGTTTAAATTATTTCTCTATACAAGGTAAGTACATTGTCTGTACAAAGTTAAATATACATATTTACAGTCAAACTTCTGAGACACAGAGTCTTCTCTTCCGCTGACTGAGACGGAAGACAAGCCTACTTGATTTCAAACCCAGGAGCATGGCTAGTTTATCAAAACATTGCAAGTCGTGCTAACAGTTAGTTGTAGTTTACTCTTAATAAATCTGTATAAAAGCATCAGCATAAAAATAGGCATTTTATATTATTAAATACGGCTTATGACAAAATAGCAATCTACCCTTTGCTATTTGTACGGCAATTGTAGGAAGCAGAGTCTGATAGAATTGGTTTTGTTTATGCTTTTTCTTAATAACAAAAAGTCTATCAAAAGAGTATTCAGAGTGGATTTACAGGCAAACATACAGCCAAGCCATGGGGTTTTTTTTCCCCTCAAGGAAATACAAATCTATGTAACTGGTAGTAACTGCTGGGAACAGCTTTCCAAATTGATTAGACTTTTTTGTATGACTAAGAGGCAGCCAAAATGCATGTATTTATTTGACCTACCATCAACACTCTAACCAAAATGAAAAAAAAAAGGCACCCTCAGTGATCCATTTTTCAGATTTATCAGAGCCTCTAAGATTTAATGCTGGGAAAGAAGTCCCAGCATTTCATCCCAAAGCATACACTGGAAAAGGTGTATGATCCTTTAGGGCCAGCGACTGGGCAAGAGGAGCAGAGAAAGTGAACAGCCGTAGGACTCAAAGAGAATTTGCCCTCACGGATGTTCTGTTTATTGGTTCTACTCTTTGTGCAGATAAATGTCAAAGCTAGGCTGATTTCTCTTTAAAAACAGGACTCAGTTAATTTTGCACACAATACATTCACACACACACCCCCTGCACAAAAGAAAAAACCCTGCAGAGATCAGTGATATGTTATTGAAGGGTTTGGGATTTTTGCACTTTTGCATTACGCTTTGGCTGACCTCTCTGGATTAAACCACCAATCCCAAACTCCTTTTCCACACAGAGCTCTGCAATTCAATTGAATCAGCTGTCCTCTGCCTCTGCTGGGTCTTAAGATGCATGACATGAAGGAAAGGTTTTCTATGGAAATAGAAGGCAGAGAATAGTGAGTCTTCAGCAAGGCAGAAACTGGGCAGCAAGCCTGTTTCCTGAACTCCTGTTCCTGAACTCCTGTGCCAGCCAACGTGAGCAGCTGCGGGGCTGAGTACTGCCCCAAAGCACTACCCTATCTCAACACACAAACAAAACCTATACCATGTGCTTCCCTGAAGCCTTCTCAGAGGTAAGTACTCCGTACAAATTAAGATTATCATCAAAACTTTTACTGGGGAAGGGAGAGGAATACACAAAGGCAGCACTGTAAACTAGAAACTGTCTCTTCTTCAGCAAACAAATCACACCCTGACTCCATGGAAGCAGGGCTACACATTCAACTCAATAGTGTACCACATAACCACATCCTCCTAACACTTCTCATCTCTTGTCTATTACATTCATAAATTGTCTGTTTCTTCACTGTTTAAAAACACCATCTGGAAAGGACTCCCACCATCCTTGTCATGGTGGGATCACTGTTACTTTACAGGTACAGAAGCTTCACGTAGTTGCCTGGGAAGGTGCCAAATTGCCTTGTTCTCCTGGATGTACCTGTTGCAAAATAAAACACAAGGAAGACTTAGTAAGATGGAGACATACCTACACTTAAAAAGGTACAGCTGGCAACCTCTTCTGCCTGCAGGCATTAATTCCTAATACTAAAGAGGAGCCCTAGTCAAAGAGTCTTTTGGTACAAACCAGATCACAACTAGCTCTGCTACTAATCATCTTTGGTCATCCCCTTTAACAATTAATAACGTGCTGGTGAAAGCTCCTGGGCCTATAGGTTAGAAGTCAAACTCCTCTCAGTGCAAATGAGCTAATCTCCCTTAAGAAGAGATGGCAAGCCTAGATTTGAAATGTTGAGATAGAGAACACTGTCCAGACTTGCACTCCTTGAAGGTAAAGGATTTTGCTAAACATGCACTTGAGGCTGGATTTTCAGGGACTGCAACTCCTATCCGTGTGTTCTCTTCCCCCCCTACTTGCCACTTTCTGTAACTAGTCATGGCTCCCCTCAGCTTTGGAAATGCTACAGAAACCCAGTTTTTCTTGGTTCCCTCAGTTGCTCTGTCATCTGTGTAAACAAGAAGGATCTGGACAAAGAGAGGAATGGAGATACTAAGAAGATAAAAAAGGAAGTACTAGAGATCTAGCAAGGAAAACAAAGCTCCACCACCTTGCAGCCTAATTTTAATATTCTTGGTGGGAAAAGATGGGAAATTATGGAAAAACTGAAGTCAGTTTTTTTCATCATTTTGACCTCACAAATGAAAGCAACTTCTGCAAAACTGCTCATCCCAATAAGCTCTGCTCAAAGGCAAGTGTCACACTCACCCACAAACCAGCCGTCATCACATTTCTCCATCACATCAACAATGTCACCGTCCCTCAGTTCCAGCTCATCATCATTCTGAGGAGTGTAGCTGTAGAGGGCTTGGTAGCTAACTCTGAAAACCAGAAAGACAGTAGATGTTAGGCATTGAATTTGACATCTCTTCAGGAGGAGATGTTCCTCTTCCCCTAATTCCTATTACATATTGCTGAATGCAGTCTGGACCTGTGTTTGCCTTTTGAGAGGCGGCAGCCACCTGCATTGAATTTGCTGTTGTCAAAAGGTCATGGTAGTAAAAAGTGTGATACCTACACTGTGTGGGATATGTGGAGAGCTCCTGCTCCCTTTCTGCCATGTAGTTGTCTGCACAGACAAACAACCAGAGCCTTCCTAACTTGTAGCACCTAGACAGTGTTCAGTTGCAGACATCCCATTAAGTGCAAGCCAAAACCTGGATACACTCGTTCTTGGGCTAAAGGAGACAGGTATTTCCTTGCTCAGGCACATAGGCAGAGAGAGCCATAACTGACCACATGGCAGAGCAAAGGACTTTAGAAAAAGATATTGCCTACTCTACTGCACTCTATATACATGGATAAATCATGGCTGAGGAGGTATGGTGGAATAGAAAACCCAGGCTGAATCCTGCCCAGAGATGTCATTTGTACCACAGGCACTGTGTATTCACTAGAAAGGATCCTTAGGGAGTGGAAACAATCTTTGGGCAAATTTGGGGAGGCTTGGATCCCCTGCCCAAGGAGCATGAAAATAGAGTTGATGTGAGATGCTCCTTCTCTGCAAAAAGCAAAGGCTCCTCTCACAAGCCAACTGCTATACCATCAATCCCCAGCACACAGTGCAGGCTGCTATTCTCAAAACCATCAGTGTAAGGCCCCACCAAGCTTAGTGGCAGCTCCACTGAACAGCTTTGAAAATCTCACTCCTGGTCTCTCAGCTACAAATGCACCTGTGGAACTGGTCAGCAATGCACCGAGTGGCATCAGCGTTGGGATTCTCTCTGCACTGTGAGAAGCCAAGAACAGAGTGGAACACATTGATCAGGTATAGCCAGTGGAAACGAACTTGTTGCCAGCTTCAAGATACAAAGACACTGAGACAGCCTCTGTAATGGTGACCCCATCCAGGATCACTGTTGAGGTGCTATACAGGTCGTTGAGGTCATTGTTTCAGGTGCTATACAGACAGAAAGGACTCAGTCTGAAACCCATCATGATATGTGGCTACTTTTGTTCTTTAAAGCAAAGCTAATATTTTCACATGATTCTAATTTACCACTGAGAGCTCTCACACCTCCCTATCCTCACCACCAGTCAGAAACATGGGCCCTGGAAAGGTGGGAACCAAAAGAACTTACATGTCTCGTGGTGTTTGACTTCGCTCAGGGCTGGCTCCTTGCTGCTGTGCTTGAGGTTGCTGAGAAATGATGAGAGATGATTTATGGTCATTAGAGGTCACCTTGTGGCGAGAGTCAAGAGGCTGAGAAATAGTACTGCAGTAATGAACAGACTTTTCTGCAATGTTTATGATTTCATTGCAAACAGCTTCCTGTGTGGTAGGCACCATTGACATCCAAGAACACCCAAAGGACAGTCAACAGGGGGAAGGGAGGGGAAAATATAGATAAGAAGAGATGGGACATTCCAGTTGCAGTATATAAGTCCAGTAAAAAAAACCAAAAACAAAAGAAGAGTTGTAGATCCAGGTACATATCCAGGTAGTGGAGTGCAGAAGGGATCCAGATGTAAGCATGGAAAACAGGCAAGATATAGAAGAATTTGGCATTTAGTTTGAAGATTTGTAACAAATACATTTACACATATTTTTAAAAGAAGCAGCATAAGAGGTTGCAATTAGTTATGCAGTGGCACCATTCCAAATGCTATGAAGTCAGTTCAAGAATGCAAGGTGAGGTTGGGCTGCTCATTCATGCATTTGGCTTCATTTAACTTATACCCAGGATGTGGCAGCACAATTAGCCCAACTTCTCACTGGCTGTGACAATTTTTTCTAATTGTTAAATTTCCTTCCTTCTGTTGCAAACAAGCAATATATGCAAAGAGATAAATATGTATCTACTTTGCAACTAAAAATAGTGCTGGCATTTTATCTCTTACTGAGGTGTTACTCTCTGGGTGAAGAGTGTCTAGGACTACACATCTGAGTTAAACAGGGGCCTTACCACATAGCTCTTTTCAGACTCTGTGAGATCTGGTCCAGCTCTCAATGAATGGTGGGAAGGCTGTGTGATCACCAAGCAAATGATAAGGAAGACATTTTAGCAGATGTTATATTGGTCAGAATTTAAAAAATGTAAATGGAGTGCGGACAACAAAAGGAAATGAACAACTCCTCCCCTCCCCACCCCAACACCATACTTTTTGGACAGCAAGATCCTTAATTTACACAAGAGACATTGAGGCTACAGTAACACAACAGCAGCACACAGTGCTGCAAGGGAAAGCAAAACAGAAGGTAGGGCAGGGAATCAGAGTGGAAGGTGATGGACACTGCTACAACCAGAAATGGTACAATAGCATCATACTGCATTCCTGTAGGGCAAAAAGAACACAGACAGGAACACATACTTGGGAGCATCAAAATTGAAAGGCCAAAGGCATGCTGGAAGGAATCTGTTGCTGTTTTCAGAAAAGTCCTCAATGACACAGAAGAGAACAGCAACTTGCTTTCTTTTTTTAGAAAACCAACAGCTCGGGTCCTCAGAAGACACAATGCCAGGTAGCCCCAACAAAATCACTCTATCCTGTTCCAAGCAAGGCTCTGAAATGTTTTATTAATTCCCACAACAAGGCAGAGTGTCAGGTCAGGCCTTGACTGAAAAACCCAGCTCTAAACAACACCACCAGTGAAGCTGCTGGACTCTGCCCTGCCTCACCCCACAGTCACAACTCTACACAGGGACTGTGTGTCCCAGGACACGTAAAGGGAAATCAGTGTTTGAGGCTGGAGGTTTTATGGGGAAGATCACTGAAAAAGCCATACAGATATCCACAGCCTGGTTTTGCACATTTTTGCATATTCAAACACCTACAAAAAGCAAGGTGCATGCCGTGAGCAAATGTAATGTCTGAGCTGGTGTACTGCCTGCAAGGTTGCTTGGCAAGGTGGGTTGAGATACAGAGCATGGCCATGCTCTGTGATCATTCATCACAATTTTCAAACTTAATTTCACTGGCCTCAATTTTAAGCTTTCTGTCCTCCTCTTTATTCACCTCAACAGTGCCCTCCAGTAAAAAGCTTGCTTTTTCATGGCATTCTGAGAGAGGACAGAAGCAGACAGCAGAGAGGTCTGTGACACCTTCAGCCCAAGCATGCTCGAAAACTTTGGAAAAGTGCAGGGTGATGAGCTCATTCCTCTCAAAGTTCCACTGAACCACATCTTGGACCTCTGGAGCTGTGTCCATCACTGTATTAAAGCAAACCATCTCTTTTCTCAAGGACTGTGACCCATTGTAGGCCAACTCAGCCCCACAACAATTCCTTTGTAGTCAGCTCTACTCTCTGGTGCTGGAATCTGGGATCACTGCCCTATGAAACAATGCTCTGTTACTAAGTATATTTCTAGAGAAAGAAATTTAAATGCAAGTTCAATCTACTAATTGCAGTGGAATTTGCATTCAGAGCATTTCCTGTGGAGCCTGAAATCCTCACAGGATTTCTGCAAGTCCCTTCTGCCTATCATCAGCCCTGAAAGGCCAATGAAAAAATAACAAATTCAAAGTTAATATTGTGCAGACCAACTGGATATAGTGCATCAAATCTGATGAGGCCAGAGCTAACTCAGGTGGTTAAGTAGCTGGAAAAAAACAATTTTCAGGCTGAGGCAGCTGCAAGAATGTTTTTAGGTGTATTTTTTTTTTTAATTCAAGAAAGTGCTTCTCTGTTCCATACCAATAAATTGACTGTTGAAATTGCTCCATGAGCTAAGACCACATGGTCCATTTCCCACTGATTACTTGTGACCTTCCTGCACAGCTTTTCCTCCTAAAAGCATTAGTATCTATGAATTAAATTAGTTTTTCAAAGCTAAAAAATTGACACTGCCTCTGAATGTTCCACAGTGCAGGCTTGTATTACCAGGAGGTGCAGCATCAGAACCTGGGTCACATTTCCTTTCCTGGCAGGATCCTCATGGGGACTTCCACGAGGCAGCTGGGCAGGGGCAAAGGCCAAGCAGGAACTTCCAGTTCCTGACAAGACACATGATTAAGTGATCTCCTCTGGCCTCTGCTCTGAGATCCATGCAGCTCCCACCAAAGCATTAACTCTCAGGGATGCAGCAGACTCCTGCAGAGAGGTGGTGAAACACCCTATAGTCAGCAACTATAGGTCCAAATGTTCTCCAAACAGGGGTTTAGACAGTCCATATACTACCTGCAGTGGTGGTTCCCTTGTGCCAGAGGTGGCTGAGGAATCAGGAAGTGTTTGGCACAGCTCCAAAGTATAAAAGATTTCCCCCAAAACACTGAGACAGCCCTGTAACTGCTGAGGGTAAGCTGAAGGCCCCAAAAGTGACCAAGTATTCACAACCTGTGAGGACGTCTCAACTTCTACCTGCTCAGCCACACTATCTGCTTTGTTAAGACTAAGTGAATAAACTTAAGCACATGCTGAAGTCTCTATGTCTCCATTTCTACAGACTGTGCACACAAATATGCAGTACAGTTAGTCCTAAAGCACAGCTGGCCAGTGTTTCCCCCTCATATGGAGTTTGGGGATGGATGTAAAGAGTGCCACAAGTTTGTGAAATTACCAGAAAAAAGTTCTACATTAAGAGCCTAGAAAAGCCCTAAGGCAGCTTTTAAATGTTAGGCACAAAGATGCTGGGACTGCTCAGCAGTGCTCTTCCTGCTCCTAGTGAAATTCAGCATCATCAGTGCAACGACCCATTGCAGCTCTTGTTCATGTGCCTTCCATCCATTCCAGGTGGGAGTTAAGGAACTACATAAGGAAAGACAAAGCTAAACAGAACAGACTAATAGACACACAAGACAGACAGACAAACTGGTATTCCCTCAGAGGAGGGGACACATCAGCACTGATGCTCCCACATGAATGAAAAACCAAGACCAGGGAGTCTTCCCTAGCCCAGGTGAAACAAAAGGAAAAGCCCTGCACACACCAAGCCCAGCTCTGGTGAAAGCGAATGGAAAGCTGGCTGAAGAGCTCTCACAAAGGACACTGAAAAGGCTGCAGAGTGGAGCAGAAGGCTGCCATAATCAGTGGAAAGACTCCCTGGACCCTGGATCAGAAGTTGAAGGCTGTGTCTACAGCAGAAAAAGGCATTTCCATTGGAAAACAGGTACCAAATGCCTGCTGCAGGCTGGGCAGCTCTGCCTTGGACAGCAAGCACTCAGCAGAAACATTGCTGTGCTGAATCTGTGGAGCAGCAGAAAACCACTGCAGGAGGTATAAGTTTACCTTGAACACGGTGCAAAGCAAGGAACATGCTAGGGGTAGTTGGTCTGTGCTGGAGAACATGGGGTCTGAACATCCACCTCATATAACATGGGGCTGAACATCCACCTTTGGCTCCCCTCTCTACCAGCCAAAAGCAGGTGAATTACCACCCTGCTGGAGTGGCTCTGTACAAGTGCCAAGGTGCAGATGGGTCCCACCAACATCCCTCACGTTGCTGATATAGGGACCCTTGTCCAGTCTGTCCTGCCTTCCCCACCCCACAGCCACAGTCCAGCCCCAGGGCCAAAGCCACCACACTGCTCACACACTTGCTGCCACCACTGCTGACTGTGACACTGTGCTAATAGCATCTCTGAGCAGAACAGGAATTAGAATGGAAAATTCCTGCAGGTTCCGTGAAATAAATTAATTAGATAGATTATGTTACTCCTTAATAACATATTTTACTAGAATATTGAGACAAGTTATCTGTAAGTTATACTTGAAATACCTTCACATGCTGTGAGGTAATTATTTTTTCTTTTTAGTTTGGACTGGGAAACAAACAAAAAAGAACTTCAGAACAGTGTAAAGAGCCAATGCAATTTATATTTTTACTTAATGTAACAGGTAAGAACAGAGTCCTTACACCATACCTATACCAAAGGGTCTTAAACCTGCAAAAAACCCTGGGTCAGAATTTTGTAACTGGAGAGGTTATCCATAATGGGAAAGAAAACTAAAATTCAAAATCATAAAATATGTGAAACACCAGGGACAGACACTAATGGAAAGAAAACCCAAATGTAATGTCTCATTTCCATGTCTGCTAAGTGATTTTCTCATTTGATTAAAATCAGTTGAGAGGTACAGATTTTTGAACAGCCTCCAGGGTATTACCTGAAGTTCTGCTGAAACCATCAGCCTCTGTATGGATCACACAGATAATGAGAAGCCATTTGCACATATAAATATCACTCCTGGTCTCTAAAGAACTGCGGACCCAGAGCTGAAAATGAGGTCAAGACTACTGCTAATGTCACAAATAGTTTTAACTTGATACTGACAATGCTCTGACTGTCAAGTCATATAAAATATAAATATTGACTTGACTTTGACTACAAAGAAAGGCCATGGGATTTTATTACAACCAGGTGGAACACCCAAAATAGAACTGTGCTAATCATCACTGGAGAGAAACATCTTTGTCTAAATGTGGCTCCTTCCTCCTGTTCTTTTGGATCATGTATATCCAGTGCAAGCACCAGCATCACCCAGCAGATCAGAGCTTAGGAAAAAGGCCAACACAGGAAACTTCTATGGATTTTTAACATGAAGCAAAGTATGTATTCTATTGGACTCAGATGTGGAAAGTGAAAGGGAAGCAGGAGGGGGCTGTTCAGTAAAAAGTTGTGCAAGCTTCAAGTGGAAGAAAATGAGTAAAGGTAATAGGAAAATTTCAGGGTTTAAGCTGTCTCTCTCTTAATATAATCAAGAAAGTAACACTGGCAACTATTTCCCACATTCATCCTATATGACCAACTTGCCTGGTTCACTGATCAAGCTAAAGACTGCTTCCCCAATACCCACCACTAATAACTCAGTCCAGTGTTCCAGTTTTTGTTAATGGTGAACTTTCTGTTTCAAATATTGCCATCTTGTGGAAGCTGCCTTGAAGGACTGATGAGGCACCAGCAGATGTAAGCATTGCTCATTCCCACACTCTGGGCACCTCAGACGCAGTGCTGGGGCTGAGCCACGCTGCACAGACCCTACTGCATCCCTCTTCAAAAACATTTGTAGCTCTCAGCAATAGAGCTGAGAACCTCTGAATCCTACCTGAGTAGACCAGAGCAGGCCCCTGGCATTGTGCATACCAAGTTGTGTATGCCTTATCCCCAGCTCTGAGATGCTCAAACCTTGAGTCCTGATCTCAGGTCGTAAACAATACCTGAACAAAATTTTCTTGTGCTACACCATTCCTACTAAGAAGGCCACCAACACTGCCCTATAATGCAGTCAAGCTGTAGGAACTCAAGGTCAGAACTAAGTAAGCCCTGAGTTAATCTTTTGGAGGAACCAATAAACAGATCCTCAGCTGGTACAAACAAGCAGAAACCTAGGTTTGATCTATGTAGATTTGCAGCAGCTGAAGATTTTGCCCATACCTTCCCTTCTGCACAGCCTGGAAGTAATTTTTCTTTTTTTTTAATAAAAAGTCTAACTCTGAGGAAAATTATCTCACCTGTGTAATCAATGAGTCGCTAAATAAGCATATGACAAAACAATGGCATGGCATGGAAACGACTGTAAGTAATGGAAGAGTAATCAGCAAAGATGATTACCTGTGGCTTATTGACTCTGCGTGTAAGTCTGGGAGGTGGCTGGGTTGTGACAGTAGAGGAAGAGAGGGTAGAGGAAGAGAGAGGAGCAGATGAAGAGAATACTTTTGAGTCTGCAGTCTTTTGAAGAAAAGAAAAATCGGTCAGCTTGGCACATACTCTCTTATCACAACCACTGCTAGTGATAAGAGCATTTACTATCCAGTAAATTTGAAGCACACACAGCAACAGTAACTCCATGCAAGGACAAGTGCAGTTTCCAGTTGGTTTGTCTCAGCTGACCACCTCACTCTGTTTCAAACATGCAGGTTAAGTCTAAAAAATGCTACTAAAATATATATGGATGGCAAACAGTACAGTATTAACACAGCTCTCAGTAGACTTCTGGTTATGACTCAAGCAGAAATCAAATTATTTGTCATAAGTTTCCCCAGTGTGAAACATGTCATCTTGGAAACCCTGGTTTCTCATTATTTAATGTTGGCTAGATGGGGTATGTCATAGAGGCTATTGCAGTGCATCCAAGACAATATTTAGAATTCTATGATTTCAAATTCTCCAAACTTACACTCCTTGGGGTACTGTAATGTAATTGGGCTGGCTGTGCCCCACAATGTGCCCCAAGGCAACAGAGAGCTACAAAGTAAAGTATGTATCCTATACAAAGACTGAAGGCTGAAGATATTTTGTAGAAGCTACTGGAGAGTTCCCTCTGTGTTTCCTCTAATTGTAACATATGACTGCATATAACTAAAAATTCTTGGGGGAAACCATCAGTAGGTCTAATTCTCGTTTGTGGCTAAAGCCTTTCATATAATTTTAGAAATGCAAAGGTAATAACTTCTCCTCAATACATACATAACAATCAAAACTCCCTTAGTCATGCACATCCCAGACTAAGGTTCACTTAGGCTCCAGGATCAACAGGGGACACCTTTTGTGATTTTAGGAGCCAGGTTTATGTTCAAAATGTTTTTTGGTCCTTAGGAAAAACCAACAAATTCTATAACCAAAAATGATTCAGTGCACACTGTAAAATCTCTGATTAGCAAGAAAATGTCTGTATTCTGCACAGTGGGCCTTGTGTGTTGCTTTCATCTGATGCGTCTGGTAATAGCCACTGTCTGGGACAATCCTCTCATTAGATGTGATTGATTGTGTCAGTGCTGTGTTATCTATTCTAGAATATTTTTTTCTACATTGCTCTTGATCTCTCTTCCAAAATGTTTTGATCTGCTATAAGTGAATGCCACTGGTGACCCCTGAAAAAATGTCTTAAGATCATCAAAATGACATGTGGCAGCCACTGGCTCTGCTTTTCCAGCAGAGCAGCACAAACGTCAACCCACCAGTTAAACAAAAATCAGCGATTCAGAGCAGCACACACACATGCAGAAATACCTTCTTTTCCCCGCTTTGAAACTTTCCTGTATCACCTTTCCTCACGTCTCTTTTCTCTGTTTTACCTCCCTGAACAATAGCCATTAGCTCCTGACACAACTGGTTGTCCTCAGAGGAACCCACAGGTCTCCTTTCTGGGCTCGCACGCATGTCTAGCTGGGACGGTTTCAGGCAGCGCTCAACAGAGATCTTGGGGACAGCATGAGCACTGTGCTCAGCGTGGCTGCTGCCCTCTCCTGCCTTTGGGAGCCAGGCTGGGCTGGCAGTGGTGTCACGCTGCTCTGCGAGGATGCTCTCGGGGCTCTCCACTGCCCAGCGAGAGGAGTTAGAGTAAGTCACGCTGGGAGAAGGGGAGTCAACAAACTTCTCTTCGTTTTGTGGAGTGGCCTGGTAGAAACTGCGGGCAGAGGATTGAGGTCTGGATGAGGAAGAGGGCAATGGGGACCTAACGGACCTGGGAGTCGAGGAGCCAGAGAGATGAGAATGGTGCAGGCTGACTGTGGGGGAAGGGCTGGCTGCAGCAGAAGGCGAGAGATAGTCAGGGTGAGAGAGGGAGGCTTCGGGCGGAGGAGGCAATGGAGGAGTTATGGCAGGAGTGGTGCTGGGAGACACTCCCACGGTCAGAGCAATCCACTCGGATGTGACCGCCTGCACCTCTGGAGACAAAGCGCGGCGCGCAAAAGGCAAAGGCGGAGGAGTTGGAGTATGGAGCAGCTCAGAGCTGGGAGACTTGAAGGAGACAAAAGCAGGAGAGAAAAAGAAAGAAATGAACAAAAAAATAATAAAGAAAATACAAAACCAAGCAAAAGTAAGAGGAGAGAGAGCAAGTGTGGAGAGAAGCCGATCTGTGACCACATGCATAAGTTTTCTTCTGCTGTGTTGGAGACAATGCTGTCCACAGCTACTCCAACCACAGAGTCCAGCCTGTATCTGTGCTGTGAATACCCTTCTCCAGCCTTTGCCAGTATCCCAGACACAAAACACCTTATGACCTCTGACTTCATACCATAAGCTCTAAGTCCTTCAGGGAGCAGGTGAAGCCACCATCATGATGGCAGAATGCAGCACTGGACTGGCCTGGCAGCAATAGCTGGGGTCCCAGCAACTCACACTGTGGATCCAGCCAGAGTTCACTGCTGCAATGAACTTTGACTTTATCCAGCTTCAGCATGAGCAATGCCTGCTCCTCAGGAAGCATGCATTGCAGAAGCTGCGTAGGAGAAAGGGATCAAAAAAGCTAGCTGGGGCTATTAGCTCTTCAGGTGATTAAAATAGCTCCTGGGTTTAAAGGACAGAACACACTACAAGTCCTGTCTGTAGCTTTTACCATCAGCAGCACTGGTGAGAACAGCTACATTAGCACTTGTCAGACTGTTTCTCAGTCCTCAGCCAAGTCAGGCAAAAAACTAGGGAGAGTACTGACTTTATAGGAGAGGAATCAAAAGAACAGGAAAGAAAACTAAAAAAAGGTGGATATGATCCCTTCCATCCAAGGAAGAAGCCTGCAGGGAGCTTGTGGAAGATATGGAATAGCTATGGAGAGGCTGCCAAGCTCACAGAAAAGCTCAGCTGACGTCTTGACTGAGAATCCCAAACAAGCAACAAGTTTTTCCTCTTTACACAGTGGATAAGACTGAAAACACTCCTTTTAGGAAAGATCCAGACAGACAACAGGCATGAGTCATGGCATCTTTTTTCCTATCCTTTCTGTACCATATATGCCTTCCTCACAATCCCAGCTCTCCCCTTATGTTTCTTGCAGTCTTGACCTTGTTTTGGTCCCATTAGTGAGAGGGAAATGCACCAGAACATCATGGCCATGACTCAGACATTTATGCTGACCTTCCTCTGGCATGAGTATTTGCACAATGGGAGCAAAACAAAGGGATTTAGAGACTCACTATTGCCCTGATAAGTTTACCATGGCAAACATTCTGAGATGCCCATATAACCACCTGCTGCCATTTTGATTTTTTCTTTGAACTGCAGTATGGTTTGTAGTGAATCTAATATTCATGGAAGATCCCAGACTGACCTGCTCTCGAAACCTGAGTTCATGTAGCAGCACTTTCAAATAATGCAAGCTGCTCTCCTGACCCTGTCCCCAAAAACCTTGGTCATGAGTTAGATCATACAGGAGCAGGTATACAGCTTATTTCAAGCTGATTTGGATCAATATAATGACTCTTACAGACTACAGCACTTCTTAAAACCTTACATACTATGACACTTTTAATAGTTATAATATAAAATTCCCCTCATCACAGTAAAGGTGTGTGAAGTGTAAACACATACTCAGGAGAAGCTGGATCACTCTGGATCACTAATTCATTCCGTCTCCGACAGTGAAATTTAATCACGTGGCTGTGAACTGCAGTCCTTTCAACCTGGCCTGGATTCAAGCTCCATACCAGAGATACAAAGCTGAGTCTCCAAATCCCCAAATGATCCGTTCATTAACCTTTCTGGTAAATGAAACATCACCTCTTCCTGCAGCTGAAGCCTACTGCAGGGAGCACGTAGCTTTATGGCACAAAATTCTAGTCTTAAATACAGCTTTCTTTCAGCTACTGCTTCTTGCACAAGAATGGCACTATCCCACAGTTCTGCAAGGTGTTGCACCTGGCTGCATCTAGTGCTAGTACCTGTGGTGAGGCTGTGATGCTGCGGCTGGGGGAGAGGGACACGGGTGGGTCAGGATAGTCAATGGCGTTCTTGACCACTGGCCGCTTGAGCACCTCCACGTACGTGACGGGGAAGATGCCCTGGCGACTGGTGCCAGGGATTCTTCCTTCATACCAGTTCTCATCCACTCGTCGAATCAACGTGATCCTTTCACCCTGTGGGAAGGAACAGCAATGTAGTTCTGATTTTAACATGTTTAATCATTCCAAAGCAGATTACATTTTAAATCTTGGTGCAGCTGACCTAAAATAATTGGTGGTTCTCAGCCTATTTCCAATTATCCTAATCCTAAACTCTGGGTGGGAATGATATTTTTCAGTTCAGAGAAAGAAAAAATTGCAGATCTTCTCGTACTGACTTGGTCTGTTTGCAGACTCAGTTATGGTCACATTTTCAAGACCCTACATGCTAAAGTCAGCGAAAAATGGAAACCAGCAGTTTCAGGCTGACCATGAGACTCTCAGGCATATGAGGTGTACAGAAAGTATGCACAGGTCTGCAGTTTAAACTAGGTCTCTCTATGGTCTCTCCAAGTTTTGCTGACAAAGTAACTTCCAGATCATTAATATACACTGCAAGCCTCACCTTCATATACAATTAAAAGAGAAGACAGAGAAGATCTAATCTGAGCATCAAAACAGAAAGCTGGTCGAGATGAAGAATTTCTGCTACTTAATCTAAATACGGATGACTTTCTTCTGAACAGGCATTACACAGCTCCTTTCCCACACCTTCACTCTGCAGTCAGTCTAGCCAGTCACCTCAATACCACAGTACCTGGCTTGCTTAATGATTTGGCTTGTAGCACGGAGAAAGTGAACCCAGTTACCTTCTTTACTAAATCACTGTAACTGCGTGACTGTAGTCACTGTGTTACTGTGTGGGCCTCCACTGAAACCAACCAACCTGGAAAGACCTGTCACCAAGTATCTAATTTGCCTTGCAGAGCCAGCTTTCCAGCACTCTTGTTGAAAGTATCTTCTCAACTGGACCTAAGGAAACAATTGGCACTTCTTGATTTAGCCTACCTGCAACAAAAACTGCAATGTGCTACATGATGACTGGGGATTAAAAACAAGGGTGATGAGGACGAATCCTTCCTGAATACAGAGTCCATTTTATAGGAATTTGCAAATTTCATTTGGAAATTGCAAGTTACTAGTGCTAAAAAACATCATCATGTCTGGATTCAATTAATCAACACAACAGAAGCCCTACCTTTCTGAAGGACATTTCCACTTGGGTATCCCCATTGAAGTTGAACTTAGCAATAGCATCTCCATATTCCAATACTTGCAATGGTAATGGCTTTTTGGGTTGAGCCTTCTCAGCTGGTGGAAGGAACTAGAATGAACAAACAGAATCAGCTAAGTCTCATACACGAAGCCCATAAACTGGTCTCAGGCAGAAAGGGAGCGGACAAAGAGAACACCTGCAAGGAAAGCAGCTACCTCTATGTATGATCGTGGGAAGATGCCAACTCTGCCATGGTGTTCACCTTCGAGCCAGTTCTGGTCAATCTGCTTGTAAATGTAAACAATATCTCCTTTTTGCAGAGGAAGTTCCCTGTTAACAACACAAGCACTCCATCAGAACTTCACTGGAGGAGAACAGATGTGTTCTTTTTCTGTGCAGCAATCCCTAGGTACCAAGGTGTCCATCAGCATGTTGATTCACATCATGCTCCACCCAAAGGACAAGCTAACTGTCGAGGATTACTTTGTTCATATTGTGATGTGCAAGACCTCTCTTGTTCTTTGGGCATTCTATTAAAAAAGTTGGCCTGTGAGGGCCCTAATAACCACATGCTCTCCAGAACCAATGGGGTAAAGCTCAAGTCAAATATGACACCGGCTACTTTCCATGCTGGATATGATGAGCAGCCCTCAATTCAAGTTTTGAAATAGTCATGTCACAAACACCTTCCAAAGAGACATATGCTTTTAATCTGAGCTAGTTTGCTGATTAGATTAACATGCTCACATGGTGAAGTTCACCCTGCAATGATTACACTGATGGTCATCCTATGGTTGAGTGACCTCAACTGGGCTAAAAATTGGAATTTCAATCCACAGGCTTCAGTGCTAAAATTATGAATGTCTGCAGCTTAAGGAACTGTGGCCAGCTTGTACTAGGCTCATAAACCTAGTACTTGGGTCCCCAGAGGAAAATAAGCAACACAGCCTTTTCCAAGACGATTTTTACAAGCTCTGCTTTACTTTTTTCTGGCACTCTGGTATGTTCTACTCAAGGGACACAATGGCTACTCCTAATCTTCCTCAGTTTTATTACAGGTGCTAGGGAGATGCTATTTAAATTATTACAAATCATAATCTATAGAACATATAAAAAGTGTTCTCAGGACATTAGATCATTCATGCAAGTCCTTCACTGAATTCTGCTCTTCTTTCTTCCCTCTCTAGCAATATTAAAATCAGAGCTTCTCCAGGCTCATGCTGACACAGAGGCTTTTCCAGGCCTTCTCCTCACAGCAGTCTTCTCTAAAAAGAACAAGTAGTGCCATAGGATTCACCCAAAGGACTACAACAGGGCTTGGAGGTACAACAATGACATCTGAAACATCTGCTGATGTATCCATAGATGCCAGGACAGCAGTAACCACTCTGCACACTTCTTTGTCCTGGATCGAAGCTGCCGAGCCAGGGGCCCACACGCTTAGAGCTGGGCCTCTGTTTAACTTCTGCCCACGGGCTGTCCTGTGCACAGTGAAAAGGATGTTCTTCTCCTGTGGTTCCACCTATCCACAGGGCAGAGCACTCACTTGTTGCAGTAAAGAATGCAGGTTTGTCCTAAAAATCATGGGGGACAGAGATGCACTGAGAATGAAGACATTTTCTCAAGGTCCTTTAGATGCTGCAAGGTTCATATTACTTTTCCCTGCCTTACTATGGACAACTTTGCTTTGGGAACTGGAAAGACACCCTAAACCATGAATCCAATTACATGACACTTCAAAAATGCTGCATGCTGCATCCTAGAGAAAAAGCAGAGGAAGAACACTCCAGGTAGGAACAACAGGCTGTACTCACTTTAGTGTCTGTGCTTTAAAGTCAAACTTGGCTCTAGCAGGTCTCATCTGGAGAGCAAAAAAAAAAAAAAAAATCAATATATTAAAATAATAATTATGTTTTCAACCCTCTTCTGAGGAAAATCACCCAAACTCTTCTACAGCTAAGATTAGCATGGAAATTGAATGCAGGTATTCTGCTACAAGCTTGCGTGCAACTGGTATTACAGTCCAAATATGCTGGATGGCATCTCCCATCAGGACAAAGTGCCAACTTCTGGCACAGCAATAATTAGGAGCTCTACAGGAAATAGAAGTAATAGCAGTCAACTTTTAATGTGACTAGCCCTGATGAATGAAAGCTGATCCAGTAACTACAGTTACTGGGGCTCCAGGACCAAATTTCTCTTGACATTTGAATGGAAAAGCAAAATTGACTAGCTGGGAAAAACAGTAAGATATTATTTGATGTGGCTCTTATTAATTATTATCTGGCCCTGCTGAATACTGCAATGTGACCCATGTACTCTGTATCAATTGGTAAGAAAGAGACAAAGGTGAAAGGGAAATATGAATAAATTAGGCACACGTTTAAAAAAAGTCTTCAGTGGCTAAAGAACCAAAATGAATGTTGACAGCAGGCCTGGGGTCTAAAAGGTTTACTTGGCTAATTTTTTAAAGGCCACAGAATATTGAGACAATTTCACAGTAATTTTGGTAACAGAGCACAAAATACAAAGCAGTCACATTGACGAGGCTCCAGAGCATTTGAAACTAAAGGGCAGACAGGTGTACTCCATCCATATGGTGAGCACCTCACCCACCACAGTGCAGCACCTCTGGAGAAACAGAGCTGCTGTCAAGAGCCCAGCAGCAATCCATGTGAGGCAGGAAAGGCATTTGGCCATAACACCTGGACACAACATCCAGCCCTCCAGGAAGGCACCTTGGGCTCTTGGAAAAAATATGTACCTCCTCCTTTGTCTCTTTCAGCAAGTCCAACCAAGTTGAACGCAGTGAAACATGCTGAGACTTTTTGTCTGAATGTTTCTAAAGGACATTAAGCATATTTCAAAAGGAGAAACAATGTATTTCTAAAAAAACCCACAACTATGTGACAGCCACATGGCCAGATCAACAAGACATGAAGTTTCTAAGCATAAGGCACAGACAGGAAGACAATGTAGCAATATGATGCAAAAGATGTAGAATGCCTTTGATTGACTAAGTAGCTGATATTTAAAGGCATGCATCACAGGTGTGCACCAGCAATTCTCAGCAGGCATGCTTTAATATATGCAGCTTGGTATATCAATTAATTTACCAGGCATACAAGTCAAAGCAGATCTAAATGAAGCCAGAATGGGAAAGGGGAAGGTGGAAAAAAAACAACAAACAACATTCTCTGAAGAGCTAATGTCGGCCTAAAGCACAACATTGTGAGAGGCAATTATTGCTTTGGGTCAAGCAGCAGACTGAGGTAACTAAAACAGACCTCTGACCCAGATTTCCTCTTTGCAGTATCGTCTACATTTAGGAGGTCCCCAAATCGTTCATTAGTGATAAACTGATGGTGCGTTGGAATAACCCCTGTGTGCCTTCTAGCGGCAATATCAGCTTCTTCTTGCTCACGTTTAAGCCGTCTCTGGTCCTCTAAAAGTTTCTGCCATAAAATTGCATAAAATGGGCAGTAAATCATCTAGTTAAAGATTCCTGAGTTCCCTGCAAATAGCTGGGGCTTTGCAGTTCAGTATCAAATATTGTTTCTACTAACTAAACAATACCCTTTCATTTTACAAACACAGAAGGTACATCATCATTATGGCATAACTGAAATCTAGCTCATACAGAGGATCTGAGACAAAACTGATGGAAGTCAATGAGGAGTTTTTTCCAAGTTTTGGGCAGGTCTTCGGAGCTTCTAAGAAGATTGCTGATAATGCAGACACCTGATCCAAACCCCCTTCCACCAAAAAGAAGCATCTCTCATTGACTTCCAAGAGACCTGAATCAGCCCCATTGAGTTCCGAGGCACCAAATTCTTTAAGCCTTGCAAAGAGCTTGGGAGAGTGTCTAACCACATTCAGGCTCTCCCATAGTTCTTCTGGGCTCATGTAACACACTTTGTAAAATAAAGTAAATAAACACCTAAAAATTATTTTGGATTTCTAAACTCTCTGGCTCATTAAATGGAAACATGCATTCTTGTGCATCTGCACAGAAGGATTCTTCCACCTTCTGGGGCTGACTGTAGGCTGAAGAGTTCAGCTGTGTGCTAACTCATTTGAAACCAGAAGGTCTTACTGAATTCTGTAAGGTTTTTTACCTTACATGAGTTTGCATGCTGCATTTTGGAAGTGGGGGAATTACCAACTTTCACAGAAGAAGACAGCAAAAAACCATTTTTTACACAGGAATTAAGAACAGATTTTACCATATTTCAAAGCACATATAAACATTATCTGAACTCAGGAAGTTAACACTGAAAGCAAAACTTACCCCCCGCCCCCCACCGGCAAGGGAAATTAGTTCTATCTTCCAGGAAAGCAAGCACTTTATAACTTCTTTAGCTCAGCTTAAATACACCCAGTGCTGAAGTCTACGTGGCTTTCCTATTATTTCAGCTTGTCCCACTGTTACCCAGGCATTTCAAAAAGGACTGCTACATTCTGTTGACAACAACTTCAGACACCATAAAGAATTCTAGTTTGCACTGGGGGAAAACTTACAAATTTCTGATAGCTTAAAACATCTTACCCTCAAAACTTGAGGACTACCACAGAAATAATAGTGTTTTCACCAATTTGATTAATACTGACTCAAGTGGCTTGCATGAAGAGCAATTACAGATTACCAATCTTTTTCTGCAAGTACTAGGGTACTTCTCACATACATTTCCAATCTTTTTATATTACTCAAAGCCTCTGTATGCAACTTTTTGCAATCGATAAGAACTATCAGGTTTATTTGAAACAAGCTGAATTGGACTATACAAATTACACAGCAAATCAGTGGCAGAGAGTATTGAAAGTAAAACACACTAGTTACTGCTTGTTACCCTAACTTCCAGGACACAGAGCCATGGACATACAAGCTATCCTTATGTAAGGCTGAATGCTGTATTTCTTGCATGTGGAGCTGCCACTGCTGTTATAAAGCCATAAAGGAGGGCATTACCTCTTTATCATCATACCGCCTGCGGAGGATTTCTTCTGGAGTTTCCATGTAATCAACTGGTGCAAAATGCCTTGGTGATTCTGAATCTACTTCAAAACAACATAAGGAAGTTAAAATACACATGGATTTATCTAACATAACCAGAAAGGAAAAAAAGAAATATTTTTAAACAATTTGTTTCCATTATGACAGTAACGATTCTCAACTGCCATTGACCAAATTGCCAATCAGATGTTGATTATTTATCCATTTTCATTTTTTTCCCTTTTGGGCTGTACATGTGAACAAAGATCCAAGAACAGGGAGAAAATAATGATACAGGAAAGAGTAAAGACATAGAAGGACTTTGTGAAGAAAAGATTCACTGTCATCAAAGTATGATTTGGCACTTTACTGTTGATAAAAGTTTAATACACACACACACACTCACACACACAACTAGACCTTGAGAAACTACTCCTTAAAGCAAATCATCTGGGTTTGGTTTATAATTCCCATATGTGTAAATGATACAGGACTAGAAATTATCTCATGTTGAGATTCTGGCATCCCCAGAGCTGTTTGAGAGATAAACTGAACCTGATGCGATTAGAAATGCAGTGGAAATTGTTTCTCAGAAGTGCAGCTGTTAACAAGCCCTGAACAAAACTGCTCAGCAAGACACGCAAAAGGACATTAGACACACTAGGGGAGAAAACCAGAGAGTCAGGGAATGTAAAGGTGGGACATAAAAATGCAAGGGTTGTGGAAGAAAAGAGGAGAATGGAAGAAAGAAGACAGATAAAGGAACACCGGTAAAGAACACAAAAACCACCTCCTAGGTACGTCCCAAGTTCACTTTGCGGGTTGTTGTTTGTGTCCAGGCTGTGGTAGAGGGCATATGAAACAGGGTTCCCATTGTTTAAGGAGTCAGGAATGTCAGCCCGGCCCATGAAGCTATCCCGGCTAGATCCCATGGTGGGGAAGTAGCCAAGCCTCTCCACAATGTCAAAGGAGGACAGGCGCCGGGGAGCAAGAGGCCCGCTTCTGGAGCAAGGTTGGTGCTGGGAGTGGTGACTCTTGTTTCCTACACTCCCCTGCAGCTGTATGGGGTCGTCTGGGTTCTCAGGGCTGGGCACTGCCAGGCTTGCCAGGCAGTCTGGGGGCGGAGTTCTGCAGGATTTGTGTTGGAAGGGCTTTTTCAATCGGAATGGGAGCGGGCTCATTAGGTAGACATTTCTGGGGAGCATGTGCCTGTCCCCATAGACATCCCCTTTGGAATCAGGGTGCCTGGAGGCCTGCTGCTGTTCATGCCTTCGGATGGTAGTGAATCTGGTGTAGGAAGCTGGGCATGAGCCTTTGCATCTGTTGATTTTATGCTTCTGAGGCCCATTCAGGTTGCTGGAGCTGCTGCCACTATCATTGGAGGCATTTGAGAGAAGATCTATCTCATCAGTGCAAGCTGAAAGTGTGTCCATAGGGATGACATCACTGACATCCGAAGCCGTGTCTTCCACATTGCTGCAGGAGTGGGAGGATTTATCTGCAAAGCTGGGAACATCCTTTTCTACTTGGTGTGCTTTTGACAAATCCAGAAGAATCTCTGCAGAGTATGCAGCACTCAGACAAGTTTTAGACTGAAGAGAAGTGGTGGGTTTGTTTAGCCCAATGGAAAAGTCAAGTGAGGGCATCGATCGGGATCTCTGGATCAGCTGCTCAAAGGCACTGATACGGGAGGAAACGGTGTCTTTGGGGATCTGCTCTGAATCCTCTCGACTAAGGCTGTGCTCCATCCTGTCCTTCACTTCATTCTCAAACTGAGATGCAATATCCTTCACACTGCAGGAGGAAACTGTGTCCAAATGGATCCTGGACCGGTTGATCTGGTGCATGTCTTTATAGAGTGTTGTAAACTCCACCCCACTCTTTCTGGAGGCAGCGAACAGGTAGCCTTTCCTAGAGTTGGTGCCATACTCCTGCAGGCTCATGGTACTGCCAGATTTAATGGCATACTCTTGCTTCGACTTCATCAAGATGTTTTCTATGCTTTCCCCCATGTCTACCATGAAAGCCTTTTTATTATCAAACAAGGCAGTGGAGCTACGAAGGTTTTCACAGCTTTGAGCTTTCTCATGAGACAGTAAGATACCCGTCTTGTCCTGCACAAGAACAGCTGGAGCTGCTAGTTTGGGTTTGAATTTAGAAGGGAGGATTTCAGTAATGCAGGCTTTGGCAGCTGATAAAGGCTTCTTATGTTTACATGCGTGACCTAACATACCGGTATGACTAGCATTAAAGGTTCGGCTATTAACTGAAGAGGGTGCAGTCATATGAGCATTCCCACCTTTACGATCCACTGGTAAGCATGCAGAATAAAATAAATACAACCTGTTAGCTTAAGTGCTAGAAAGCTATTGAGAAAGGAGAAAGAACATGCTTGGATTTCATAAAATGCACCTTAAAGAAACAAAATTCCAAAACATAAAGAAAAGCAAGAAGAAACTGCAAAACAAGCCACGCTTAGAGGAGTAGGTGAAGTGCGTGTTAAGGTTTCTAAAATGAGAGGCTTGGCCAGAAGCAAATCTGGAGCACTTTTAAGGTACCCTCCTAAAAAGTGCAAAGCATCATGAGCTTCCAGGGAAGCTGTGGCACCATGGAAAAGGGCAGCTGAACTCTGGGCAGGATCAGGATGTCAGCAAGAATGCAGAGACACTAACATTGCAAAAATGGCTTAATACCAAGCCCGTAAGCACACCTACTATGGTCTTACCACAGTGCTTGCCAAACAGTTTATTCCTGGGAGGAAGAAAACAACCAGAGGCTGACTGTGCTAGCACAAGCACACCACATCAGCTGACCTCACCCAAGAGATGCCTACTTAGACATTCCCCATACTAGGAATAAGCTGAGTGTCCTTCAAACAATGTGGTTGGCCATGGTTGCTTTAAAATTGAAGGGGTCAGATCAGGACATTGGGGTTTTTTATTGGGTTTTTGGGGTCTTTTTTAATAGGATTCAGTCTGGTTTCAGCTTAGACTGCAATTTTTAGGTCTGTTCCCGATTTGAGTTCAAATTCAAATGTCAAAATAACCATTCAGGTTCAATTGCAGTTTGGGAAACTGTTTGAACAGATTTTTTTGTTCAGATCCAGTTTGACTCCCTGCCCTACAGGCCTGACAAAATGCTGAAAAACAGCTGGGAGATGGAGACAGAGAGACCTTTTGGGTATGATGTACTATTTTTAGGGAGAGCAGTTCAGAAACCGAGCACATTCTTTCTCCAGTCCTCTCCCCATCTCAAGCCATTTTTAGGTTGAAGTTGGCTCAGAGATACATTCCCCAGTACAATTCCCTGATGGGAGTCATGCTCTTCCTAGTCTCTTTTAGAGAGTCTGCAACAGGGGGAGAGAAGAGAAGGAGATTGGTCTCTTCTGGCTCACATTCCTGGAGCCTGCAGGGCTGGTTCAGGCAGCAATTGCTGGTTCAGTGTCAGTGCATTCTCTGCACAGCCCTGGCAGGCAGGAGGCTGTGCAGCACAGGGCACCAGCTACACCAAGGTAGCCAGGCCAGCAGACTGGGGTGGCCTGCTGAGATACTGCTGTGGGAAGAACAGAAAAGCCAGGGAAGGGCTCTAGAATGGCAAGGCAGTGGGAGCAGATGGATAGCAAGGCCGGCCTAAGCAGCCTTGAGGAAGAACATGAGGGTGTGGGCTGTGGCTGAGGCGCTGAATGGAGGGAGCTGATCTCTCTTGAGAAGAGGAACCTGGATCAGTTAAAGGCATCATTAAAAATATTGGCCATTGTGGTCTGAGAGAAAAAAGGAGGGAACACTGGGGATGGCAAAGTGGAAGGTTTGCATAAAATCTCAATTGATTTGAATAGTAGACTGTAAACCTTGCAACAGCTTGCCCATATCACCTGGCTTTTGACACTTTGCAGAATGGAGAAGAGGTTAGTGTTCCAACCACCCACCTTTTGTGGAAGCAGAACTCGAAGGCCGCTTGAGACCACTCAGCCCCTGGAATGGGATATCTCCACCTTCCAGCACACTCTTGTAA